>NC_082595.1:53672656-53993703 GCF_030936135.1 Gavia stellata
TACTCCAGTCATAGTACCAGTAGAGTGTAGGTGGATAACAAAGCAGCGGAAGTCATCCAGAGAAAGCTAAACAAAAGCTTATCACATTACCGTCCTAAATTTCATATGCAGTAGAAAGCAAACAACTAACTCCTAACAGGAGCGTGTTGCAATACTGAATGGAGAAGTTCTGATAGAAATGAGATACACATCATGCTTTGAGTACAAGATGCTAAAGTAAAAATAGCAGTTAGCACAAATCCCTGGTGACATGGTATGTTCTCCGTTCCTTTCTTCTTTCCTTCCTTTCCTTTCTTTCCTTTCCTTCCCTTTCCTTTCTTTCCTTTTCCTTTCCTTTCCTTTCCTTTCCTTTCCTTTCCTTTCCTTTCCTTTCCTTTCCTTTCCTTTCCTTTCCTTCCTTTCCTTTCTTTCCTTTCCTTCCTTTCCTCTCCTCTCCTCTCCTCTCCTCTCCTCTCCTCTCCACTCCTCTCCCTCTCCTCTCCTCTCCTCTCCTCTCCTCTCTCCTCTCCTCCCTCCTCTCTCCTCTCCTCCTCCTCTCCTCTCCTCTCCTCTCCTCTCCTCTCACTCTCCTCTCCTCGCCTCTCCTCTCCTCTCCTCTCCTCTCCTCTCCTCTCCTCTCCCTCCCTCCCTCTCCTCTCCTTCTCTCCTTCCTCTCCTTTCCTCTCCTTTCCTCTCCTTTCCTCTCCTTTCCTTTCCTCTCCTCTCTCCTCTCCTTTCCTTTCCTTTCCTTTCCTTTCCTTTCCTTTCACTTTCCTTTCCTTCCTTTCCTATTCCTTTCCTTTCTTCTTCCTTTCCTTTCCTTTCCTTTCCATTCCTTTCCTTTCCTTTCCTTTCTTTCCTTTTCCTTTCCTTTCCTTTCCTTTTCCTTTCCTTTCCTTTCCTTTCTTTCCTTTCCTTTCCTTTCCTTTCCTTTCCTTTCCTTTCCTTTCCTTTCCTTCTTTCCTTTCCTTTCCTTTCTCCTTTCCTTTTCTTTCCTTTCCTCTCCTTTCCTTTCCTCTCCTTTCCTTTCCTCTCCTTTCCTTCCTTCCTCTCCTTTCTCTCCTTCCTCTCCTTTCCTCTCTTCTCCTCTCCTTTCCTTCCCTTCCCTTTCCCTTCCCTTCCCTTCCCTTCCCTTCCTTCCCTTCCCTCCTTCCCTTCCCTCCTTCCCTTCCCTTCCCTTCCCTTCCCTTCCCTTCCCTTCCCTTCCTTCCCTTCCCTTCCCTTCCCTTCCCTTCCCTTCCTTCCCTTCCCTTCCCTTCCCTTCCCTTCCCTTCCCTTCCCTTCCCTTCCTTCCCTTCCTCTCTTTTGAAAAATGGCTTTGGAATTGAGAGCAGAGAGCAGCCCAGGCTGGACTGCATTAGGCTAAGCTGTTTGTAATAGCCTGGGTATTTTCAGTAAGTGGTTCAGTAGTGGGCACAAGTCCTCCGTCACCTGGCTCAGCTGAACAGGATGGGAGGGAACCTGGTCACAGGCACACTGGGAGTGTAATAGTTTGTCTGAACAAACCATATATCAAAACTCCTGTCTCAGTGTGGTTGGAAACTGTTGTATATCAGGAGAGATCCAGACAAAAGGGCAGTTCCAAGACAGACACTGAAATGGCAGCCCAATGCAGTGTGACAGGCAGAGTGAAATATAATCTATAGTAATAATTTGCTGTATTACCAAAATCTTGCCAGGTAGCTGATGTTTCTATTAGAAACGGACAATTTCAAGATACCCACAAGTAGTATGTCACACAGCATCAGTTGACACCTGCTCATCTTTAGTTTTTATAGGATGATTTCCACAATTTAAATAGTAAAGAAGGTTCTAGTTTTCCTGCTAGCTAATGAAACAGGTGCTGGTTGTGTCCATTTAAAAACAAATATTTTATTCTAATGGACTCAAGAGCAGCAAAATCCATCCATCCCAAGAATCTTCATTGCTCTTCTTTTGAGTTTTTACAAGAGTTGTAAAAAAGTCATTACTGCTCATAGCATAAAAATATTTTTCCCATTAAAACAGTGGCCTGCTTTTAATAAAACCCACAGTTATTGTTGGCTCTGATTTCTAACGTGTAACCAAATGAATATTTTTTTGTGTGCAACTCATGAAACTTAATATACTCTGTAAAACTGTTCAAATCCTTCAACAACTCATTTAGTCTATGCAGATGTCAAGAGAAGACGAAGCTGTATTTTAAACTATTATATAGCCATGCTTGACCTTTCTTTCATTACTATTATCTCTGTAAGTAGGAAAGGTTGTACTGGCAACATTTCTACTGGGTTGCTGTGGAAGGGGAAATTGCCTTCTGTGCTATCAAGAGGATAACCTACTTCAGAGCTCTACCTGCAACTGTGGTACATTTTATCAGATAGATAATAGCAATATTTAGGGGAACATTTTTTCTTTGTCTTGCAGCTTAGTCAGGTAAGTTGTTGGTAATCTGACAAGTTTCCTTGAGCTAAAATTTGGTCCACTAAAGTCAAAGGAAGTGTAGTCATTGCATTTGATACTGCTGTGATTTCACCCCATGTTTTTTAAAGCACAAAAGTTATTCCAAAAAGGTCTGTTTCAGTCAGTCATTTCTGCACCTGAAGGAAGAACAGGTTTGACTGTGCTCTCAGCTTCATTCCACATGGAAGGCTCTTCACTGAACCATGGTAAAATATTTCATTGATTTTTTTCATGACCAAAATTATTCATATTTTTAAAATATCTTTCATGTAATTTTATTATGGCTCCTGTTCAAGAAAGCACCCGTATTCTGGAACAATATGCAAACCACAGCTATCTTGCGCTGCATGCCCCACCATTTCTGAGTGCTTCAGCAAATGGCTGGTACTCACCACTTCCCTGGGAACCCACACTGTGGTGGATTTAACCAAAATTAAGTGAGTAATTATGGTAAGGGATTTACCTATGCCTAAGTGACATAAATGCATAGCAGTCTCCAGCTTAGTGTGACAATGATTTGGCATAGTGAGACACTGTTATCACCATCACTTCTTTGGGCTATTTTAAAATAAAATAGTCACGTCTGTTGTGTTTAATTCTGGACTCGGCACCATCCCAGATACAGCCAAAAATTTGACAGCCAGCTCAAAAACAGGTTCCTCTTGAGATGCATCTCTGGATCATCACAATTTAGATAGGAGCTAACCATCTTTTTCCTCAGAGCTGGGAGCTTCTGTACCTTCAAAGGCACGTAGTTTACAGCACCCTGGGAACATGCAGGCCCAGAAGGGACATACACCTGAGCTTTGACAGCATCTGGGTTGAGGTTTTCATAGGATTATAGGGTGTTTTAAATGGCTTTCCTGAGGAAAGGCACCTAAAATTTATACAGGTCCCATTTTAGGTGCCAAGCAGGCATGCTGCATCTCCTCTGACAAGACTAAAAAAACAGCAGTACTAAATTAGGCATATATCTTTTTAGTTAGCTATGCTAATGACCACCCCATGTTTCAGAAGTTGTAAGGCCTAAGGGTATCATCGTGATTATCATGATTCTAAAATCTTATTGATAGGACGACAGTGTTAAAGAAACTCACTGGGTAATTTTACATCAAGCTCATAACCCTCCTTTCAACTGTGGTGTGTATTTTAGAAAAGTATTTAAACGCTTTACATGATACAGAGCATACCAGAAGTGAGAGAGAGTCTCAGAAAATAAGCCTTGCCAAGGGTTATTCTCAGTATAAGGTGGAAAGATGGGCTGCTTGAAAGGGTGTTTTATAACAGAAACCTACCTGCAACTTTACAGTACATCTAGGACCACCTGAAGAAATATTCGTCTATAATGTGGAAAGTGTCCCCTTGAGTTTGGTTGCCTTGAGTACATCTCCTCGGCCTGACATGGCTGCTCAATGCTTTTCATCACATAATATCCATGCAGAGAAAGGCTGACTAGTTCCCAGATTCAGAAAGAAAGGCATAATTATTGATCAGATAACTTAAGATGCCATTTTGAAAATCAATTTTCCATTTCTAAAATCCTTCTTACCACCCATGAACATCAGCAAAACCCAGGTGGGTTGCAAACGCTCAGCACCTCACAATCAGCTGCGTAATGGCCAGTAGCTCAGGATGACTTCAGTTGTCTCAAATTGAAAGGTTTGGTGACTAAATGCTCAATCTATGCCCCTTAACAGTCATAAAACCTGCCTGTCCATAGAGTCAATTTTCTGAAAATTTTCCAAAAGTGATTTGCTGACAGGGCAGAGCAGACATAAAGGATTGTTTAAATAAACCCAGCGCGGCACCGGTGCCCAAACCAGCTTCAGTCACCGAGCAGCCTCTGCAAACTTGCCTCATCGGCAGAGCTGGCGGCACTGCTGGTAGAGGCAATGCCCAAGGAGCTGCCGCAATGGCTGTCCTTGTTCTTCCTCAGGAAATTCCTCAGCTGGCAGCCATTTCAGCAGAGGGACGCTTTCTCCTCCTCCTTCTTTTGGAAACCAGTTCCAAGGGTTTCTTTTAACCCTGACCGCAGCTTCCCTTCGTGCACTAAGGAAGCGGTGAGCAAAGGAAGCACTCTTCAGTCAGCTCTGCTCCAAAAGGCAGGCAGAAATCACAATGCATAAATGGGGAAAAATGTGCTGGGGGAAGCGGTGCGGGGTGCGGGCACACAGGAGACCGTGTCTATTTTATGTGAGGACACCTGGAAATATAAACGTCAACCTCCAGAATTACCAGGAGGAGAGAATTAGAATCCTTAACGAAGTTGCTTTGATCTAACCCCAGATTATAATTAATAAGATGCCTGACACATGCCTAATATATCATGTTACACTGGGGCAGAGGTAAGGTTGTTTGGTAGCTTTTCACATGAAAATATATATGTTTCTATACTGGGTTTTTTTAATCTTATATTCATAATATTTTCTGGTCTTACAATGTTTGTTTTAGTAATACCACAACAGCCTCATAAAAGGATTTCATGCCAAATCACTGCTATGTATGTACTCTCAACCTCATTGTAGATTTTATCTGGGAATATGTATGTGCATTCAGTCACTTGATGCAGAACAGCCAAACAGCAATCGGGAAACTTATTTTCAGAATCAAAGTGAAGTTACGATCTCTTCCCCTAAAAAGGTGTGTTTGCAGCCAGGCATCTGGAGAAGCCCATCCCTGCATGAGACATCTGTACCTACATGAAGTCAGTGTCTGCCCCTGCAGTTATCTTGGAAGCTAATACCAGCAAGATATTTCAGCTGAAGCATGATATACAGCTCGAAGTTTTCTTGCATTTTTGACTGATTTGAGTTTAGCTTGTAACGCCATACCCCTAAACATTTTGTATTTGTGGCATCATCCTTTAATTTTTAATTTATTATTTAGAAACATTGCCTGTTTTCCATTTTGAAGTGTAGCTGTTGCCCATTTCCTTTATTTGTCTCTGGTTTTAGAATATACCATTTTCTACAATGATCTCCCTGCCAAAAATAAAAATTACTTTCTCAGCTGACTAATTTCAGTACCTTTGCAATAAATTTCTCCTTCAGAGCATCGTAACTCAAATAACAGCGATGAGTTCAAAACAGCTTTTTAAATGGTGTACAACTAGACAAAAATATTCATCAGCATAATTTCACATCTCTGCCATGTCTTTTGGACACAGACAGGCGATTTATTTTCCAGCAACATCTGAAGCAATGGCCTCCATTTTGTATATACAATTATTTGTGTCAAAGCAATTTTGCATGCTTTTCAGCCGTTCTGCTTAAGGGTGGCTGAGATCTATGACATCTATGGCTGGGAGAAGTAGTCCCCCACAGGGCATACTTCCCATATTAAAGGGATTACAATCTCCCCATTTTCTGCATATCTGATTTAGACCTTCAGCTCCATGCGAGCTGCCAGTGCAATCGCTTAGTTGGGCAACATTTGGATGTTTCTCTCTTAGGTTTTCCAGCCTGTTTTAATATACAATATCTGTTCTGTTCAGATCTTGGCTGTGTTGAACTTTCTTTTCTGGAACTGCAAAATATCATAAGTTTGGCTGCCTAGCACCACTGTCTAATGTAATACTCCCTAACCCGTCTTTAAAAAGCCTGCCAAAGTCAGATTACTGCAAACATGAAGATCAGATATGTCTAATATAACTTCAGAAAAACCATGTGCTGTTTCTGCATCATTATTATTGTTCTGGAAAGAAAAGCAGCAAAAAGGTTTTGACATCTACTGTCTGCTCTGGTAGCTGTGGTGGCTACTTGGAAGAAAAATCTGTCATGCGTATGGTAGTCCTGCAGGACATCTACGTTCATTTTAATGCAAATTCTAATAAGGCTGCAAGTCTCATTTACAACCCTACATTGCTTTCTTCATAAAAACAAACCAAAAACTTTCAGAATGCATTATCTTTCCATATTGAAAGTGTCCATACCTGACACAACCAAAGATTTTGCCCCCACAGTTAAAAGAAGTGCCTCCTTCTATTTCTCTGTCAACCTAACATGAAAATGGTCACAGCAGTGGCTCAGGAAAGGTGTATGTTTTTCACATGTACACTTATCTGTTCCTCACTGAGGTCCAGCCATTGTAATATTGAAAAAACATTTTGTATTATAAATGTAAAAGCAATTGAAAATATGTTCTGTGTATCCTCAGACAAAATCCTCCTGACTTCAAGAATATTTCTTATTTTAATTAAGTTGAAAGACATCAGTAAGCTTGATCGGATATGGGATTTCTTTCTGAGAGATGCACAAATACTCCAAATTTCATGGCGCTCTGGAAAACAACCATCATAGTAATATTTTTGTAGCTCATTATAGTGTCCACAGGACAGAAAAAATAACTCTGGAAGTTCATTGTGCTACAGATAAACCTTTTTTTCCTGTTATTAAAATGGATATTACAATGAATCTTCCAGTCTATAACTAAGTCACAGCTGAGCAAAATGTCTGCAGCCAGTACAGTAATTATCCAACAGCTAGGAGGGCTCCCTGACTTTATTTCCAGGTTCTTCTTCATTTGTGCAGTCTTTTCATGAAAAGGTGAGCTTAAGCGAAGCTAACACAGCGGTGCTGAAGCCAGCAGGAGGAATGGTTACCTTGAACCATTTCAGTTTGGAAATTGTTGCTGTAAAATCAGTGGGACTAACCGAGGGCAAAGCGAGTAGACTTTCACAACGTTTATTTGGCACTGGTGAGCTAAAAACCTGACTGAAAAGGAGAATTGTACCTCTGTAGTGTTTGGAGTACCTTTCCTCTTGCACTTCTTATGAGTTCTGAACACCATCCCCCTAAGTAAAGTGGTGATGTCCACAATGCTTTGGGAGAAACCTGAGCTTTATATGTGGACTTCTTTCCATCGGAAAGAATCACACCAAAAGTACAACCACCTGTGAGGACTGTACAAAGATGGCATACTGATCCTGGGGGTTTATTCTCCAAACGGCTTTTGGTCCATAGTCCTTGAACGGAAAGAGATGCAAACAAGACACATTCTGAGAATTTCTGCAATACAAGGTGCCTTCGCTCCTGAAATACTGGGCATACTAAGTGTCATGGCTGTCTTTCCATGTTTACTGCTGACTGTTTCTTAAAAAGTTTAAAACCTGTTGTAGCCAGAGTGCTTTAAAAGTGCCATAAAATGGACGCACAGTGATTGAAAAATATGATGCACTGCTAACAGTTTGCATTGCCCTAACCTCCTTTCCCCAAGTGCTTGCCCTTCCTTGTGGCCTCCTGAGAGACACACTGTCAGCAGCGTCTGTCATGGGCCCTGGTGTCCCCTTGTACATCGTTTGAAGGTCAGTCACATATCCTTATATGTATCTCAGATGGGTTCCCAGTGGTGAAAAGGCAGCCGGTTCTGCCGTGCTAGGAGAACAGCAGCTGTCTGGATGGAAACAGGCAGCTACACTGGGTGTACCCAGGAAAGGAGTAAGGGCATCCCCTTCAAGCTAACCTGCACATGCTCCCTTTTCCACGGCCTTTGGTGGGGTCTTTACTTCCACCTACACCAGTAGGGACTCTGATCATTACATCCCTTGGGATGCATTTGTATAACCGGTGGAAACAGGACTGCAGAATTCTCCATGCCCTAGCACTGGCCCTGTAATCTCTAGATAAATACTGCCTCTGCTAGCAAGCTGTCATCAATTAAAACAATATGCTCAAAAATATTTAATGGTCCCCATGTTAATCCCAGTCAGAACTCAGTTTCTGAACACTCTCTGGCCAAACTAACAGATACAGATAGTAAATTAGTCCTTTAAAAATAAATAAATAAATACCAAAACTATTTCTGTGATTAGACAAACATTTCAGTGGGTATATGAATCTTCTTAACATGACATTCACAGTATAAGACAGATACGTATTTTTCCACATTAAGGTCTTAAGATAGGATATCCCATCAGTCCACTCCTCAGACAATTAGCATATTAGCTAAATTTGCTGACAGGCATTCTGTGTGAGATTTATATCTCCTTTCAGTCCAAGTGAAATATTTGTCTTTCTGCAGTGTTTTCCAAGAACATACAGCATGTTTGAGAGCTTTACTGTCCTATTTTGATAACTAAGTCCAAAACTAAGCTTAAAATGAATTGCCCAACCCAGCTCTCATGAAATATCAAACTGAAGCTGGCAAAGGAAGATAACAGATCATAAAGGTGGCATTCTCAGGGAGCTAACTGGTGCCATTATGCTTTAGGCTCTCTCCATTGCTACACTGCATACCCTTACTTGGAGGGGTTTATAACTTGGCTGCAAAAATGTTTTCTGGGCGAATCTTGGCAGACAAAGTCTTAACTTGAGAGCAAATACATTTTAAAACAAATTTCCACAAAAAAAGAGAAAAATCTGTCTACAGTGAGGCTTTGAGCAATGCATAGTCAAACTGAGTTGATCTGGTAAGCTACAATACGATTGCTTACAATGGTAAAGCAATCTGCTCTAGGTGAACCTGCTCTGGCACGGGGGTTGGACTAGATGATCTCCAGAGGTCCCTTCCAACCCCCATCATTCTGTGTGATTGTGTGATTCTGTAATACACCCAGCACAGCCTCAGTGCCAGCCCTGAGAGCTAGCGCTGCCCATTCTGCCACCGTTCCCATAGAGAAACCAGCCCAATGTCTGCTTTCACCCTGGAAAAGACAAGACTCTCCCACCAGCTCAGCTGAATCAGATGTGGGCATTTGGGAGCAGCCACCATGCCTGCAGGAGGAGACAGGGCTGGAAGAGCTTGTCCTCCTTCGAGTGGCTGCAGGCACAGGGGTAAGAGCTCAGGGTCACTGTCTTGCCCCCGTTCACAAGAGGCTGTGGCAGAGCTGGGGCCCAGCCCTTCCACGGGAAAGATTTGATGGCTCCTCATTTAGCGGGCCTTTGAGGACACCCTTCCAGCACTCACACCCTCTATGCTCACAGCATGAGTAGAAAGTCACAACAGCAATACCTTCCTCTTCAGTGGTGTTTTTCCTGCAGGACTGTCAAAGCAAATCAGAAGATACTTGTTAAGCCTCTTAAGATTCCCAGTACAAGACACACTGCAAGCTGTTGCCTGCTTCACAAATAGACCACCACACGGGGCAGTGAAGTAGTTTCAAGCCCCTAGGAGTCAAAGAGAGAATTAAGTCCTGTCCCACTTACCTGCTCTTATGACGGCATGTTTCGGGCTCAGTAGACAGATTTCAGTTCTCTTAAGATAGGTTATAATTCTCACTGACTTTAAAAAGGTCATGGATCACGCCCCAAAGAGTATCCCAGAGAGCCTGCAGAGCAAAAAGTAACTAATCTCACCTGAATATTTGAAAGATGCAAAAAACTCTTCTCTTTTCCAGGCCAGAGTCACATACTGCTTGTATTGCAGCAGTCATGCTGTATGGCATGTATATATGGCATGGCTGGACCATACGTGTGAGGCTGTGTGGGAGATGGGGAAGGACTTATGTGTGCCCCCCAACTTGTGTTGATTCACCAGAAATATTAACTCTATTTGAACTAAAGCTGTTTATTATAGCTAAATTCAGGAGAAAAAAAAGTTTCTGATTAATAAGAAAGAAATGCAGAAATTTCAAAACAGTTCATTTCGGCATTTCCAAAATGAAGTGTTTTGCTCTTCTGGATTAGATTCAAAAAGCACATTAAACAATATTCCATAAAAAAACAAAACAAAGCAAACCAGCCAGAGAAGAAAACAATGGCATATAGCCCGTATTTTGGGCAGTCTGTTGGCGTATGAGGAGCATTTTGAACATCTTATCTTCCTGGAGAGGGCACTCACTCACCTTTGAACAAGAAAGTCATTCTGACTTGTCCTTTCTGTCCCCATGGAAGTTTATTTGCTTCAACTCACCCCAGAATTCCCAATATCTGGGTGGTTAGGAGGTAGACAGCCTTGGTTTAACATCCCTGCTCTGACTCAAACTCAAAGAAAAAGCATCTCCACACTCTCCTTATCAGCTATAAAGTAAGAAAAAGAGCAACGACTGGTAAAAATTCTGAATTCAAACCATATAACATTTCCTAGTTTCCATTTTGGCCATTGACCTGAAAAATCAAGTCACGGACTGAATGAATTCACATAGACCAAATGTAAGTTTTAGCAAGTCCTGTATACTTCCACAAAAAAAATATCTATCTTTAGCTCCTCAGTGTTGTCCAATGAAATATCATTGCATTAAGTCTGTGAGAAACAAGATCAAACAGTGACTTTCACAGAAGATTTAATGAGGCAACATTGTTCTAGAAGAACACTTCCTAAGCACCAGAAGCAGTGAAAGACCTATGTAAAGTCATCAGAAGCTAAAAACCGCAAGCCAGTGTCTAGCCTAAATTTTTGGTTTGGAATTTAAACTTGAATTAACCACTGAGAATATATTTTTTTCTCATTTTCTTCAGTTCCTCTGCCTTTAGGGACAGTATAAGGGCAAAGATTTATTCTCTGGATTTTTTATCAAAAAGATGCATCACTTCTTTCAAACATATACTTTAGTTCATATCTCAAATAACAGTCTAATACGGTCTTGAGCCTGTAAGTGAGCATCTGACTTTATAGTACTGTCAAGAAATTACAAATTTCTAGGAACAGCATATAAATGTGGACAAGAAACATTAAGGTCAATGTCTTATTTTACAGTGGGTAGGCAAATCAACTGCTGATGCTATGAATTCAGCCATTCATGATCAACACCCAGCTCTTTAAATTTAATTTATTAAATTAAGCTTCTGACAACATTTGACTGATACATCTTTTGACCCAATCATGTACTCAAACTGGCTGGTAGCAGGAATTACCATTTCATGTGTCTTTCAGTGTGAGGGGTCTCAGAGATTGTTTTCTCACCAGTTCCCAATGCCCAAGCAGAGAATCCCCTCTTTGGAGTTTGCCCAGATTTACATGATTTTTAACTTTTTCTGCTTCTTCCTTCCTGTACACATATTGAAAATGATGCTATATGTATACTAAACTATGGGTTTTCCATATTATTGTATTGTTGCACTAAGGAATTCCAAATTTGATTAGATAATCTCTATCAATGAGTAACCCTCCAGAGCTTAGGTAAAGTTGCAAATTTTTCTTGCAGAAGACACGCTGATGTTAAAAAAATGGGCCACCTCAGTTTTTTGGAATCATAATAGGAATTAGCTTCAGCCACAGGTGAAATGAAATGAAACAAATGAATTTAAAAAATTTAATAAAGGAAACCCTGGTATCTTTATCTAAGGAATTTCATGGATGCCACCCTTAAACATAACTGTAATACAAAGACATGGTGGGGTTAAATGTTGAACATATTATACTCATAAAAAAATGAAGTTGATGTGTGTAATATAATATAAACCCTGTTAATTTTTGTTTTTCTTGGTTCTGTCATGCTCATTCTCTCTCCAAGTCACTTGGCTTTCATTCCTCAGTAAACCAATTACTTCAGTGTTCTATTAGATTTACATTCACTGCTCTCAGTCAACTCTCTTACACCCATGAAATCTTATTCATGATGCACAAGAAAAAGGCCGCAAAGATTTGAGATCTATGGGACTGGCCAGGTTTGATAGAAACTATGGAACTGAACTGCTGCTAAAGTCAGTCCTTTCAAGACTGCAGGGAAGCTCTTCAGAGGCACTCAGTGCTTAATTTAACTGTGACTGCAGTGGCAGTATTCAAATGCATAGGACTGGATGGAGATCTTGCATCTACTCCTCACCATTGTAGGTTTCTCTTCTAGTTTGTCATCAGTCAGCTCAGACATTGGACATGGACATATCCTTGCACATAGCTGGCTTGAGCAGAGATATCAGTGGAGGGTCAGGACATGAGATGGGATGAGGAGAGCCTCCTGACATAGTAAGACCATTGAAAGCTCAACCATGGTCATCAACTGCATCCTTACAAAATGCCAAAAGTCATTCTAGCTCCTTTGTAAGGAAGCTAAGTTACAATCTTGTGATAACAAACAAGTAGTTTAAAATTAGTTATAATTATCAAGCTTGACAGCCTTTGAGATGGCAGCCATTTTGCCTTCACCAAGTTGAAACACGACTGCTCAATATTGGTATTTCTCTTTGCCTTTGCATTTATCCCTTCAGTGTCCCATCTCTCACTTTCTCTCTCGATGTAATAAGCTGAAGTTTTGTTACAAACTCTGCTATAATTTCTCAGTAATCTGAGAGGATAACCACAGCTGCAGTTTTGAGGTTGCCAGCAATTCCTGCTACTGGCAATTTTCCGTCAGTCTTGTTAAGAAAGTTGCCACAATTTTACCGCAAATAGTAAGTCTGTGGCATACTCCAGAATTTGCATACAATTGCTGTTAGCTTACCACAGTGATCATTTCTGTTAACAATAGCTCTCTAAAACTGCTTGAAAATCGGGCTTCAGCCAAGCCGATCTGGTTTACGTTATACAAAGTATTTTAATGTGAAACCTTTTAGTAGAAATCATCACTAAAGTCACTTTGAGATCATGCCTGCTATCTGCAAAACTTGAAAAACTAATTGTATACTTGCTTTTTTGGATTATTTGTACTGCTTTTTCCACAAAAAATCATTGGAACCGTGTTTAGCCAAAATTTTAAGTGCAAGTTATTTTGTTAACATTATTAAAATGCATATTCAGCAAATTCATTTGGCTGCATTAGCTCGTACATTCATGCAGCTTCTGAATCCTTACACTGTGTTACTAGTAGTTCAGAAGAAAATCTATACTAAATTGTGTTTGTGTTGCCTTTTGATTTCATAGGTTAAATAGATGTTATATACAAAGCAAATGACAAAAAATCTAAAGCTATTAAAAATATTTGTAGTGCTATTTAGAACCAGGTGAAACTGGTTTGTTTAAGAATTTTTAATGAAATGTGATCAAACTTCACTTAAATTGATTAATTTGGACAAAGTTTCAGTTTGTAATGATTTATTTTGCTGAACACAACAGAAACACCATGGATCGTCATGGTTTCCATTATATTATTTCTTTTGGTATACCTGTAGAAGTATAAAATTAATTCTCCAAAACAAATTGCACTTTAACTAATGATTTTGAGTTGGGGCATTCTTCCTGTAATCCACAAGTCTCACACTTTCATTTGAGTTAGGTTTTCAAAAAGACTTAACATGAAAAAGTTTTCTGTAGAAAACTAAACATGTGAAATTTGTTACCAGAGCTGTTCTTGCAGTAAGTCCGGCCATTTGGCATATAGTTTCTCAGCTGCACATGTAAATCAGGTGTGTCATTGAATGTACATTTTGCTTACACTCGTGCTTGATCTTGTTTTACGAGTTAGCATATCACTGAGAAGGATGGAACAATTTAAACACTCTGAAGGGTGTTTAAAAGAAAACATTGTGGCTGGTCATATAGGAAAAATCCTTCCTAAAATGCTAAGGGAATAATTTTTTTTAATATAAAAAAATTCACCTATTCAGCAGGTTTTAATTCTTTCAGAGGAGCTTGACAGTATATCAAATTGTCCAGTCATTAAATGCTGACACTATAATGAAGCTGCCTTCTCTCATGATCATATCATTCTCTCTGTTACTGAAAAGACTTTAGCATAGCCATCCATTTAATGGTGTTTTCTTTATTAAAAAGTGATGTTTTACTGATAAAAATGGAACCAGTCTGTTCTTCAAGGTGGAAATTAATTTTCCAAACCTCTGCTATTTTGAAGGCTGGCACAAGGGTAAATCTACAAATCCCAATTAATTTCACTGGTGTTAGTTGTCCTTGAAACAAAGCAGATGCTGGTGGTTTTTTTCTGCACTGCTCAATGTCAATTTTTGGTTTCTGGAAACCAATTAAAAGTGATAGGACAATTATTGGGAGCTTTCACTTATATTACCTTTTAGCATCTAACTAGCATTAGACTGCTTAATTTTGCACGAAGACAGAGCACAGCAAGGCCCCTGTGGTCAGGGCCCTCACTATTCATTCTCTTTCTTCTGACAGTGGAAATCTAATAGAGTAAAAGTGTTGTAAATAAATGGGCAAACACTGAGCTGAAAAATATGTAAACATTCACATCCGAAATCTTTATCTTAGGACTCAGCTCAATTTATTTAATATCAAGATTTATAGCATTAGTGCCATTCCCACATGTATTTAATCTTGTGACATCCAGCTTGGGCAGGCTGATAGAAGAGATTGCTTTCATAAATCTTAAGACTAAATGAATTGATCATCAGGTAATGAAGATCTTGACTACCAGTAAAATATTTCCTCAGAATGACTCATCTTCATACAAGTTATTTCTTCCTGACCCGAGGGCAAGTTAAATTTGTCACACAGTCCAAAAGTGTTTAGACTAAACGTAGTCTTAATTAGCACTGTTAGGACACTCTTTTATTTGTGGCCATGCTGAGGACTTCATATATCCTCTGACTACTGTTTTTGATATAGTGGTGGCTGCTATATTACTAGTACTGTGTCGCTCATTGTTCAGTTTCAGACTGAAAGGCTGAGGTACCCTCTTGCCTATGGGCTTGAGCCCACCCCATACTGCAAAAAAAAAGTATCTTAAAATACTACTAAGAAACATGGATTTGGATGGCTTTCTTTACCCTAAGAAAGTGGAGAAGTTATGACCATATTAGAGAATAAAGGGGTTTTCCCCCTCATAGTACTGTATTTATAAGCCAAAACAGAGTTTCTTGGTAAACTTACAACATGATTTTGACTGTTATGCACAAAGTGGACAACAACTAGATTGAAATATGTCTTGCAGGTTCCTCTAGGCAGGGTGTAATGGTCCTGCTGAGATGCACCATGTTCCAGGCCCCCAATGAAGTATTTAATCCTTACCTTCTTCCTCTTTTCCAGTTTTGACCCTTCCTTACATGTATAGTACTACACCTATCTATAATCAAGTTGATTTAATTAAAAAGGTGCCTTTCAGCAGATCAGTCTTTGGGTTTCTCTCTAAATTATCCTGTTAATATGGTCTCCTAATCAGACAGCTGGAGCTGCCTATGAATTCCTCCTCTTCTCAGAATGATCCAGTATACCTCATTTTTATGAAACTTTAGAAGCAGCAATGGAGCCTTAAATTAGCAGGACAAGTATTTATACAACCATTCAATGTCCATGGAGCAAAATGATAGTCTGCAATTGTATTCCCGCAGAAAGTATTTCCTTCTTGAAATGCTTGGGCTACTTTTTTGGCATGAAAAAATTGCCTGTTGTTTCCTAACGTATCAGCATGAATGAAGTTTAACACAATGCAATCACCACAGCCCTTGTTCTAACTCAGCCTGCACAAGTCCACTTTGCAAGGACTTCTGTTCGATTCTGTCATGATGCACCAGTGAAAGGGTAGTCCCTTCAACCATGAATCACTGCTCTAGACCTCACTGCACTTCTGTGAGATGGGTACTGTGTTTCTCCAGTCCCACACTCCAATATCTTCTCTTTATTCTAGAAACCCAGAAGCTTGACTATATATATCACTTTGCTCGTGATCTCCTAACCAGATGCAACTATCAACCCAAAGAAAAGTCATGTAACAAACATCAGTCGAGACAAACTTTCTTCTGATTATTCACTCTTATTTCATATTCCTCAACTCAGAAGAATAATTTGCAATTCTTTTCACAAAGGAATTTGTCTTATAATCTGCACACAATAGCTAAGTACCATTCACCCACTTGGTCAGAGCTCTAGCCATTCACTGTAATTTTTTAACAAAGAATTGCATTCAATTTCTAAGGCAACCTGCTGCTTTTACTCTAGTTCACACCATCATTAGGATATTTTAATGGCTACTCCAGACAGATAAACAGTAGAGAAGTTAGACTGAAAGAGATCACAGAAAAGAAGTTGAGAATCACAGGTAGAAAGTAATAGATAAAGTCTGACAACTAGTCTGTGATGAGTTCTCATACATCACCACTGTTTACGGTGTCTGTGGAAGATAAAACGGTTCTGCACTTTAACTCAACTGCTGCTTCAGTCAATGCTTCCCTTGTACTGTCCCTCAAGAGAAACTCTTCATAAGATTGGCTGACACTAGGCAGTTAAGCAGACATGAAAAAGGTTGGTTAAGATTACAGAAAGAGAAATGCTTCTGCATATGGTCCTCTATGTTTGAGCAAGAAAAAACAATTCAGGAGACTCCTTTCACTTTCATCTTTCCATTTAAAACTTCGCTCGCTGTTAGATACCTATAACGTCTACACCACTCCTGTTTATATTTATGCAATACCTGCACAAAGACTGTCTACAAAGAGATTTCCCAAATGCCCTTATTTGCATCTGGTTAGGAAGTCCATCCCAGAGAGTCACTGGGTCATGTTCACCCCTGAAGCATTCAGGTGGGACTGAAATCCAGTCTCTGAATTTGCCATGTTTCAAGTAGTTCTGTGCTAATCGCTGTACCTCCTGTAATTTAAATTGTTTCTTAATTGCATTAGGAAGAAATCCAGCGTAAACTCTTTTCCCTGTTGCCATCAGCAGAAGCTGTTGATGGAATATGCTCAGTCATAGTGGACCTGCCAGCATGAACAGACTGTGGTTTCCTGTTCCAGAGGAAGGAAACAATTGGTTTTTCCCACAAGCGCATAAAAGAGGCTGTTGCTTTGTAGGTAAACATAAGGGAAGGTGTGTAAGCCACGTACTTCCTTTTGCAGCCAGCTCAGTCCTAAAAGACCAAGATTACTCTGCACGTATCTGAAATTAATTCAGGCTCAAGTAACCCAACATGAAAATCCAACTGCTGACAAACTATAGCTCTTGAAATACACACCATGTCTCTATTTTAAGCAACAGAAAATTCACCTGGGAGAAGTACAAATTTTGATGACACCAACAAAAAGAGATGACAACAACACTTACTTCTTCTATACCTCCTTTAGTTCTTAGCTATAAAAACTCTTTATAAAGATAGGCAAATATTTATATTTTTATGTTGCATCTTCAAAAAAATGAAATCACTTTCTGCTTAAAATTAAAAGCCCAGCCAATGATGCACAAAAAATCAGTAGCAGCTAGATTTCTAATACTGCTGTTTCTTCATTAGATAGTTTAAAGTGTACACTGAAAAGCTTTTAAAAAAAAAATCAGGAGTAATCATTTCAGTGCCCTGATCTAGACAGCCAACCTTAAAGATATTCCTTCAAATGACATGTTGCATGTCCTCACTATCCAGCTTTGGCAGATCCAAGAAAAAAACCTCATGGTTCAGTTGCTTTAAATGATCCACACTGTCATAACAGATGATTGACAACAGCCACTGAATCTGTGGTGTAGTGTCCCAACTTTGGATACTCATCTACTGAGCTGCAGGCACTTAGAAGGGAGCTTTTGCATTTTAACAACTTTGAAAAAAATAAACCACAAAAAGTCTACGCTTTCAGCTTTTAATATCCCTCTTTAATTTAGGTTGCTTAATATTGCTGACCGTTTCTCATCTTACATTATTTATAGTGCTTTAAATGTTCAGGATCACCTGAAAAAATAAGATGCTTGGACTACACCCCATCAAAACTCTTGCAGGCTGCATCACTTCTAGGGAAAAAGGGCACAAAATGAATCTGCACCTGATTTCAGGATGCTACACGTCAAATTCGGGCTTTCTTGCATTTTAGGGTACCAGAGGCAGCTTTGGGATTGTTATTGACTTTTCACAGTTTATTTTATAAGAGCTTATATATTATGTTTCAATTTCTAGTTTGCCTGTAGTTTGAGAAAAGCACATATAACTTTTATAGCCATTGAAGTGCTGTAGTAGTAGGTGAAGCAGAGGGATAGAAGCAAGCCAGGGTCTCATCAGGTCTATTGTACTTTAAACAGTGTCTTGTCCTGGTCCCTTACTATCATATGGATTTTTCCTTGATAATCTGTGAATGGTCCTTTAGCTTTCCTGTACATACTTTTTTGGCTTACTTACCAAAAAGCTGGACTGTCACTTGTTTGTAAAATTTTCTTTACTCATTTTATCCCCTTATGGTGATCAGGGACCACAGAGAATCTTGAGCTGTTATGAAACTTTATAAATAAGCCTCTTGGTACAGCAGCATCCCATAGGGCATGTTTCCCCCATGCAGAGCATGACCCTACCTCCCCACTCAAATCAACAGAGGTTTGGCCACTGAGTTCAGTGGAAATAAGACGAGGCCCTAATGCTTCACTAGTTCCCTAGTTGCTCAACTGCTCTGGAGCTGGTAGGACAGCAGGAGCTCATATGACACTGTGACGTAGGAGTTCTCAGTTTCATACAGCCTTGCAATGCTCTTAGCCTCATCAGAGAGCCTGATAATCCTCAAATGATACTGTTGGCTTCTTGCACTGTTGCCTGGTAATGAAAACAGAGAAATGCTTCCAGCAGTGAGCCATCACCCTTCAGTCCTTAAGGGAAAACACACATGTGAAGAGAAGCACACAAGCATGCATGCATGTGCATGCACACACACATATGGCTCACGTATATCACGAAATGACTGGCTAGAGCCATGGCTGGCCTGTGGAAAATCTTATCTTGATTAGATTAAAATATACCTCACCTCTTAAGCCTTTTTCCTTCATGAATGTAGTCATCTTGTTACCTCAGTGAACCTTATTTTGTTCAATGCCTTGTACGTTTGAAAAATTATATGGTTAAGCAAGACATTTCATAATCATTAATCTATAGTTAACTCAGCCTGCTGTATTATGCAATACTATGAGGAACAGCTGGGGCCCACTAACCAGAAAGCACTTTTATGGTTTCTCTTAAGGGCCATTAAATCAATGTGATGAGAGCACAGCTGGAAAAAATCCTGCAAAAATTTATCAGATCCCACACAATATGTAAAGGGACCACTCGGTGCAATTGCAGACTCAGCACCAAGCCCTCTCAGTTGAAACTGCAGGTGGAGGAACATTTACAGCACAGCTCGTATACAGTACTGAAAATGTCTGCTGCCTCTCCCTTTTCCCTCATCTATGGGGGTTTCCATTTGGGCCTCACTAACTGCTATAATTGCTGTGGATCCCTTAGGGGTAGATTAATGGGATCATGAGAGCAGCCTTTTCGGCAATGGCCACGCTGCCTGCTTAAGCTGTTCAAGGCGGAACTTCCTGACACTAATGCAGGGGACGCTGGCAGTGCTGCCTCCCTTACCTCAAGCACACTCTGGCAGGGGCCAGGAAATCTCACGCTTTCCTCCTTCACATTTTGAAACAGAAGGCGGAAAAGAGGAAAAAGCTATTAATCCCTGAAACACACACGTTTCACAACTGTTCACACATCATAGATAATGCAAAATAATTAAGAAGGAATGCTGTTACTGCATTATAATGTCCTGCAGAATTAACCTCTGATGAAATAAAGCAGACTGGGAAGTGAAAGGCATATTAATCAGAATAGAGCAGACCAAAAAAAAAATCACTATACCTGCTTCATGGATGTCTAATGGGTTTTAAGCCCCAGAGCAATTTCTTTAACACCTTTCTTCAATGCCTATCAAGGGCCTGATCCTAGGAGTCTGTTGAAGCCAGTGTAGTTCTGCTGTAGACTTAACAGTCTCTGCATCAGATCCATAAATGAATCAGATAAAAATATAGTAGAAAGAGAAGAGCTAAGTACTGGAAGAATTCCAGAAGAAGGGACAAAAGAGAGGAAATACAGTCCAAAGGGGACATTACAAAAAAAAGCAAGCACAATTCTGGGAGAATCCAAGCAGTGGTCTGTGGGTAATTTTGCACACTGGTGCAAAAGTAATCATTGCACATGACTGATAATCACAAGTCCTGGGCTATGGTCTAAATGCACATTAGAAAAACTCAACATTAGAGGCATTGATCCTACCAGACCTTACATTCAAATCTATGCAAGGCAGGTGTCTTCCTACTGCTCAACACAAGTGGCTGGTATAAAGCCAGATAGTTTATACAACTAGGCTCATCATGAATGTTTTTATTTACAGTTTCCTTCCTGTCTTCTCCAGAATGAACAACCCACACAGTCTGCTTCCCTTCTTTGCTCCTCTTTATTTCTGAGACGGTGCTCTCTTTAAATCAGACGCTCATGAAACAGCTGCTGTGTTCAACACTGCAATATTACCAAATAGCTTAGGGTAGGAACTAAAACGAAATAAGCAAAGAAAAAACAGACTGGAAATGTGTATGTGTGGGAGGGAGGGTTTTGAAGTAGAAATGAAGACCACTGCCAAATTAGAACTTAGCTATATACACCACAGCTAGCAGCTTTCCACTTGCAAAGTGAGCCATGATCTTAAAGGATCCCATTTTGGCAGTTTGCATATGCCCAGTAATTACAGAATAGCACACAGTCAGCATCATGCACATATGAAAAATGTATCTGCATTTGTATAGTAAGTATGCATGTATATAGGCGGGGGGGTATGGGTGTGTGTGTTTGTGTGTGGGTGTAAAAATGTTATGTGCATGATTTATGTCATATATCTTAATCTGTGCTGTATTTCATATACATATGATACTTAGATATGCACACATACAAAACATATATCTCATAGCATCACACTGCACTTTGATTAAAATTCAAGAAAGATCATATACAACTGAAATATCTTCTTTTTCCCTGTCACCCTTCCAAGCCAAGACCAAGATGAATCTGGTTTTATGTAGCTTAGGAAGACTGAAAGACTCCCAGAGAAAAGATTAATAAACCCTTTTTCTGAACCACTAAAGTCTATGGAAGATTTGTTAGTGTCTTCAGTGGATCAGTGCAGGATCAAGTCCTTCTAGGGCTGAATAGGAAGACCAGGATCAGACACTCATGAAAAAAATCTGTGCTTGAGTGGAGAGGTCCTTCTGCTTCCTACAACTTCTTTATAGGATTGTGTACCCATACAGCAGGAGCCAGTTTGGAGTGAGGAGAGGAGAGAGAAAAGTGGGTGACATAACAAGTATCCACTTTCAGGCAATGGACTCAAAAGAAAATTCTGCTTCACACTGTGCTCTCTTTTCCTTCTTGCCCTTACATCTTCTGGAACTGCACTGAAAAAAGCCAAGCTCTTTATGGAAAATCTCCCTTACAGGCATGATGCTTGAAGGCTAGAAGCGTAACACAAACAGGAGATCCAGGGCATGGCTGAGGAGAGGGGCAGCTGGTGCTCATATTCAATAATTCTTTAAAATTTTATGTCTCCCCAATGGTATTCTTTGTGTGTGTGTAAAAGGTTCCACATTCTCCACAGAAAAGAGGCTTAAAAAAAAACCCACTTAGTTTTCCAAAGTGCTATTGGTTCCTAAAGATATTTTGACAGGCTTGCTGCTGTTAAAATATCTTGACATAACCAAAGCAGAAATATCCTCTGCAGTAGTTCATGGTTCTTTTTACTGAGGAAGTCTGAAATGAGTTTCCAAACCCAAAGCAGGGGAAGTACAGAATTTTTGAATTTTAAGAACACAGAAAGCCAAGACTCCCTAAGGTATACAAAAATGTAGAGGGAGAAATTCTATCTTCCCAAGGTTTGCCAAATGAAATGGGGAAGAGGGGGAATTAATTCTTTTCAGAAGCAAAAGAGAAAACAGAGGAGAAAAGCCTGGGTCGTGAGCACCAAGCAGGCAACAGAATGGCTTGTTGCAGCATGCGTTCTCTCCACTGGAAATGCAGTCTAGCGCAGGATGCTCTAGGCCCATTGGAGGATTGTACCTTTAGATCGAGACATGACACACAGGAGAAACCAGTAGAAAGCTCTTCTATGATTGTACATTGACATGTGGCACACTCATAACTGTTACTACATGTCAGGTTTATCAAGTCTGTCAAAAATCCCAGTAGAGTCCCGAAGAATTGCAAATATAACCTAGTTCAGAGCCATATTCTGCTATTAATGGCAACTAATGAAAGAGACCCTGACATTCTTGCTACTTCAGCATCCAAGAGGACGTCTTGCTGTGTTAATCCTTATTCATATCCAGACCACCAGAAAAGTACGAAGTGCTCATATCCCCTTAATTATATTTCAAGATAATATCTGGGTAATGTGGCTTATTCACCTCCATTAAATGTGGGCAGTGCTTTAATATTATTTCTTTTAAGATTTCTGTAAATATTTCATGACCCCTTAGATCAAAATTTTCTCCTTGCAGTTTTATCCCATCTGTTTAATTTCATCCAATTTCTTAGACTTTAAGAGTATTTTTCAAGAATTAATACTTTCTTTCTCTCCTTTAAAACCTTCCTCCTCATCCTCCACCCCAAATCAATGTTTTTAATTAAAAATAAACTTGATTCAGGATTGCTGGCAAACTCCCATGTACATTCTTGATACCTTCTTATTCAAAATGAAAGAATATCTCAAGGTCCCTGCAGGATTAAATTTCAGAGATAGTAAAAAACTCTTACCAGAGATTTTTCAAAGCTAAAACTTTTTTTTTTTAAGTATTGGCCCAAAAGCAATGAGATACATGGATAAGCAAGGGACAAAGAACATTATAGAAGAGAATATAAGAACTTCTCCCAGACAGAACAAAAATCTTCCTAAGTTCATTGATTAAAGTTCGGAAATTAAGAGGTATTACTGGAATTCTATGAAGAACTGGTTCTTCTACTTTTAAACCAAAGAGTAATGGCACAAGGACTTCTTCATTCTGTGTTCCATATCAGAGAGATTCAGAGAAGACCTACATAAGCAACAGAGCACTTTGTTTCCAATATATCTGATAACTAGATCACCTTGCTTATAAAAAAACAACATGTAAAAGCTTTTAAAATCTGATGATAAAAACACCACAACCCAAAACCCAATAGCAAAGATATCCCTAAGTGGAAGAGTGCTTGTTTGTTGTTTCTGATTTGTACTGTCCAGTATGTGGTCACATCTTCTATGGCATAAGTATGACTCACTAAAGGTTTAGCCTTAACTTCCATGGGAGCAGCTCATAAAGTCAGAACTCAACAAACTAAATGAAATGGACAGTTGCAACCGACTGCCTGACCTCTTCTGATTGTCATGGGTTGTGTGCAGATCACAGTTCAATGAGACACTTCTCATTGTCTCTCTGATGTCATATCGAGCCCTTAGATGTCAAATTTGCTGTCAATGAAGTTCCCATGGTTTCCAACTACCTGGTCATGGACATTCCCAAAGCACACAGGTCCTTATGGTATATCTAGGACTCACCAAAAAACCCCCTGTTTCCTCTTCTAACTTGGATCAGGTTCCACAAAAAACAAGGGAAGAATAAGTAATTCCCTTTATCTGCTTCTTTTCTTGAATTCCCTCCTTTTGTCAAGGTACACCCACTCAAAACTGAAAACTCAGTGAACAGAGCAGTCAGACATGATTTAGAGGACCTGTCTCTAGTTGCCAATTCTCCCTGGAAGGCAGAAGAGTACCCAAGTACCAGGCCACTTTTGGTATCATCTATGATGAAGTTATTTCACATCAAGTTACACACCAATGAGCAATTACTTAGTCCTTGGGCAAAGACATGAGGGAGAGTTGGTAACTCTGCCCCTACAGCACTATGGTGAAGGAACTCACCAAGAGGAGTCAGACACAGATTACAGTCATCATCAGATGAACCCTGAAAATAAAATCATTTACGAGAACCCAGGTGAATTCCTTAATTGTTATATGATAGTTTTTATTTCTGTTTTCCTTTTTCCTTATTTGGACCATTGCATGCTTCATCAATCCACCTGAAAGACAAGAGAAGACAGTAGGCACCACCGTCTCCTCTCACATTTTAATAAGGGCTGGCTTAGACAATTCAGAGATTTAATCCAAAGTAAAGAAAAGCACTGTCTTTCCACTTCAACTCATCTATATTCTCTGCATTTCTGATTAATACATGACACAGAATGCTTTTTTCCATGGATGCCATGCTTACATTTCTCTCCCTCTCTACTGTGCAAAGAGTTGGCTTGGCTGCCTGACTTGGCACAAGTGGGCAGAGAGACACCTAATGAATTCATCTAAGTAGGTACCATGACTTAGACCACTACTGTGTCAAAATATTATTGTGATGCAAAAGGTCAGATTGACGACCCTTTGAAAATGTCTCCTTAGTCCAAGAATCTGTCCTACTACCAAGAAATGAACATTCCTGGTGACATGCTGTTAACATACAATGGAAAATTTCATCAACTACCTCCTTCACGCCACTTTGCAAATGACCTTCTGCTTGGGAAAGCACTGTGTAAGCAATATTTCTTTCCTGATATATGGAACATTATTCAGAATGAAAATCCAGTCCTCCCTTTGAAAGACTTCTGCCTGTGACATTTCCTTTTAAAAAGAACGAGCACTGTATGCTGACAGATTCTCATTTTATTTATACCCGGACTTTGCAAATATTGGTAGAATTGCTATGAATTTATACTGCTGTAAATACTTAAACACAGTGCTGAGCTCTCATTAGAACTGAATTTTTTACCCATTAACTTATAAAATATTAGCATGACGTGCTGTTCCTGAATTTACCATAAGTCCAGACCAGCAGGGAAGGAGCTGATGGGAAAACAACTACCAATTTTACACTCAACTGCCTGCACTCTTCTAATACCTTATCCAAAAGGTTTAGTTGTATTTTGGCATTTGGTGGTGATAGGGGGATACTTCCTTGGTATCAGTACCATGAAAGTTGAATTGTATCACCTATCAATACTCTTTGATACATATGGGCACATACCTTTGCTGTTTTTAGCAGTAATACACATAAATAAAACTGTGGGGGTTTAAAACAGGTGTATCCTTCATCAGAGGGATAGAAAAGGTGTTATTATCATTTGTTGCTACTGAACACTTTGGCCTCAAAATACTTGCCTACTTCACAAATTAGAACCTAAAAGAAAGTAAGTTGAGAGGAATGAATTAGAAGAAATATGGCTGAAACTAAAAACCTAACAAAACTAAATTGAAAGTTTTCTCCTAATTTCAGCCGCTTTGGATTGACTTCCCTTACAAAAGTCCAAGTAGCAGAAATGACAAGTTAGTTCAAGAGCTTAAGGGTTGTAAATGTATCTAGATGACAGAAAAATAGCATTATACATTCACTTCTGAGTAAACCACTTACAAAGAGATTTTTAAGGGATGTTTATAAATTCTTAGCTTCTTACATGATGTAAGTACTGAAATAGAAACTTTCCCAAACAAAATGGAAATTGCATCAACTATCCAATTGGCCTTTAAAACCTTAGGCTATAGTACTGTGCTTGTATGTGTTTGGGTGTTTTCTTCTCCAAAAGATTATCAAATGGCAGCCAGAGAAAGCTCAAGGTATAGGATCTACTTCTCTCAGGCATCAATCAGGTAACAGTTGCCATTCATCTTGAGCATTCATTTGGAAGGAAAGATTTCTTGTCTGCTTTTTAAACTTTGTGTAAATAACTTTTTAAAAAAGACAGAACTAGCAAGCACTGAAACAGGAAAAGCAGATAGTTCCCTAATCCATTGGTGTCAGTTACATTACACTGTACAGTCATCGTCAGGCAAGGAAAGTCAGACGGGAAAAAAAAAAGCCACGTCTCTACAAGCACAACTGCATTTAGAAAAAAATTTTCAAGCAGCATTCTGGTCTGCCTCCCTAGCAACTAGGAGAGGGATTTTTGTCTGGGAACTTCAGAAATCAGACTCCACTGCAAACAACCCCATAGGTAACATTTATAATATGATTTTGTAGGAAAGTATGGGTGATCATGGTATTGGCCATTAGTCTGAATCTATTCTGAGTGGTTATTAATAACAGAACAACAGAATTTCAGTGATGGTATGGTAAAAGCCATTGATGTTGGCTGGAAAAATATGAAATGAAGGATTAACCTGAACTGATCAAAGACTGGGAAGCAGGTTGGGAGACATTTAGAGCCTGAAAGGGGATGCACATTTTCTCTGAGGACCCTTACTGATAGTTGCACAAACCGGTACCTCAAAATCTGAGTTTCTGGAAATTTTAAAAAATTGACATTCAATCAGGCGCTAGGTTTCTTTATGTTTCTGCTTACAGCTGTTCAGGTCGACTTTGACAGAACAGGTTTGCAGTCAGAAAATTAAGCTCTAGTCAAATAAAAATGTATAGTGAATTTTTCTTGAAGGATAAAGAACTTCTAAAAATGTAAAAAAAACCCCCAAAACTTGTTTTGGTATTTCGGGGAAAAATGTATCGACATTTCTTTTGCAAATGACTTTTTACATTGTGGTACATTACATGCTTTTAAAAGCCAAAATGAAAACAAGCCATTAAAAGTAGTTTTCAGCTTTTTTAATTGACATTTTGGCACTAGAATTTAGAACAAAGTTCTGAACTTCTCCACAAAACAGCTCTAGTTCTGGCCCACACTGAGATATAATGATTATAGCATGTGAAGCAAGTTTAGCTTTTGAAAAATTCCCAAATACAGAATAATAGCAAAACTCATAAGAATCTTAGAAATACTTTAGCACATTTAGAAAACTCAGGGAAACGTCCACAGCAATATCAGTTGAATTTAACCAGAAAATAAAATCATTTTAATGTCCTAAGACATGATAGATATTTAATTGTTTAGAATCACATCTGATTGCAGAAAAACATTTGAAAATTATCTTAAATGCCTATTTTGTTACCAGTTATATTATGTTAATAGTTATCTTAAGAATAAGAATGGTTGTATTGCATCAGAACAAAAATCTCTTTAGTCCAGTACAATATTGGCCAGTAATGGATGTAGGGAGATAGTACAAGAAGACAGCTTTTCTAAAACAGCCTTTCCTCTGGCTTTCCTTCCAGTACACCATAACTTAGGGACTTGCTAAGGCAGAGGTTGAAGCCTGACCATCAACTGTAATAGCAACGGATAGATCTCAATATATGTAGGTTTTTTGGACTCATACTGTGGACCTCTACAGCATCTTGTGTCCATGAATGCAAACATTTGATAATGTATTTTAATTAACTAGTCTCATTCTTCTCGGCCAATTTTGAGTTCATTTAATCTCTATCCAAATTGTTTCAGCTGGAGAGGAGGGAGTGTTAGATTTTGGGTTTGATTTGTAGTTTTTTTAAGAGCTTATTAGAACAAATAAGGACAGCAAACTAAGATTTTATTTGTGGATGTTTTCACTTGTAGCCCAAAAGGCTTTGTTGAAAACATTTAATGTGAGATTACTTTTAATGAAAACCAGAGGAACAGGAAAGCGAAGTCCTGATTTCAGTTGTATTTCACATCTCATCATGTGTAAGCAGCCACTAGATCTTTAAAATTTTGTGGGTGGTGGAACTCAGATACATTCACTTTGTCTTAGCCTAAAATCTTGATAGGCAGCAGACCTTATTACAATTATTCCAATACAGTCTTGTTTAATCCACCTATGTAGATGTTAAACACACCTACACAAGAGATAGAGAAAGGACCAAAATAAAAGAATTATCTCAGCCTGTTCAGACAGTGAAGGAGGGAAATCCAACTGGCTCCACAGCCTCCTCTAGGGCTTCAGAAATGGTAAAAAATGTCCACTCATACAATTTTCATTATTCCAGAGAGAAAAGACAGAAGAGTGAGGGAGAAGGTATATATTCTCTCAAAAAATCAGAAATCTTTGGATTTGTCTCAGTGTGGGTAGGTTTTCTTTTTTCTTTCTTCTTTTTTCTTTCTTCTTTTTTCTTTCTTCTTTTTTTTTCTTTTTTCTTTTTTTTTTAATTAAAGTTTACAGAATGTAAGGTTTTTATATGAAAGAATAATTTCCCCTACAGCATTTGCCAGGAATTGCAACTAAACTTCGTCCACTTATGTTTTGGGCTTTTTCTATATAATTAATGGCTGCCAAATGATACCTTACTATAACAGGTTTGACTTTCCTTCAGTACCACCAAACATAAAAATTAAACAGGTGCTGCTGACTCCCTCATGGTGTCAGAACAGAAACAATCCCATGACAACTCTAAGAAGGGATGTGATGTCCCAGAGGAGGAGACATGGCCTGGGTCTGACAGAATTCAGCCATGCTTCCATGGTGTAAGCAGGCAAAACCACTGTTGGGCCTTTGCAGTCAGCAAGCAGGCTTTCTCTAGCTGTAGGGACACCTATCTGGGGGACTAGGCCATGACTGCATCATCCAAGTCCTCTCTCCTTTAAATGGGAGTACTAGCAACTTCAGGATACCAGTCTTCATCTTCCAGGATGATAAGAATTTTACATAGATACTTTCAAACAGGACCTTAATAAAGTGCTATTGCCCACATTATTTACTTCCAACAGCAGACCTGCAATCAGGAAGCAGTAGTAACCACTGTCTATCTGAGTAAACTGGATACACAGAGATTTGCTCTGGCTACCAGTCTTTGGAGGACTGGTGGGCAAACCAGTGTATAAGATGGACTCAAGCAGTGCAATTACCCAAGGATCTATTGTCTAACTCCTCTGAAAGAATTTGGCACAGCATTTGGTCTGCATCTGTTCTCCCTGCCTCTCTGTGGCCAAGGTATAAAACCTCTGAATGCAAAAATGTATGCTTGGAAAAAGTAATTCAAGCCAAATGCACTCTAAAGTCAAAGGTCACCATGCAGCAGAAAGGACACTGAGACACTTAAATTTCCTATTATTCTAGCAGCTTTGAGAAAGGGGTTTCTGCAGTCAGGCTGTCCATTCAGCTACACGCCACCCAAATAACACTGGAATACAACAGCTCATTTCAAACAAACGTGATGAGGGGACAGAAACCCTCAACCAATAAAGTTCTTTGACTTCATGTAAATCAGCAACTGCACCAGGGAAAAATATTCACATTTGACTCCAACTGGGAGCAGCTTCTGTATAACTTTGTCCAGGCAGACAATTTGGAAGGTGAGAAAGAAGCCACGTTAAAGGGTGTGGAGAAGGGACAGTAGAAGTATGGTGAGGCTGGAGGTGAGGGGGAGTGTAGAAAAGTCCTAAGAATATAATTCGTGGAGTAAAGGTGAGCGGGAGAATGAGGCATTGCAGCGGGAAAGGAGGAGGTCTTCAGAGAGAGCAAAGATTACTGTGGTGCAAAGGGAAGGAGATACACTTCCACAGCAAAATAGGCTTCACTTGTTCAGCTATTCATGGAATATTGATTGTGGTGGTTTGGAGAGGAGATGGAGCATTTGGTCCACCTTTAGAATGGATGTTTGAATCAGGAGCAAATGGATTTTACAGTCCAGAGAGGGATATCCTCAGAGCATCCCCAGAAATTTAATTGCAGCCATCTTTCAATGAGAAGAGTGGAGAAAACTGTCTCCTTGGCTCAAGCTATCTCAAGATACATTGTCCTACTTTCCATTTAGCTCCTCAGTTTTGCAGAATTAACAGTAAGCTAAATCAGGCCCTTGCATTTGCCATTTCCAGCTCCTTCTATTCAGAATGCAACTGCAAGAGGAGCACAAGGCCATTAAAGTTAACACCTTTTAAATATTTTATTTCTTTTTTATAGGTCTAATATGCAATAATTGGCAGAACAACTCATTTGGAAATGCGTAGTGCCAAAGGAAAACATTCAATAGCTTCCCATTCAATGCCCTGAGTATTTTCTCACTCCAGGATGTAAAAACATTTGTTCTTGATTCACACGGTCATTCCAAATCCTTGCCAAATAATGCAAAGAGCTGTCAGATTTAATGGCACAAGCATCTTATTCCTTATTATGGGAGTTAGGCAAATAAAAGCAATACGTTGTAAAAACAGGTAGTGAAGCTACTGCCAAAAGTCATCACAAAAAGATGTTTTTAATAGCATACTGTCCTGTCTGCAGTGCCTCTCCCAGATCTCAAGTGTGTTTAGGGTCTGAGTTTAATCTGCAGCGCACCCGTAAAATACAACCAATGAACACTATTATCATTTTATAGATACAGAGACGCTCCTCTCGCAGAGGCTACAGCCTCAATTCAGTAACGTACTGAGCCAGTTGTTTGTTTTTAAGTACACAATAGACCCCCAAATTCATGTTTTAAGGTCCTGCTGAACTGAAGGCTCAGCAGCTTTCCTCTGCATTCACAGCAAAATGCATGCCATGCCAGAAATGGACTATATATCCCCTTGCCTGGTCACATGTAGATCCTTGGAGATAACTTAAACTTTGGTTCAGCAGAGAAATAGAAAAAAACCACCACAACTGTGCTTAAATTTAATTTTGCTGGGTTGTTTTCCTTTCCTCCCAAGGCAACTCAAAAAAAAAAAAAAAAAAAATCCATTGGAGGATAGAGTCCCTGCAGGAATATGAACTGTAGCCACCCACCACTCCAGTGAGTGGCCTGAGCAGCTGCTTGTAGAGTCCTGTCAGGTGGGAAGTTTTAATCCTGCTTCTTTGGAGACTGCTCCACTTTGTATAAAGTATCTTCAGGCTTATTTCAACAATCCAAGTGATTTATTTGTTTAACACTATGGACAAAGCACCTTTGACTCTCCAGCCTGCATGACCAGGTAATCATTTACAGCTGGATCATCTTGAAACTGATCTCATCACAAAATCAGAGTGAGACACGAACTGTTGCTGAGCACAGAAGATGCCCAAAAGACTGTTATTGTGTCCTTCGTCATAATTCCTGCTTCCTGATACTACAAAGTGATTGTTGTGGGTCACAGAAAAACAAGCAGATTATTTTAAGTATGTGGAAATAAACCAAAGATAGACAAATTCCCTCCCTAAAACTGAATAAACAGCCCACGGTTCAGCTTTTAGTCCAAACAATCTGAAATGATCACAAAAATGTAGATCTGGCCTGAAACTGCTAATTGGAGCTGTGAAAATTCTCACTTGGACTCTTTTTTTTCTATCTTTCTTTCTTTTTTTTTTTTTTGAACAACCTTACAAGTATGTGATTTGAATTCTGCCATTAGAAATGCATTTCAGAGCAAGACTGTACTGCTCATTAAGTGAATATCACCAGCTTTCGTCCGTTTCACAGTCTTGCTTCCCAACCTGTAGTCATTTGTGTTGGCAGAGAAACCTTTGCAAAATCTGATATGTAATAAAAGTTAAAATAAGGATATTTTTCAGTTTCCACTTGAGTGTGTCAGGAAACTGGGACTGAAAGATTTATAGTTTTGAGTATGAAAACTAGTTAAGAATTAAGCAAGAAAGCGCTCTTTCTCCCCAGGAAAAAACCTCTAGTGTTACAGTCAATAGGATTTTTTCCGTCTACTTCTATGAGAAGAAGGTGATCAGATTTCAAGATGTAAATGGAAAGGGGAAAAACTTAGTGATCCGACTAACTTACCACTTTTAATGAAAAGGGAGGCATCTCCCAAAGTTATAGCAATTTATTTGCCTTGATTAAGAAAGGTGCAGTACCCCCGTCAGGCATCAACACAACTGCATCATTCGCACCCCTTCTCCAAATAACCTCTGCATGCAATAACAACTGAAAGGGCTGCTGAGAATTTTATTAGTGGTGGCCACAGAACTGAATTTGTCCTTCTTAAACAGAAAGACCACCACAGGTAAACACCCTCTGTTCCTCTAGCTAATTTGGATCATAAAAATAACTGGTATCTGTGTAGACTTGGCTTCAACTGCTCTACAGAAACATTTGAATACTTTTGAATTAAATTAATATTTCCTCAATCTAGGACAGTCACTAAAGCACATACCTGAATATCTCCAGGAAATTACTCCTAAATGAGGATTTTCCAAATCAAAATCAAATCTTGCACTCTTCTTTATTCTCTCTAAGCAATCAAAATGTATTTCATGTGAGACACCAGACAACTGGGGTTTTTGCATGGCAATTTATATTAGTAGGTTTTCTTTCTAATCTGCTTAATATAGGGAATCTTTTTTTTCTTATTTACAAGTGCTCATACTGCTATTGCTTACACTGCTAAAGTTTTGCCTTTTCAAGCAGACAGCACACTTTGCTCTTTGACCCTTTTCTACCCTCCTGTCCTCAGCTCCAGTGCTATAGTTTGACACTGGCTCCCCTTCTCAAAAGAAAGAAAGAGAGAGAGGAAAGTATTTTTCACTAAAATAATAGCTCCCCTTTTGGCAACAAACAAAGGAGAGAAAAAATACATCCAGAGAAACTGAACTCTTTAAAAGTGCTTTTTTGCTGTTTGATGACACAGGCATAAAGCCAAAATTCACCCATTGTACTTCATGTTCAAAATTTCTTCACACAGCTCTAAATTGCTGACAGCTCTTTAGCTACAGCCATGCTACCGGGCGCCATTATAATAGTTTGCCATACCATTATGATGTGTCAATGTTTATGACCTGTATCCCTAAACTGGACGACACTCAAATCTGTTGACTGCCTCTAAATCACTTTTTTGGAAAAGACTTAAAGTACTGAGATTGCAACTAGAATTGCTATTGCTCAACTGGCCCCATCTAATCTTTTTTTCATTGAAAACACAAAAAGGTTACAGAATCGTAAAGCCCATGTGGAACAAAACACAAGAAAATAGTTATTGTTCCTATATAGAGGAACACATATAATACCCGCAGCTGTATGAAGGCCCAGAGGGCTTTTTTACTGGTGCATGGATTAATTTTTTATTGCTACTGAATAAAGTGTTCTTGACATAAGTATTTGACCTCTGACACTAGCAAGATTCCCTCTTGGTGGCCATTAGAATATAAATCCTACTTCATGTCTTCTGACTTTAAATGATGCACTATCTGCAGGGGTTTTTTAGCGAGAATAAAATCAGAGAAACAAGAGTAAGAAAGCGTCTTACTGCCTGGAGAAGGGCAAATGTGGGTTGAGGTGATTTCACTTACCTTAGCCTTGAAAAACTTGATGGCGTGCTGAGCAGAGCAACCTGTTTCACAAGCAAGCAAGAAAAATGAGTGAAAGGGGGAAGGCAGGAAAAGCAAAGCAAGGGGTTGCTGACTAATTAGGGCTTGTATGTCATCAGTTAGCATGGCTGAGTAATGCATGTTTCTCTAGTCAGGCAACTAAGAGAATAATGTGCTTAGCCTTAGGTGATAAACTTTCCTTCATCAGCCCAAGACTTCCTATTTGCATAGAACTAAGCACAACTAGTGGTCCATTTTGAAGGAAGGATCAGCTTGCTTTTATTTTTAGTGTGAACGCCCTCCAAGGATTTCAGGAGTCACATTAAACTCCAGTTGTCTGATAAATATGAAAGTTAGGCTCTCTCTTATCCTAGAGGAAGTCTTTGTTGATTTCATTTCTTCATAATTTTTTTTGTAAACTTGGTATCTCTGTTCAGCTCATATTAGTTTCTGAGGATTTTTAATTAAATCGGGAAATTGATCAGATTAAAAGATATTTGTACCTGTTCTGCTGCACATTTTTCAAGATAATTTCCTGTAGGTACTGACTTAGAAAATTGTCTTCTGATATTTTTCTGAGTCCTTCTTGTGTCTTCTCCACCACACCTCTAGTTCTCTGACACTTTCCATTTCTTAGATCTGATCACATCTAAGACATGCCTCATCCTCCTCTACCTTCCCAGGGATGTCCTGTGATCCTGTGACCAATAAAGCAGAAAGCCAGGAAAAATACAGCATTATAGGCAACAATGCATTATCAGAACTTCAGTCCAAGCAGTTCTAACAAGTTCTGTGCCTTTGGTCCCATTTTTCAATTATAACAGTTTTTAAGTCACACCCCTCTGAGTTATTCTGGTAATAAATCACTTTGTCCATCTGGAAAGTCCCCACTCCCTTCTGGGAAGCACTTCCAGTGGCTGTCAGGAGCCCGCACCCTGTTTATGAGATAGTCCCGCTGGACATCAGAAAGCACACACAGAGAGAATCGAGCCACCATTGTGACTCTTTCTGTACAAAATTCACACCAGTTTCAGTGGCAAATTATACTAAAAGCCCGGAAGAAAAGCCAGGCAAAAGGCAGATCGTGTACCTTTTTGCAGCTAGGGGTACCTGCAGCATCTGCTAATAGGCAGTGTCCAGGATTCCTTTGAGGACAAAAGTCCCTCACTCTCAGTCACCACATTTATGTCCAGATTTTGTGAAACAGCTCAAGTGAACAAAGCTTTCAAATGACTGCACCACATGAGACCTCCAGCTTCCTAAATGAGTTGTTTGAAAAGGTAGTGAAAACTGGGTCCTGGTACCCCACTCCTTCACCAGGATCTTTCCTTTCACCTTGGCTGTGTCAGGATGCAGACAGAAGGTGGAAGTGCTGACCTTCTGCATGCCTGGTTTGCAGGTGGAGAACCAAAGCCAAAATGGTCTTACAAGCATCTGCTTCTCTTCCTCCACAAGCTTCCTCTAGTAACTTGGACACGTTGGTGAGTCTTATAGTCTATCTTAAGAAACAGGAGTGAGGAGAAGATTACAAAGCTATGCAACCTCAAAAGTACCAAAAATACACTCTAGTTACCTACCACTTTTCCATCAAGCAGAAAGTAGATATGGAGGTGCAAAAAAAAAGAACCTGAAAGAGTGGCCACCAGCTGGAAGAAGTACATAAACCACTCTATTCGCATCAGCTTCAACTAGCAAATATCTCATTGTCCATTGATAGAGATGGCACTGCAAGCAATACAAATGGATTCCTGTAGGGGCACAGTGTGAGACTTGCTTCAGAAAGATTTTAAGTATAGGGAATCTACCTCTACAGGCATGAAGGATAAAGCTAGTTTATTCCGCTGTAATTAAATATTAAATGCAAAATTAAAATATTTTCTTTGTTAAGTATCATATTTGCACCTAACCTACAAATACAGGACAAGTGATAATGAGGACAGGCAAATGCCATCTACTCAGCCACCTACAACATGGAAACAGCAGAGAGACTGAGTAAATCTGACCTGGTCCAAAAGAAACAGCCATTTTCAGGGGGTTTCTAACTTTAGCGGAGAACGCCACAGGCTTCTAAAATATCTACGGGGATGTATATGAAGAACAATACTCCATGTCATGGCTGGCTGGTGAGAACAAGACAGAGGAGGGCTTGCAATGGAGCAAGTGACGAAGATGGATTGATTTGAGTGATGTTTAAATTTGGTTTATTATGGGGCTGTGGTTGACAATGTTGCAAGCTGCTCACCTCCCAGAGAGATAGGCATGTGGGCCATTCTTTGATTTCATAAATCATCCAGGAACATACCCAGAGCATTGACCTTTTATGGGGAGGGAGCTCAGGGCATTCAGCATAATTTAACACCGGCATGTCGGATGGTGTCCAGCACAGTTTAACACTCCTTAACCTCTGCCTCATTAGACATCTGTCCTGTCATTTATCTTTCTGTTTATTTTCCCAGTGATATATTATTGGTAATAACTAAGGAATGGGCACTGATGTTACTCTCCATGGAGCTGCCATCAGTCAGCTGGAAGTCAGGCCAGCATCACTCTGAAAACTGGTACACAGAACATCTTTTAAAGGATTTCAGCTGTTTTCTTTGCCAAGCAATTTCCTCCTGGCATGGGCAGCTAGCGCCCCTATTATATGATCTTTTATTTATTTTTACTCTTTCCAGACCAGATTTTTGAAGTTTTTAATACCAGCAAGTATTATTACTGTTGGTAATAAGACCTAAATTACTCTTTTTGCAGCAGAAATTTCATCCTGTCTGTGACAACCACGGCTAAATAAGAAGCCAGCAGGGAAGTGGCAGGGTCTGCCATTCCAACTTGTACACAGAGACAAGTACACATACACACTCACAAACACACACGCTCACACTCTTCCCTCCCGCCTAGGTCATCGCCATAATGGCAGATATTAAGACTCCTTTCTAAATACAAATATTTTAGCATGTCTATAATTGACTAAATGTTGGAGGTTTCATTTATGCTGCCTTTCTTTATCAAGCGGCATCTACTTTTCCAATATTTGGTATATTGAGTTACATTCTGGAAGGCGGAAAAAAGGCAAAGAAAGCATGGGGCCATAGTGAGGGGAAAATGAAATATTACACATTTTTTCTGTATTGTGTAACATATGTGTTGTGATATTGGATGGGAAGTAAATTCCAACAAAGATTCTTCTATGGTACATATGGTACTACGCATGAATTTGGATTTCTAGCAGATTATAAAGAAGGTACAAGTCCAGAAGGACACGTAAATTAAAAAAAGGCATTCCAGATTTGTTTATATTGTGGATATTTGTGAGTCAGCTCTATAATAGATGTAACACCTTGAGAAAATATTGACCATGTTTTGTTTAACTGAATAGCAGTATTTTGCTTTTAAATCTATCATCACATGAAAGATATTGAAATTTTTGAGCAATAACAAACAATTTTATACAAGCAATATTACCACTGAGACACAGATTGAAGTAGTTAAGGAACCCACCGGCTGACCTGAAATGTCCTCTATTTAAACACACACACACACACACACAGAGAAACCTTCAGCAAAACAAATCCTAAACAATATCAAATATCCTCAGAAACTGCACAAAGCAGGTATCCCTGAAATTTGGATTAGGTGATGCTAAAGTGCAAATTGATGGGAGGCGAGCCGGCTGCTGGCTTGCGTTGGTTGAGGCAGGCGAGCACAGCTGAGAAGGAATTCAATGGGTGGGAGGGAGTTCGCCAGGGTACCAGAAGCTTTACTTTCCAGATGTACTTTATTTATAAAGCTCTTAATCCTTTTAAAACTACCTACATCCCACACAGATTTGGCATTGCTTTATTGCTTAATTAATACCATCATCTCATGTTTTGTCTAACACAGTGATTAGAAAAAAAAAATTAGAAAAAAAAATTACATCTCTGCACATGCAAATGCTGCCAGATCTAACATGACACTGTGGAAGTGATTTTGATATCATAAACAAGACATCTGCTCTTTGACTGCTTTGGTTCATGCTCTGGAACCGGGCATTTAGCTGTACTTTTTTGAACGTTGGGATCACGTAACTGGAGTTTAAAAGCCTGAGGGCTGCTTTGAGCTTCCATACTCAAACTCTTTGGCTACTTCTTCAGCAGTGAAAAACCTGCGTATATCAGTCAGTCACAGGATGCCTGTACACCACAGGATGCACTTATGAAAAAGGCAATGTGATCTGAGAATGAATCCAGCAAGGTGTTTCTAGGAGTATGAAAGCCACCAACACAAGGCCCTTGTGAATCTTCAAGTACTGTTGGCTGTTTGGGTCACCCACATTGACAGAAAGAGAACTCCTACCAGAACAGGTGCAGAAATGGCTGCTGGGATGATCCAAGCAACAGAGAGTTTATTTTACAAGAGGAAATTAAAAGACAGTGGCTTATTTAGCCAAGCAGATCCAAGCCTGAGCGGGGATACAGTCACTTTTTGTAAATACAGCTGGAGGATAAACACCAGAAAAGGGAAAGAGCTTTTCAAGCTTAAAGACAATGAGTTGGCATAAGAACAAAGATATATAAGCCAGCCATTAAGAAATTCAGGCTGGAAATTAGGTATAGGTTCCCAGCTCTCCGAAAGGTGAATTTCTGGACCTACCACCTTTTTGTAGCAATGGGGTCAGAATTAGTGACTAGTTTGTGGTGGATTATGAACGATTTTACGTGACAGAACATGACAGGCCATGCACACACTGTGCGTCGGTGCCCTCCTCAGCTCTTCCCACCCTGTCGCCGACCGCCAGGATTTTGAACCAGTCTGGAGCATATTTCCAGCCCATGTTTCTGCATTTTCTTCCTTTGGAAGCCAGAGCATGAGAGGCACCGGGATGGGAATAGTTCATACGCTGTCCGCACTTCAATGGTGTCCCCAAAGGGGAGTCAGGAAGCACTCTCGGCTGTCTTGGTACGGGGCTGAGGGAAATCTCTCTCAGTCCTGCAAAATAATTCGTCTGAGGTAAAAGTCTTACCACAACAGGGCAACCTGTGCGTTTCCCGTGCTAGCCAGGCAAGGCGGATCTGCCACACACCCTGCTTTACCCCAGTCTGCTGAGGCGGGCACTGCTTGAGGCTGCCCTGCCTGCAGGCTGCCCAGGCCCCAGCCTCCCCCAGGCACGTCGCCAGGGCCTGATCAGCCACTAACCCCTGCAGAAGGAGCCTCCCGAAGTCTGCTTCTGCCCGTACACACACTGAACTCCGCACTCCTCGCCTAATCCTACTTAAGAGCAGCATTTAAATGTTTCTGTGCTTCTCCTAATTAAGTGCCGAAGGTTTTGAGTTTTCTCCTCAGTGAGGGGAGACTCAGCCCAGCCCAACCTTGACATAAATCTGATGACGCTAGTGATTCAGTCAATCTACATGAGCCAAATTTGGCCCAGTTTTTTGCCCCCATTAGTAATAAAATGAAAAGCTTTATTTTGAAAGTACATAATTGATAATATTGTCAACAAAATTCACCATTTCCCCAGCATCACCCTATAATGAAAAGCAACAATGTTAATACAACGCAGGCCATAAACAAAACATTGTTTAGCTCTGTGTTTCTAGTTAAATTCTAAGGCTTTTAATTTTTGTATATTGAAGTAGAAAATGGAGTATACAGAATATTCTAAATCTATGAATGCATCTAATGAGTTGAAAAAAGAAATTTTAGTTTATATAGCCCTCTGTTATTATTAAAGTCTCAGACAGGGTTACTATAACATACACAAAATAGATTATGTTTAGCAAGAAATTTAAAGATCAGAATTCCTGTAAACACCAGTGTAACATTTGGGCACAATAAACTCAGCTTCCCTTTCTGTGTTAATGATATTCTGGGTAAATGCCTGCAGATCATTTACTTTGGAAAAAAACTGTATGAAAAAATATGAGGTATATGAGGTTTTGTTCGGGTTCGCTCAAGACAGAAAGCGTACTTGCTAGCACTGGGACAGACCCCCGCCACACACAGGCACACACCACACGACATTGAACCTGAAGAAAATCTCCGTCTGAACCTCCCTCCAGCCTGTGGTGGCAGAGCTTTGAAACTTGGTTTGTACCTGTGCCGATTTATCCTCTGCACTGCAGGGGAAAGAAAGGAGGTCCCACCTCGCCCTGTAACACCGGTATTTGTATCTCCCAGCTAGCTCAGGCAGGAATTTGGGGTGGGTGGGAAGTTTGCTCTCTCTTCAGGAGATCAAAGGCCTCGGCCTCGATGTGGTGTGTTTTCTCAGCAGGCTGGGACGTTACCGGCCGACTAGGGGCCCCCCAGAACAGGCACCCAGCGTTGGTCTGATGGACAGGGCGCTCCCAGGATCACCTTCGAAACCTAACACAGATGCCCATCTGCCACCCTGCGAAACACTGCCTTGTAACCTGTGCTGGAAAACACACTGAGGATGGGTCCCACAAACTACATTCTTTTAGCGCTAAAAGTGGATGTGTAGCCTGAGGATGCAGAGATGGCTCCTCATGGCGTCAGGTGCCTGCCCTGCCCACCTCAGCAAGGCTTGTGAGCACTGTACAGGGAGGGGACTGAGCTGGGAGACCCCTCCAGCGCACTTCACCGAAGGGCTTTGCGGCCCCCCCCAGCTCAGGACCCCATCCCACGTGCCACTGTGAGACCCTTGGTATCAGGGTGTGACTTCTCAAACCAGGATAATGCCCAAAACCAGATCCGCTCATCTGATGGGCTTCAGCAACTCCAATGGTGTGCGACAAGAGCTACCAATTTGTGTTTGAATCACACTCTAAAGAAATCTTCGAGCAAACTAACCAACAGTGTGTGGAAACAATCATGAAACTGCTTTTGCTGACCAAAAATGCCAATATCTGAATTCTTCTCAAGAATAATTGCAATATTTTTCTTTTTTACAAAAGCATTGTTTTTTCTGGTTCACACTGTTAATAATCCATGCTATCTCAGCAGAAATGACTGACTATGGACATGCTTCGGTTCACATGCTGAGACATCAGGTATAGACTCACTCTGAGTGAGACCAAGTGCCGGGTCCTGCACTTAGGTCACAATAACTCCATGCAGTGCTACAGGCTTGGGGACGAGTGGCTGGAAAGCTCCTCCACAGAAAAGGACCTGGGGGTGTTGATTGACAGCCAGCTGAAGATGAGCCAGCAGTGTGCCCAGGTGGCCAAGAAGGCCAACGGCATCCTGGCTTGTATCAGAAATAGTGTGGCCAGCAGGAGTAGGGAGGTGATCGTGCCCCTGTACTCTGCACTGGTGAGGCCGCACCTCAAGTACTGTGTTCGGTTTTGGGCCCCTCACTACAAGAAGGGCATTGAGGTGCTGGAGCGTGTCCAGAGAAGGGCGACGAAGCTGGTGAGGGGTCTGGAGCACAAATCTTATGAGGAGCAGCTGAGGGAGCTGGGGTTGTTCAGTCTGCAGAAGAGGAGGCTGAGGGGAGACCTCATCGCTCTCTACACTTACCTGAAAGGGGGTTGCAGAGAGGTGGGTGTTGGTCTCTTCTCCCAAGTGACTAGCAACAGGACAAGAGGAAATGGCCTCAAGTTGTGCCAGGGGAGGTTCAGACTGGATATTAGGAAAAAGTTCTTTACTGAGAGAGTGGTGAGACACTGGAACAGGCTGCCCAGGGAAGTGGTGGAGTCACCATCACTGGAGGTGTTCAAGGAACATGTGGATGTGGCATTGTGGGACATGGTTTAGTGGGCATGGTGGTGTTGGGTTGATGGTTGGACTTGATGATCTTACAGGTCTTTTCCAACCTTAATGATTCTGTGATTCTGTGATTCTGTGAGACGGTTACATCATGGTGCCACCTGGACTTGCTCCAAACCACATGAGAAAAGGTCAGTGTGATAAGTGTTAATATCATCAGCTTCACAAAGGACCCTACTGTTAAAGTTGGTAGGAAAGATCTTCCAAAAGAAACAAGATACAGATCAGATGCCTTAGTTTCCTCTAAACTCACCTCCAAAATTTGTTCACTACCTCGAGTTCATCATAAGTGATATTCCTTGGACAGCAGCTTTCATCCCTCATGCCATCACACATATTCCTGTGTTTCAAAGACAACTTTTTATTCCTAAGAGACTGCTGCAGAAATGCTGCAGTTTTGTTGTTGTTGCAAAGTGATGAATACAGAGCTGTGAAATTTCCAGCATTCATAACAAGTTCATTTAGTCTTTGCGTGTTTTTCTGCCTTTTTTAGTTAGACCGCCCTGAAATATCTTTAGATGCATCAGTTAAGTTGTTGAAGTTCCCCTGACTTAGTTTCTGTTGGAATTCAGCTTCAGTCCAGTAATGATGAGACAGAAATTGGGAAGGTACATACATACGTTTCCAAGAAACACAGGCCCTATCAATTCCCCATCAAATTTAGGTTTCCAGGTGCCCCAATTATTTTTTGAAACTGGACTTTAGAAACAAAGTCTATTTCTAATTACAAAAGTTCTTTTTCCTAATGCCAGCATATGAAGCGACATCATCTGATGCTGATGAGTTGCTCTTTGTCTAAATAGATTATCATCATTATCATTGTACATAGCCTTCAGAAATTCATACTCTGAATGAGTTTCCACTGTTTTGTGCAATATTGTCTGTTTCTTCACTTAACTTATTCTATGAATCTCCCACCCATATTTAAATAAAATACATACACAATTCCTGAGCAAGGAGTTTTTGTACAATAGCAATTAGCATTAAGACATTAAGGGAACAAGCCTAGACACATGTCGAGTATCCTATCATTCCTCATCCCACCACCATCCATATACTATAGCTGGATAATTTCACTATGGCACCAGAAGGCCCTGCTTTTCATTAACCAAAAAGAAATCTTCTGTCACCCCCATAAAGTCAGAAATACTGTTGCCTTTTCTCTTGCACAGGATATGGTACAGCTCTTTCTGAAATCTTCAGACTTGCTGACAGAGCAAAAAGCAAGGAGCCAGATACCCCCTTCCCCCCCCCCCAAAAAAAAAGCTGTTGAGCATATCTAAAAGCCCAGAGCTTGCCAATTTTTTTTCCCTCTTAGCACAACAACTCTAACAAATGTACATATCATATCTTTTTTAAAAAATCGCATGGAAAAAATTTAAACCAAATGCCACATGTCCAAATGGCATTTAATTTATACAAAAAAAGTCTTCTTCATTTAGGTTGCAAGATGGTGGTTTGCAGTAAGTAGGGCTGTATGGTGAAGATATTAAAGCACTGAATTAGAGGTCAATGTCTGAGGGAGTTGATACTAATATAGCCAAAAAAAGAAACTGTTCTTTCAGTTGAGGTTTGGAATAAGTGGTGAGGCAGTGGAGCAGAGATACAAGAAGGCTGTTTTGGATGGCAGGAGCTTAAGAGAAGGTGATTCTCAAACCAGTGGTGTTTGGAAAGAACTGAGAAATCAAGACGTAGCCAACCTAAAAGCACAAGAGCAATGGCAGGGAGATAAAGGTAGGAAGGACTTTCTGAGAAAGAGTGGTAGAAATTCAGAGAGGACTTTCAAAATAGTACAGAAACATGTAATAACATTGTAAACATATTGAAGAGTTTAAAATAAGAAAACAGGTCCATAATCTGGATATCTCGCTGTCGATACCTGATGTGCAGTAACAAAGGTCACAGACTCACTGTTTCCAGTAAAGGGCACTGTTCCACACTATAAAGTCCAATTTCTGGAATATTGGATGAAAGATTATTTTTGGAAACATAAACTGGGAAATCATTGAGGTCTCTTTTGTACGCTGATTTACCAGCTTTTCCAAAGAGCAATATAAGAAGCGTTTATGAGTTCCTATCAAATATGGCTTCATTTATTTGTCAGAAAGTTCACAGAAAGTACAGGAAGTGAGCTACTTTATTGTTTACATCAAGAGTGGGGGCTGGGAGCAAATCTGTCCCCACATCCTTCTGCAATAGCTGTACTGTCTGAAAAAAGAAGGGGGGTGGGCAGCAAGAGGAAATGGGGAAGGAGAGGAGAGGAGAGGAGAGGAGAGGAGAGGAGAGGAGAGGAGAGGAGAGGAGAGGAGAGGAGAGGAGAGGAGAGGAGAGGGGAGGGGAGGGGAGGGGAGGGAAGGGAAGGGAAGGGAAGGGAAGGGAAGGGAAGGGAAGGGAAGGGAAGGGAAGGGAAGGGAAGGGAAGGGAAGGGAAGGGAAGGGAAGGGAAGGGAAGGGAAGGGAAGGGAAGGGAAGGGAAAAGGGAAGGGAAGAAAAATACAAATTGCTGTTTCTGTGTAAACACATTGCGCTTGGAAAAGCCTTCCTCATTATCTTTCAGACATTAAAAGAATCTATGTTCCTTGTTAAAGGAATAAATCTTGGCAAACTACCATTGTGACAGAACGGGATATATCTGTGTCAAATTATAAACCCTGTGTTGTATTAAGAGTGCAAACAAGACAGGACATGCCCAATTACAACCTATTACACTGAATTCATATGGTTGCCGCACCTAAAAAGGCTTTTAACACCTCAGTAAAAAGCTAATGCCCATAAAGCCTACATAACCTTGATTTGGATATGCCTATAGGATTGGGTGCAAAGAGACACAAGTGAACTCTGCCCATATTTGGAGCTAGCCGGAGAGAAGCCAGCTCCGGTACAGAAGCCACGTCAGATATGTCTACACAGTCGATTACAGGCAGATGTGAGCTCCCTTCGCCAGCACTCGGAACTAACAGGCAGAGTTGTAGCCATGTTTACTGTGGCACAGAGTCATTTTTGAAAGAAACAGAAAACAAAAACCAACAGCATTTTAGGTCCTGGTCCTGCCTTCCTCATAGAGCTCTCGGTTTGGGCCTCTCCTTGTCTATACAATTTGCACTGTACTGCCAGACAGGGCTTACTAGTTCAGGCTCAGTGCTTTCCTAACTGCAGTTTTGCAGTCTCCAGACCATATGTGCAACAAACGCTGCCTGCAAAAGACACGCACTCATACATTAGTACACCACCAATCTTAAACTAGCTAAGAAAAGCCACCGTGCAGCTTCCAAAATAAAACTAGCCTGGTCCAGCAGAAGATGCAGATTTCTGCATCTATCCAGATATGCCCAGAAATGCCCACCTTTGGCTCCCTGCCGCTGCTGCACTCCTGTGGGATAAGTGTAAACACTGCATAGGGGGAAACCCCATGGAAAACCAGGATTCTGGTCATTCACAGAACAGTGTCACCACTGACTTTGAAGATTTGTAAAGGAAATGGGCCAGGCTTGCTGGCTTTTTTGTATGAAAATTACTGCTGGTTACATTAGTGTTCCATTGAGCCTCAGCTCCAGACTAGGAACAACGTTGCACCCAGTGCTGTGCTACATCCTCCCGATGAGATTATGAACTAATCAAAGCAGACAGGGGAGTGCTAAGAGGCTAAAGACATTTTTGATCAGCAGGGTAAGCAGTGGCCTGAGTACATCAGTAGCCCCGTCACGTCTACATATTAGGGAGAAAATGAGCTCAGGTTTGAGGGCTCTGAGTCTCAGGACTTGTTTATAACATGCCCTCCAAAATTCTGACCTGTGTTGATGGCATGTCAATACAGAACAGGAATAAATAAGTCCTAACATTTTTAAAGCAGAGGGAGAAGAATAGGAGGGAGTGTCTCCTACCCTACTCCAGAATTTGGACACCAATTTCAGCAGACAGCTGTCTGTGTGTCCATCTGGGAAGTGCAGCGAGAAAGAGGCTGATGTGCCCAAGCCACATACCGGAACCAATGCTGAATAATAGCCAGATCCTCTGTTGGATGGGATGTAGTGTCAACATGAGACAGGTGACCGTGGAGATAGGCACTCAGCTGGACTTTAAATATCATTAACTTTCATATTTTTGCTTCTTTTTAAGGAGGCATTTCACAACCAACGGCTGTATTTTGTCAGCTTCCTCTAGATAGCCTCATTAACTGCACATAGCTATACTATGCAATTCATTTTTCTGCTGTCTAGATCTAAGTTAGATAAACAGCAAGGAGTATCCATTTCCAGAGCTGGGAGGAGTTTGGAGGCAGCATCCTCAGTTCCCTAAGAGGGATAACACACTGCACTACTCAGTAACCCGTGACACTGAAAAACAAGGATCATTGCTGGAAACCTCAAAAAAGAAGCTAGAAATACTAAATGCAAACCATGACATAATACTGTGAGGATGGACGATTGTTAAGTGGGAACTCCAGCATAAGTGCAGACACTTGTTCACCCCATTCGCTTAAGCAGAAAGCCAATACGTAGCCAGAACCTTCTTATGGTCTTACTATTCCTCAGGAGTAACATTTAAAAAAATTCCCCACCCTGGCAAAAAAAGGTGCGTAAAAGTCAGAGGTGATAAATGTCAAGTAGCATCCAAACAAGGTCAAAATTAAGGCATCCATGCATAAGTGTCTGAGGAAAAATATCTTAGCCTCTCTCTGGGTGAGTAAAACTACAGAGTAAAGCTGTGCGTATGTGTGTGCATGCTATATGGCTTATTTAATGAAGGTCTATAAGTTCAAATTATCTTATATAATCAAATCAGTAAAAGATAGTATAGAGATTATGACAGAAAGTTATGAAGATGTGAATAAACTTATATGTTACTAATATCTGGAATAACTTTGTTTGGTTCTGGCCACCTTATACCAGAATAATAGATGAAAACAGAAATCCAGAGATGGGTGTTAATTATTATTAAACACACAGTATAATTCCCATTCAATGACACAGTGAAAAAATTAAGCCTGAAAGCAAGGCCAAAAAGGAAACAATGAATGGTGCATATCAGTGTTTTTTGTCTACATCTAAGCAGAACTGTAGCTGAGGATAAGAACTCCATTTCAGGATGCCCTGTTTAGTATTGCAAAACTGCTGTTCTGAATCACAGTAAGAACTGAAAATTTCCAACTTGTTTATAAATGAGCATTCTGAAAATACAATTTGATCCAGGTGCAACAGAATATTTCATCGGAGACTCTAAAAACATAATAATAAAAAATCAAATAATGTTGAAATGAAACAAGATTTCAAAATGAAATGCAAGATGGGATTTTTTGTGTTTCTGGAACATTTTTTCCAATTTTCTTTTGTAACAAAATTATAGTGAATCTGACAGTTTTATAAAGCAATTTTCATTCCAGAAAAAATACATTCTCTACTTGAACTTGGTTTTATTAATAGAGCTGTGGCCAACTTTATTCCTACTACTCATTCATTTGAAAAAAAAGTAAAAGAAAGAAGGATATCCAACAAAATTATCAGGCAAAATATTTAACACCCATAAAAGCAAGTGCAGCGTAAGATACAGCTGAATCCAGAGTCTGCATAGGAATCAAAAACAGATGAGATATTTAAAACAGGTAATGAGCATAGGCAGAGTTGCAGTAGAAAACTTTTACGAAAAGAAAGATACCATCTAGCGCATAAGTCAGACATTAACTGATTAGGGAAAAACTTTCTCTACAAGTCTTCCTGACTACCTGATACGGTGTTTTATGCACTTTCACTGTGAAGTTTCTGGTGCCCCTCAGAGACAGGTAGTGTATGAACAGACAGACAGCTGGTGTGCTGCTTTTTGGCCCTATCTCTGTCACTGTGCATCCTAAAAGAAGTAGGGGAGATGTTTTGCAAGTTTCATTGCTGGAAGACCCATTTCCCCCCACACCCTCTGTCCCCAAACCTTTGCATCTGCTGTTTCAGAATCATTGAAAATTTGGCTTACAATCCAACAACTCTTTCATCCATAATCATGCTGCTTGGAAAGACTTCTTTTGGAGATAGTTTTCACTGAACTGTTTCCAGGGGTCCCCGGTTTCCTCTGCTAACATAGGTCTAGCATTTCTTTGTACTTTCTTTACTGTGTTTACTTATTCGGATGACTTTTATGTCACGGCTTACAAGTCTGCTCATTCCTTTCAGCAGCATTTCATCCTCTTGTTTAAAACTTGCTGAGTGCCTTCTTACATTTATGAGGGAGCCCATCTACAGTTCAACCAGAACACTAAATATATTATACGTTCTGTTTATTACATGCCCTGGAGAACTGTATTTAACAGTGCAGATAAAAAAAAAAAAAATTGGCTATACTCTTCTTTAAAGGAAAGAATTAAGAGGGAAGCTCACAAAAGTGCAATTCTTACAGCCAGTCAGACGGATGCACTTATCTGTTTCTCCAGCGTTACCTCACAGGCAGTAAGACACTTAGCTGCAAAATTTATCAGCTATGAGGTCATTAATAAAGCTGGTCAGTCTCAGTAGTCACTTTAAAGATGATAGTGCTCAGCGATAAAGTAAAATACTAGAAGATAGTTTTGTTATATGTAAGTAGCTGAGTTACGATTTTGTAGTTTAAAGGACTTTGAAATTTCTGGCCTAGATTTTCAGTCAAGGAACCATTTACATATTCGGCTCTTTCCATCAAGCTGGCTTTGAGAATCAAGGAATACAAATGAGTCCTCGCCAAAGAATATAAAAGAAAATGCAAGAATTTAGATTTACAGTAGAGCTGGTACAGCTTAGCTTGGAGAAATCTCACTAGGCAAGCAGGCTCTTTTCCTTAAAAAAAAGCTCTTTAAGTTTGCAAGCTATGGAGAGTTTTACTAATATCCATGGAAAATTCTGATACGAAAGTAGGAAAGCAGCAAAAATTTAAAAGTCTAATTATAAGCTATGCTGTCAACACTCTCTTTATGCAACCTCAGCTTGTGCCCACTTCAACATTGTCCAAATTCCCACCTGAAGAGCCAAGGGGCACGTGTCCCTGCATGGAGCTGTCATATATAATGTAGCAAAGAGGACCTGAGCCTGCCTTGTTCGCTAGTGGGAAGGTTTGTGGATCACAACCTTCAGCTGAGCTCACCCACAAAGAAAGAGTTAACTTGCATGTGTGTCAAGCTCAGAGCCCATACACAGACACCATAGTTCAGCCGCAGTTGGTAAGCTCCAGTGAACTCGGTGTGAGTGTCTAAGTGCTTGAGGCAGCCTCATATTCAGAAATGTGGGACATACAAAACTCTGGATGATCACAGTTGCAAATGATCAAGCGTTTCAAAACCCTGCTCAGGCTCCTAAATAGAAATGCTCTGGTGAATATTCCCCTGGACCAAAAGGGTTGTACTAACCTGCACAGGACTGGGGGGGGCTGCCTTCTCTTAGCCCCCCCTGCTCCTGCCCATCTTTTCACACCTTCACCAGCAACAGACTCTCTGCCCCAGTGTATAGAAGTGGCTTCTTATCAGAGCCTTAAATGTACATATCCTAGAGCTACAGGAAAATTGCAATCCAAATTGTGCAAATTGAGGGCCACATCTCTGACAAGCCAGGCAGAAAACTGCCAAATGCTTGAAGGTATATTTTTCACAGTTAACGCACACAGCAGATTAGTTTCAAATCAGCTGCCTAATCAGGGTTCCCAGGAAGGCTGCAGGCACATTTTTCAAAGATGAAGAGAAAGGCTTTCCTGCCACTTTAACTACAGTCATTATGAAATCCCGGGGTGCAGGGCTGGTGAGGCACAGGGTGGGTTTCTCCCCAGCATATTCCTTCTCTTACATTTCAGGCTGCCCCCTTTCTCCCAAGAAACTCTAAATACAATGTCTATCTTTTACCACAGTATTTTTTTTCCCTTTTCTCATTTTTTTCTTTCATGAAATCAGATGCACTTCTCCAAATACTATGTCACACAAGAGTTGAAATTTAAGTGTTATTTACACCAAGTATCCACCTGAACAGGGGAAGAAAAAAGATGAAACAAACCCCTCTGCCACATTTTTTAACCTGACTATACCATCGTGAGCATCTCCTAATTGTTTTACCTTCTTATTGAGATAATAGACTGCAAAAAGAATTACTGTATAGGTATATCACACTTCAGCTTATTAAAAAGCCTCTCAATATTCCCCTGCCATTTAAAATTCAAGATATAGGAGTGCTCAGCAAAGGGGACCCTATGTAGGACACCACACTATGTAAAACCATCTCTGAAATATATTTCTCTAAGTTTAGAAGTAGTCCCTGCAGACTTATATAAATGGCTCTTCCCAGACGCAAAGCCCTCCCTCTTGTCTTTATCTGCAAGCTGTGGTCTGCCTGGAAGCAACCACAGGCCCTCAGCCCCTTTGCTGCTGGTGCAGCACAAACTGCCCAGGCAGGAGGGTGACTGGGGTCTTGCAGGGTGCCCTCTGTGCCAGAGATGCAGCTCAAGGGAAGGACATGGAATGAGGACATCATTCCCACTCGTGGCCATAACAAACATCTCCCATGTCCCTACTCTGTCAGCAAAGCACTTCCAGGAGGCAGTGGCTCTCTGAACCTACCTGAAAGCCTCTTGGAGCTGTTGCCAATTTTCAGGGTTTAGTCTAATTTGTACCCTCTTCCTTTGTCTTACGTAGCCAGAGCAGGTGTATGACCTATGCATTTGACTGGGATGGAAAGAAGCTGCTGTCCCTTGGCCATTTCCTTTGACCAGTGTTGTGTTGTTTCCTCTGGTCAGAGAAGCCTTCTCTTCACAGCCTGCTGTAGGATTATTTACTCTGCCTTCTGGGATATCCATCATTGTTCTGTAAATAAAGATGATGAGTTTGCTGTAAAGCTGACAGTGGTCTAACCTGCAAATACACAATTAACGTTAATGCCATGCATGACTTTTGCCAAATCCTTGCCTTGTGTCATCACTATGATTGGCATGTTTGCAGCACACATTGCAGGAGCTTGATTTGGTTCACAGCTCTCAGTCATTTTTATGTTCAGACATATAATCTAATGAGGTGAAAATGGAAAGCAGCCCCTGAGCATTTGGCTATTGCTGGGAAAGAATGCAAATTAAATATTTGAAAGAGGGAGTGGGCACAGGGTAGTGTGTCACGGAGCTTCGGAGTTCCATCAGGTGCCTCGCCAGCTTGCATAGCCTTTGTGTCCACATTGTCTGCCTGTTGGACGGAGCTAAGAGACAGAAGAATGACAGTCTGGGGAAAAGAAAGAAAGACAGTAATTATGGGACGTATGTGATTAGCACGGTAGCCAGAGAAATTAAACCACTAGTCCCAGGAATCTTCCCTTCTATAAGGTACCTGTGGTGGAAGAGAAAAGCTCCTCACTACAGAGTTCAGCTGGAATCCACTCCCTGCTAGTTTAGCTTGATTGCTTTTTTGGATACCTACTGTGGGGGTTCAGTTCCTTGACCTTCCTTTCTATAGAACTATATTGTCCTGCCATGAAGAAAGGCAGATTAAGAATTTACAGGGATCCTTCCATCACTGGACTCTGACAGGAGTGCTCAGGGAGTTCATTTTTCATGGTTTAAATTGCTCCAGGCCAGCATTCTTATCAAAAAGGTTTGGTTTAATGTAAAACACAGACTTCTTTTCTTTCTTTTTAATTTTAGCTCCATATTAAACAGCCCTACAAATTTCCCTTTGAACAGCAAGTTCCTGAGCTGCTTTCCTTTGAATAACATATAAATTTAGACTAAACTTTATTGTTCCTGAGTAAATCAGTCTAGTTAAGAAGTTTATAATTATTATTAGGGAGGCAAAATGTTTTACATAACAGCTGAAAAGTCTGGAAAATTCCTGGTGTAATTAGACCATAGGTTCATTGTTTGCTTGCTCTTTAAAGGTACCAGCCTACAAGACAGTTTCCCAACTTTGTCTTTTGGGTGCCTTGGGATCTTGACAAGGTCGGAAATAAAAAGAATTAAAAGTCTGGTAAGCATTAGCTGCCATCCCAACTGTTGCTTCCAGCCGGATTTTTCCCCACACCTCCCAGCACATGGTGCTCTTTCTCTGCAAACACATTCCCTCCGTAATGCCCCAGGATTTTCACTACTCGGCTGCCGTTCCTCACATGGTGCCCACTGCTTGTGCTTTGGCAGCTCGGGACGGGGCGGTGCGGTGATGGGGAGAAGCCCTCTGGGCCCTGCAGCAGCGCAGTGCTTCTGTGTGGCAAGGGGTCCTCCAGGCACACCCAAGCATCCCGAAAGCTGCTTTCCCCCAGTAGCACCACAGGCACAGCTAGGAGCCAAAAGTTCATTCTTCTCCCATCCCTTAGGTGCTTTGATCCCACACTTAGTCTGCAAAAATACCTGAACTATTAACTGCCAAGCTTCTGGGTACTCAGACACAGGAAGCTGTTTCTCTTTGCAGGGAATAATTAAATAAATTTGGCAAGAGAGATGGAGCTGGTGTTAGTGTAATTCTGGAGCCTAGTAAGAACTCATCAGGGAGGATCAGACCAAGCTTTCTGTCCCTGCTCCAAGGACAGTGTGCATAGTCTTAGATTAAACCTCCCTGAATAAAACACATGCAGCAGAGCAAAGGGGGTAACCAGAAGCCAGGTGTCCTTCCAGCATCATGCTTACACATGCTCTTCCTCTGTTTCTCTGTCCTCTCTTCAGTCAGCCCCCACAAAGTCGTGCTCAGATGACCCCTAAGCTAGACCATACATCTCTAGAAAGTGAGGGAAATAGCAAAAAAGAGAAGTGGAGCTGCAGATGAGGAAAGGACCTTTACCCTCACATACATAATCCCGTTTTTCAAATTTTGGCTGTTCCCTGAAGTTGCTACCAGACTGAGCACTATGGGTGAGACAGTTTGGAGAACACCTAAGTGTGATTCTTTTTGAGGAGCAGGTATAAATAGGCACCAAAAGGCTTAGGGCTCTCAAAGCAAAGGTAATAGCCAGCTGGAGAATTTTACAGTCAGATGGAGAATTTTAACAACAGAAATGTAGGTGCCTAGAGAGTTTAGACACCATCTGACCAAAGATTTTAAGGATCTAAATTTTGGACCTAGAGTTAGATCCCCTTTGGAATCCAGTCTTAAATTCCTAGGGTGAAATAGAGGCCAACTGCTGCTGAAGTCTATGGGAATTTCACTATTGGCTTCAGAAATGCCAAGAGCTCCTTTTTAGAACTAGAATGGGAACACTTATAAAGTATAAAGAATAGTCTACTTGGCAAATGGCATGCCATTTTCTCTAGCCCTGTGATCATAAACAATGCATATATGACATGAAATACAAATATTTAATTATATAATTTTATGTATAATTATATATAATTATATTATATAGTATATATATTATATAATTATATATATATACACACAACTATAATTTCCAAAGAACAAATTACAGAAATACCCATTTTTGCCAGCACTGAAAGTATGTGTTTGATACCTTCTACATGTAAACCTACCTAAACTGCCTGTCAAGTATACTAAAAGTCTGGGGAATCAGTATCACAGTCAAGTGCTGTAGATGGATGGTTTCATACTTTGTGGGAAAGGCTTGCTTTTCAAAGAAAAGGTTTTAAAACTTCAGAGATATTGATGTCTTCTCAGCTAACCAGATGCTGTACACTAACTCTGTGCCAGTATTCTCTCAGTGCTGGAGGAAAAACAGTTGAGACAACATATTTGATGGATTTGTTTAGGGATTTTGTATGCATATGGAAATCATTTGTTTCTCTACTGCAAAGTATGTTTGATTGTTCAATATCAACATTTAACTAGAAAAAGTAGCTACAGTGCTCCCAGTTGTGTAAAGCACAAGCTAAACTAAACAATAACTGAAAAGCAGCTTCAGCATATTTCATGCTCATTAGGAGAATAAACGATGAAAACATTAACTGATGACAGGTATGCAGATTTCTGTAGCTCAACAGTTTAATGTAAGAGTCTTGCTTGGTTCAGCCACAGAGAAGGAAATCCTAAAAGACTGATGTGAGTCCACCTGCAAAAAAACAGTGGGTTGGTGAGCTTCAACAGGTTATGATAGAAAGGTCCACTGAAGTGTTAACTATACAATGCAGTCCCTAAAGAAAGAAATGATATCTTGTTTGTATATTCTTACTACAGAAAAACACTGGTGTAAAAAGTTTCTTCCTTTCTGTTCTTGAAGTTCCCAGACGCGAGAATCTTGGATGGAAATATGGCCACACGTGGCACGCACCCTGTGCAAAGTCATGCATTGCAGGTGATACAGGATGCATTGAATTCATTATGTGCACACTGCAGAGATGCACATGCGCATCCAATTAAATGTGTTCCAGACTGGTTAGACTAGTTCACATGCACATCAGTTGTGCACGCAGGCTACTGCACGTTCAGCCATTCCAGAGAAATGGCCAAATTACTTCTTCTTCACACAAACTTCATTTCCAAGCAGCTTGGATTTCCTTGGACACGTCATCTGATAGCCCTGTTTTTTTCTATTCATAATCAGATGATGGTGAAGAGATTCTTATTTTACAGAATATATTCATCATTCCAAAGCATGATTTTGTCATCCCATTTTACCTCAATTGAGGCTGAAACTTACGATTACCACATGATATTCTTTCTTTCTCTGAGTGGTTACATGTAACTACTTTTCTGATGTAAAGCTCACAGAAAGCAAATTCAAAATTTACTTATTTTTCATGTTGCTCCAGCATAAGATCTGTTTTCTTGACAACTTTCTCAACAATAAACTTTTTTCTTAATAGACAATTTCTTAAATTCTTTAAGAATTCAGTAACAACCCAAAACTAATCACTGCCTGGGTAACTTATTATTTTTCTTCATTCAAATGCATAATAATTAATTTTTTGCAATCAGAATATGCAGTAATATTTCCTAAGGCTGGGTGTTTGTGAACAAAAAGACTTGTATATAGCTGTTTTATGCAACTTAACATGTAATAATTTTGCAGATGTGAGGATATAGCCAAATTGAAAAGGAACCACTACATTTTGGGATACACTACAAACCAGATTGTTTAGGTTTGTACATAAGAAACAACAAGAAATGGAGTCAGACTGCCTCCTAGACTGGGGTCTGAATTAAAATCTTATCAGAAAACTTTGGTTGTACTTCCCACAACAAATATTTTTAGGGTTTAGGACACAGACAGATTTAGTGTTACTCCTACAGCTGTACTCCTCCTGCCAGCAAAAAAATGCCAGGTTGAAATTTGCAAATATTTCACTTAAAAATAATGAACATCCTGAGATCAGTATGCTTCCCAGAGGAACCTGAATAAAATCGGACACCTGCCTGTGCATCCCCATTTGCAAGTAAATGCTTCTGCATTTACAAGCTTTGAATCAGTATATAAAATGTCCTACAAAAACTGGAGGTGGAAACAATCATGGCATCATTGCTGGAAAGACAGTAAGGATTTACACAGCTAGTAAATAAAACACCCATCCCACCATCGCCTTTGCTGTAGTCCTTTAATTCGGTACCCAAACCTCTGGGCTGAGTCCTGGACTCATCCCAGGGGTAGCTGTTGTCCCCTCTCCCCTTCCCCTCCCATTTCCCTGACAGCCTTGGTGCAGGGTTGGTGAGGAGGGGGCTTAGATCCACGTCCAGTGGGACAGGAGATGCTGCTCAGTCCACCTCCGTTTGGTGGCTTTCCTGCTGCCATGCCAGTGCTGGGTAAAGGGAGCCTCTCCCACCTCAATGTCTTCTGCAGCCTCAGAGAAAAACATTTTGCTGTAAGATCTCCACAGAGCCTTTCCCATGAGACTACAGAGCCTCATGGCACTGAAACATGGTCCTGGCCCCACACAAGCCTCATTTTCTTTCTCTGTTTATGACCATTTTTCACTGCCTAACCAAGCAAGGCCAAAGCGTTCATGATGGTGACTCCTTTCTAGCGAACATACCCAAACTGTTGTGCTGATCAGCCGCTGGCAAGCCGGGAACCTGCCCGGTGACAGCTTTTGCCCACAGAGCTCATTCAGTAACACTTTTATACCTCAGTAGTACCTTCACTGTGAGGACTGTGAAGCACTCTACAAACACAGCTAGATACAGCTCCAAAATACTTCAAACAACATGTGTTAGGCCATTATCTGCTTTCCCAGTGGGGAAACTGACTCTAAAATGGATAAGACCACATTTAAAAACGTGGTGCCCAAACAGAAGCACTCCAGCCTTCGTTTTCAGAAAAGCTGAGGTACCTACCAGCTCAGCTGAAGTGAGCGCGGGTTGCCGTTCTATTGGCTCCTGAGGAGATCCGACATTTCTCAAGCTGGTCAACAAAAGCGGATTTGTCAAAAATGAATGGGTACTTCTGGGCAAGTTACAGCTTTTCCAAGTCTGTGGCAGAGATTTGTACATCTCTTCATTAAAACAAGTCCTGAAAAGAAAGAAGAGTTCTACATCTCCCCCAAAATAAACTCTTAACAAACTACTGGCTTTAATAAATTTGGCACTCAAATCAGAGAAGACCCAAAACCATGTCTGAGTCTTTTGCCATCCAGCGGCATAGTTCTCACCCTATAGCAAATGTGCTTCTGTGAGGCAAGTGGTTGGCATAAGAAAACTGACTGACAGTCAAAGACAGGTATTAAACATCTATGTAATTCAGAGAAGTCATCAGTATTTCCATCAGACATTTTCCCAGGAGTCTGTTACTAAAAGGGAGGCAGTGGGTGGGAAGACAACAGTGGAGTCTGGACAATGCCCTTCAAATCATAGTATTCTCATGTAACGTGTTGAGGACTGTATGTCATACAGGGAAAACTTGTGACAGACTAAATGGACAAATATAAGTAATTGCTTGGGACAAACGTTCTGGGAAATGAATTTTCTGATGACTTCTCTTTTTTCCTCAACCTTAAATCAGGGATTTGTATTTGAACACTCCTGCTTGGTTATGGAAGACACCCATTGCCTCCCTCTCCCCTTTCCTCAAATCCAGGAGTGCCTGGGTGAGGAGTCCAGGGGCACAAATAATTGAAGGCAAGCAATGAATTTCTAAAAGATACAAAGGTCTGCACTGAGGAAAGCTATATCTAGTGCAGGTAATTATTCAGACTTTTCTGATCAATGTAAAGTAGGTTAGGACTGTCCCAACTAGTCTAAGAGAGCACCTAAATGAGACACTGTACAGACAGATTGCCTTTCTGTTTCTACATTTTCCATTTGATTTTATTTTCTAAGGTATTTGGGGTGAAAAGGAAATTTTGTCATGCATTCTATGTACTTGTACACCCGTCTCTGGTCACAGTCATGTCTCACTAGCAACAGAGAAAATATGCTCTTAGGCTTGGAAGAAAAATATCTGCCTTTCCTTTCAGCAAACACATATCTGTTTGAAGTCCAGTAACTATTTTTATCCAGTTTGACCACTTCTGAGAAGGGAAAATTACAGAACTCCCAGAAGATCCCAAGGGTTAATTTGAAGTTACCTTTTTTCAAATATTAAGCTAAATGTAGGGTATTTCTATACAGGCAAGTACCAACAGGAACAATCTGCTTTGCCCACCTGGGATCCAAATGGGCCAGAAACAGAGCAACTTCAAAACAGAAGTGATTTAGTTACATCTCGCAGTGCTATTCTCAAGCTATGCCCTCTACTTTAGTGACTCGATACTTCACCACTCTAAATCAAGTCTACACCAGTGATCCCTTGAGTCCAGGCCATTTGGAAGGTGGCTGATAGTCACCTCTTTCCATATTTGTCTATTAAAAAAAAAAAAAAAAAACAAACCACCCTTATATTTAGCTTTACCTCTGAAAGAAGATTTCAGGTTAACCAGTAACGCTTTCTAGTGTGCATTTGATACCCTAGGGTCGCAGGACAGCTCAGGCAGGTTGGGAGCTCGAGAGGTCCCTGGTCCGGCCCTGCGGCAGCAGGCTCAGTGCTGAGGTCAGACCGGGCTCCTCAGGGGTGTCCCCCCTCAGGGCTGGAAACCCCCCCAGATGGAGCCAGCACAGCCTTCCTGGGCAGCCTGCACCTCTGCCCGCCTGGCCCCAGGAGGGAAAGTTTCTCCCTATATCCAGTCTGCACCTCTCTCATTTTAACTTATACGTGTGATCTCTTGTCCTTCTATCACGTAGCACTGTGAGAAGCCTCGGTCTGTCTTTGTAAAGTACAAACACACTGTGCACTGTAGACCTCAAGGCACAATGAGTTTACCTATGCTTATGTTGTCACTGGCAGGTTGGGTTAAATTATTTTGGGGGGTTGCATCGTGAGCTGGCAGCTTCTTTAAACCATGATGGTTTTTCTAGCCACGGTTCAAGCTGGCCATGCGTGTGCAGCTCTGAAAGTGCTTACCTTTGCATACAAGGGTTGTTCCCTTCATGTCAATGTGACTCCACACCATGTGGGAAGTAAAACATGTATGGAAATATTTGTATGGTCAGACTGAGATAATGCAGAAGGATCTTGTGAGACTGAGCGAGCAATAAAACAGCAGAATAAATCCATGGATATACGTGTAAAGTGATATGGGGAAAATAATCTTAACCTCATATAGAAAATAATGGGCTTTGAGCTGACTGTTACCACTCAGGAGAAAGACCCTGGGATTATGTTCTATGAAAACAACTCCTTCCTAGCAATCAAAAAAAAACCAAACTGAAAGTTAGGAATTATTAGGAAGGGAGTAGAGAGGAAACATAGCTATGCAGCTGTATAAACTCATGGTGTGCCCATGTCTTGAATACTGTCTGCAGTTGTCATTTCAAAAAGCCTATAGTAGAAGTGGCAAAGGTTCAGAGGAGGGCGACAGAGGTGACCAAAGGTATGGTATGGCTCCCATGAGGGGGATGGCTGAGCAGAGTTGACTCTGCAGCCTGGAAAAGAGGTGACTAGGGAGGTGCTATGACCACAGTCCACCAGAATCATGAGTGGAGCAGGATCTACAGTTCACCATCTCTTCTACTGAGGATCATCCAGTGAGGCTAATAGGAGCCAGTATCAAAAGCAGCAAAAGAAGGTGGCTCTTGATGTACAAGGGAGCAGATCTATGGAGCTCATTGTTCAAAGGTGACTTGGGGTAGAACTCAGAAGAGGGGTCTGTTGGGAATAAAGAGAGAAACCACAACAGACTCAGGAAATGTCCCAACCTAAAACTAGTAGGAATCCAGGACAATACTCAGGAAAAATATCAAATATGCTTGCCCTGTCCTTACTCTTTTGGGGGCAGCCACAGCTGGAAGCAAGACATTGGGCTAGATCAGCCCTTGCTCTGACAAAGTATGGCCTTTTTTATGTTCTTTTTCAGGGTCATAGTGTGTTTGTACTGAAGTTTTGATGCCCTTATAAATGTGCTTTGTGACCATAATAAGGAGAAAAAGCTTTATAAGAAAAAATAAATTATAAAAGTTCTATAGCTCGAGATCAGGACTAAGAAATTAAGAAAAATATTATCATTCAAAGGCTTTCTTTGTAAGCTAGTAAAGAAAGGTTTAACAAGAACCAGTGATGGCAGCTGAAGCCAGATTAAATGGACTCAATACAGGAGCAGTTAGGTAACATGCAATGGCCTGTGATACACAGAAGGTCAGGCTAGATGATCTAATGTCCCTTCTGGCCTAAATATCTCTGAGTATAGTACTCTGGCAGTGACACAAATGTTGAAAGCAAACTCCAACTCAGCATGTTTTCTGTCAGCCACACTATGTCTAGATAGATTTTCATGCCAGGTTTTTAAAATCTTGTCCTGTTGATTTTATAACTGCACTTTATTTCTCTGCTTAAAGAAGATAATACTGAAATTCTAGAACAACTTAAAGCCATGATAACCTGCAACCTTCAGTCTGCATTTATTTGTGTAAATATTTGGTTTAGTTTCAATCAATGCAATATTTTCATCTTTGTCAGCTCCCTGGTATTTTGCTTTTTGAGTGTAGCTGCTCAGAAAATATGTTTTTTCTCCCTCAGTGAAATTTTGATTTCCACATTTATTTCATTTTCACCAGAATTGTAAGACCAGTAAGTCACATATGGATTTCTTGATCAATCAAAGAATTGCTTATTCCCTGCAGAATAACGTTCAAAGCCTGGAAAGTGATTCTGGCCTAGGATGCAGCACTAGGATGGGGGCCTAGGCTGGTTCTAAAAATCGGAAAAAGAAGAAACAATAATATGAGTAAACAAAAAAAATTTGTAAACAAATCAGAAAGAATATTTCCCTGTCCTTTCCTGATTTAATACAAGTGATACCAGAAATTGCTATAAGGTTACCGGCTTCAGTCACCTTCCTGTACCCCCTTCCTACAGAACATCCAGAAATCTCTGCCTTCCTCTCTCCCTCGCATGCTCTCTCGCTCTCTCTGAAACTAATGTTTCAAAATAATTTAAATCACATGTAAACAGACCTTCTAGTTTCAAGTTTCCTTTGGAGTAGCCTTTTAATTCTAATCACCTCTGATTCATAATTTTGGGTGGCATTTACAGATTTCTACAAGTATACACAAAATCCATTGAAGATTTTATTAGTCCTGTCTAATAAAAACGCATGCTTGAAATAAAACTGCTACTTTATCTAGCCCATAAACTCTGTTTGTCTACTTAGAAGACAAATTGTTAGTAGAAGTCAGTGAAAGCAAAGGTTATATCTGAATCACTGGTACATCTTAAAAAGCTCATAATCTTATCACAAAGCATGTAAAAGGGCAAAGGTTAGCAGCAGCATCCTACTCTTTATACCATATGGATTTGTTTTCAGAGCAATTCTCTGAGAGAAATTATTTATAGGCATTAGTCTGTGGTATCAGATTAATACATGCACTTATGAGTAGGTGAATATGAATGAACAAGCTAACAGGATTTTTTCACTTCTAATTACCAGGAATCTATCAAAGAACTAGTGAATAATAATTTAACAAAAACATGAATCTGTGTCCACCAATCAATTTATCATGCTGACTTAAAGGATTCATTAATTTTCTCAATAGTGACATATAATAAAATGCTTACTTTTTACCTTCTGTAGAAAAGAAAGTCTCAAAATCAACATAATAGCATATGTGTGAAATGTGTTAAGAATGAGATAGCTGAGAGATTTCAAAATGTAGTTGCCAATAGGGTACCATAATTACATCAAGTTATTCTTAGTGAGGTTCCAGGGAACTGGTATTATTTCAGGTGGTAGTCAACAAATTCATGAGACATAAATAAAAACAGCTGTACTTTTTGATAATGACAACTGAAAAACTTAAACCTCTAAAAACAACAGTCTTAAGTCAGACCCACGTATTGCAAAGACAGAAACAAGTGCCTGAAAAGAACTGATGAATCAGTAGGTGGAGAGCTGAGCCTGAACTTCGTACATGGTCTACAATAAAAGGGCTAATGCAATCCTTGTATGTATAAAGAGGGAACCAGTCCCCCTATGGGGGGAGACTATGGGATTATGAAAATTAATTTATCCCTCATACAGCACAGGCCTTATACATTTTAGAGTGACGCACGATGGAAAAGATGGCAAAACACTAGAGAGGGTAGAGGAAAGAACAACAAAACCAAAGACTGGAGAAAATGCTTTCATATACAGTTGGTGAGGGAGTAAGAAGTGAAGCTAGCTCTACAGCTTAGCTAAGATACATATTTGGGAGAAGAAAGACACAGATCTGGAGCCGTAAGAAAATGACTGTTAACATCTATGAAATTAGGTATAAATTAGAAGGAGACCAGACCTCTCCCTCAAATGAAAAACTGATTCCAATGACCTGTATAGTTGTGTTCATGTTACCTGACTGCCAGAGAGTGCAAATGTAAATGGTTGCCTGTTCCATACAAAATTGTAAGAGGAAGGCTTTAGACATCCCAGTCCCGAATATCTTCCAGTGAGTACAACATGGTTTCAGTGTGGTAAGAACTAACTCTGAGCCACTACAGTGGAAAAAATGGTAACACCAGTGTGCCTAATAGGGCATACGTAGTCCAAAGCCTGATCCAGGAGGCATGGTCAGAAAATAAGCACCATGATAGGTGTTGCAACCAGGATAGACATTCCTCAGCCTGGTTTCATGCCAGCTGTCCTTAGGCACTTAATTCAGTTGCAAGACCAGTATGTAGGAAGACTGGATCATCAAAAGAGCTTGCTTTTCCTCCAGTGACTGTGCGATCACTGCTGAAGACTGAGTGGCCCCTGAGTGGACCCTGGGTCAGATCCCTCAGGTGGTAAAGAAACTTGAGTGGTGTTAACAAAGGCAGTGACAGTTCTTATGACTACTACAATTACAAGGCACCAGAGCGTGACCATTGAATTTAAAGGTCAAAAGTAGGAATTAGTTAGGCCGTAGGCACCTACGGGCATATGCGTACCATACATTTCAGCTCTGTGCAATAGTGACCTCGGCTACTTCTGAGCAAAGTAACTCTCATTCTCAGCTGGGTGCAGGGCACTGGTGATGCACTAGCTAGCTGCCAGCAGCTGATCCATGGTTTGGCACGGCTCTGAGCACAGAGAGTGTAATCAGTAAATGCCTACTTGGCATACCTGATGAGCTGGAGCAGTCGCATAACCACAGCCGTCCTGCTGCTGATTACAGCTCCCACTCTTCCTGGTCTGGCTCAGATACTTCTTGACACCACAGCAATACTCCAGCTGTGGGTCTGCTACTCGTGGGCGATGAGACTGAAGAAGGCTCCTGCATGGAAACACTTGTCATGCTCTTTGGCATGTGCAGAATATGAACAAAGAATAGTCTCTAATTAAATTTTAGCATCCCAAGTGAAAGAACACGGGCTTCACAAAAACAGGGGAAGTACACTCATATTTAAGAGTAAAATAATTAGTTAGTTTGGTTTGAAAAAACAAGAAATTTCAGTATTTTTTAAATATTCAGAAAGTTGGATTCTTTTGCTTAACAAGTGATATTAAGCCCAGTTATCTGCCTTCAACCCAGCAAAAGTCCACTGACTTTCATGGTAGCTTTGCCTGTGAAGGAACTGCAGGACTGGATGCATAAACATAGATTAAACTGCCAAGTCTATTACCTAGAATTTGCAGTCATTAATTCCTTTAAATTTTCCTAGTTCAAGACCAACAGGTAAATGACAGCAACATCTACCAATACCATTAAACTTAAAAGTTGGTCATTGCTTTCATTAAAATTCCTTTTTTCTAAATTTTAGGCAGCAAAAAGAACTTGGCATAAAGTTTTCCAGCCTGGAAACAATTTTTATGCTTGCAGATTTTCAAAGGGATCTCTTTGACTTCTTTTAAGTTACAGAAACATAAGAAACACATAGTCAGCATTTAAGAAGGGACTTTTCTTCTTATTGTTGCCTTGATGCAACTCGTGTGTGGATGGAAAACCTTTAAAAGGTGTATCAGTATATTCATTAACAGACCTCATTTTTCACAGAGCACCTGTGTGTGTTTATCAGTGACGTACAGATATCAGTGAGGGGCCCAACCGGCAAAGACTGGGTCTGGATTCGATCAGTCTGAGAGTTCAGTGGTTTCGGATTGAGGGATTTAATCTGAGCCCATTTCTTGTAATGTATTTTAAAGGTGAAAGGGCTTTTCTTCTGCCAAGATGAGAGTATAGGGCTGCAGGGATTTGCATTTCTCTTGCAGCTGTAGACATCACTAGCAAATATGGCCTCAATTCTGGAAGCAGCTTAGCTCGAATAGATCTCCACCGTGACATAGCGCTCCATTACAGCCAGTCTTCAGAGGCAGAGTGAGCCACACCAGCTGCAGCATGAGGTCAGAGATGACCAGGAGAGTACACTGCAGCAACGCTTCAGCATTGCCTTCCTGAATATCAGTGCAGCACGAGCTTTTGGTATTAGCGCCTTCAGCATCAGGGGGAGATGTTCGGCCTCCAGACAGTTTATTGGAAATTTAAGGTTCTCGCTACAGCTTTGTTTTTTTAATCTAGATTTTCAATAGGTGAGACAATAATATGAGCCTCAGCAGTCATCAGCAGCAAGAGCGTAGGCTGCAGGTCCTCCCCTGCACCCAGAGCCTGTGCAGAAGGAGGGGGTGGTGGCTAAGGAGGTCAGAGGGGACAAGACAGGCTGTGCCAAGGGACAGGAGCAGTCAATAGAAGTTTATCTTCAGGTGATTGTTAACTGACTACCTTATTAATCTCCTTAAAACTAATTTACCTACAGGTTATTGCTGGAAGTTTCAACTCCTGACATCCCCCTTCCCCAGGGATTGCTCCAGCAACGGAACCCCCTTAATTTTTCATTGAATTCTCCCCTTCCTGGATACCTCCTTTCCTCAGCCTTTCCTTAGCAGAATGCAACTTTGATTAAGATCAGCACTTGACCTGAACCTTGCAAACCCACTGCCTCTGAGTATCACCAAGCTAGGTAAAGTGTGCGTGCACGTTGTCCTGATCAATCAGGGAGGCTGAGTAGGCAAAACCCACATTCTCAGAAACATTTTCATACAAAAGCTTCAGAATGAAACTTGACAGCAAAATCAACTCTCCATTGTGAAGTAGCCATGGTTCCACTATACAATTTCCTATTTACTGCTGAATTCTGAATCTTCTTGTTTTACCACATTTTTCCCAAGAAAATTAGAAATGTATCACTTTTAAATGATACTATGAAGTTAAGTGAACAGCTGTCCTGGAAAAAAGTAGTATTTTTGGTTATAGTTGATGAAGTAAGGAATGAGTTTCACAACAGAAAAGCTTATTAGGGACTCATTACAATAAAGAAAGTCTTTCATTTCCAAAGATTATATTATCAGCAAAGTTATACATACTGCATAGAAATCTGCCTGTGTACAGACACATACACATATACATGCCCTTCAAAAACTATACTTACTCATGATTGCTTTTGAAAAGTAGATACTCTGTGAAGGTAAATTCATATGTAACATTGATTGAAGTTTGCCTTCCTTGTATTTAAAATGTGATGCAACATTCTACAGTCTCTGTGTTACATCTGACTAGCTCATATTGAATACAAGCTCTGTTAAGTTGAAAGGATTTCTGGTTTGTTTCAACTTGAAAGTGATTTAATATGAGGCCCAGAGAGAAAATCTGTCTCAGTAATCAAATTATAACAAGTAAGGATTAAAAGTATTAAGAAGTTTAAGCAATCTTTTAGCTGCCCTGTGTTCTTGAGGTCATTTGAAGCTGGCAGTGGGAATAAGTAAAAAAAAAATAACAAGAGGGAAAAAACCAAAGTATTATAGAAGGGAATCAAAGAGCGTCCTTCAGGATTAGATTATGGTACAAGAAAGGGACTGAAACATTTTCCAGAATCCTTAATTCATTTTCCTTTGGGAAACATAATTTAAAAAGGGTATTTTAATACCAATCTTTCTTTTCTTTCCTTCTAAACTGGATGTACTAACACTTAAAAATTTAATGTTTTTATCTAAAAAAATGCAATAAACACTGATAATGTCCACTAATCCACAAAATAAACAGCATTCCCCACATAGACAATGTTAGAGACTGGGCTTATGGTATATAGTTGTTTATTATTTGTTGTATACATACAGATAGATATATATATATAAAAAAAGATTATATTCAGCCTGAATCAATAGTGGCAAAGGCATTTCACCAAATAGCTTTATAGCAACTCATGTAAGTGCCTCAGTGCAAAAGACAGTCTGCTTTTATAGGTCATTTTAAGAACCTTTACAAAGAGATGAACTGAACCAACTCACTACTAAGGTACTGGTAGCATCTCCAACTTGATGCAGGAAGGGGCTGAGGTGATGCTACAAGGAGACACAAATTTTTCTTTTCTCTGTCTGAATCTGTTTTTCTTTCAATTAGTAGCATCTTTCCCAAGAGCCAAAATCACCTAATATCCTTACAAATGCCTGTCGTATCCTTTAAGATGAATCCCACTAACTCTTATTCTCCCAGGCTGCACCAGTGAAGCCAGTTATGAAGTGGAAAAGGTGAGGACTTGCAATCACAATTAATTTCCTCAAATTAATTTTGTTGGGAAAAAGAAGAAACACTGAAAATTATTTTTATTTTAGCCTGATATTCTGTTTCCAAGAAAACATTTTAATCAACTCGTCCTGAATATTTATCTATGTGGTAAGTCCTGACAACTGCATAGATTGTACATGGCTGAGGTTTACTTTAGAGCAACAGCTCAGGTCTAAATAATTCTGCTCAGAAAGCACCATGCCCTCTGCCACACCCACATCCACCACTGCCCACCTCACCATGCTGTCGTATGCACTGTGAGAAACATAAACTCTAAGGGACCGACTAGACACCACCCTTGTGCTGAAAAGTTACAGCCTGCATGTTGCCTAGTCTCTGTGCAGAGGGAGAGGAAAGGCAAGATCAGGGCACTGAGCCCATTCATTTATATATAATTAAAGATTTTAATTAGGTTGTGATGGGGGAATTGTGAACATCTGATCATAATTAGTTTTTTCTAGCAAATGAAAACTTGTTTACATGATTAAAAAAACCCCAAAACTTAAGCTAAATGAGGTAACACAAGCCAAAATGCACTGTGCAAGCAAGTGTCCAGATTTGGTCGCTAAGCCTTCAAAAAGCAGCTGCCAATTGTTATTAGAGGGTCTTTGCATCAGCAGTTCGCTTCCCAGGGAAAACAGTGAGTCCATGCAGTATTACACATATCTGTGTGTGGAGGACTGTTTTAAAAAAAGGGGGGTGGGTGAAATCTGCGTTGGGTTGAGCGGACACTTCCAGACATGGCTAGAATGTAAATGCTCTCATCAGAGTTAGCTGCCTCACTGGCAGGCTGACCAGGGAGTATGGAGAGCAAATCGTTTCCAAAGGTGGCAAGCTATGCTTTCTCGCTTTCCCTGCTTTTCCCCTGTAAACTGAGAATATAACTGACTTAGCTTCTGACACGTAAATCCAGCCAGCCACTTTCTTCTGCGGTGGCTTTAATTCCATTAAAGGACCCGGCACGGCTGTGACCGGCAAGCGTGGCTGGGCCCCGAACTCCCCACGCAGCCTGGCGGAGGGTCCTGCTCCTCTGGGCCGGAGGGCTGCGGTGCCAGGCGGATGCATCAAGGGATGTGAGGAGAGCAGCTTCATGGTGAAATGTGAGGCAGGTGTGGGTGAGGGTGCTGGTCTCAAGGAATTTAATTCATGACTCAAAATTATGGTGTGTATATAGTATTATATATATACATACACACATTATATTATATACATACATACATCTGTACACACTATATTTTGGCCCAAGTATGCTGTAATTTTGGTCACAGTTTTGGACAAGATATTTGTGAAAGCAGTGACAATTTTTTTCCTCAATATTTTTTGCTTTTATACTCTTCCTTTTTTGGGGGTGTCATAGTCCCAAAATCTGAAAATCATCAACCTGCATCAGACAGACCTTCAATAAGTCATTTTTATTGAACCATTGACCCATACATTGCTCTGACTTGCAGAGATACATGCGATTTATTTTTCTACCAAGGGTATGGTGTTGACAATATCTCTTTAAGTTTATTATGCTTGGTTATGAATATACTGTTACTTAATAAAAATCACATTTGTTTTTTACCTAAGCATTTTAGTTTTAGTAGCTGTGAGGTTGATATGTTCCTGGTGTAGAAAACAAAGCTCAGCAGAGGCTGTTGTTAATTTTTGAGTAAATGCATGCATAAAAATTTATGTGGATGTGTTCCTCTAGAACAATGAGAAGAGCCCTCACTACTTAGGCTGTATGTGCCTGCCTGAATCTCACCTTGTTTTCTTACTGCTACCACCCTGGATTCCCTTTGGGGAAGTCCTTGGTTGTGGAAGGGCTTGGGTCCCTGCCTGCTGGTTTCAAGAAGTTGTCAGTGAGGGACACTTGATAATGGTCTGATTGCAGATCTTTATTTGGCAATGACTTCAGATGAGTTTTTCATAAGCTAAGGGAGCTGGTTCTTGAAAGCTCACTAGGAAGTATGGAGAGGGAATCTGCTGGGAAAAACTTTTGATGAGATCTTTTAAAGGACGTAGAGGAGAGGAAACTATTTGACTTTTTAAACATACTTGGGGCATACCCTACAGATCTTCCTTCAGGCAGTGCCAGTCATTTCAGAGAAACTGCTTTGGAGAGCCAGGTGTTTGCTTTCCTCTAGTTACCCAGTGCACGGTAGCAAGTGAGAGAAAAAAAACTCTTCTGCTGTCTCCGTGTTGCCTGATTGCTAAGACTTTAGCTGTAGGATTAAAACAGACAGGACAGGATAGTAAAGACATCTAAGAAAGCATGGATAAATGGGTGCAGCGAGGGAAGTGCACCTCTTCAGAGGAATAATCGGCCTCTCAGTCAGAAGTAGTATCTCAACGACGACTTGGATCTAGCCAACAGTAAAACAGGTCCAGAAAGCAGTAAGAGGGGTCCAGGTCATCCACTGATGAGAGGGTGTAGACCCAAGGCATCTCCAGGAAGAGAACAGACAACAGAGGGAGCCTGGGTCACTTAGCAGTACTTTAACCATTGACCCTTAGTAAGGACACAGCCATGACCAGAGCTACTGGTCACCAGCAAGGATAAAACCACTTAGCCTTAAAGCTGGGTTCTGGCTTAAGAACTAAATAAAGAATCCATGTATGCCTTTAAAAACAGCAATATATTTGCCCACCACCAGGTTTCCTGACTTTGTTTTGTTTCAGGGCTAGTGGGCTAGTGCTTGTGAGGTCACATCCGTGAAACATTGCAAGTTAGCACAGAACTGAAATCCAAAGAAGTTCAATCAACTGAAGAGAGGATTTTCAAATGCTCTACAGTCTACCATCAGAAGAAAAAAATATTCAATAGATGTCTGCTAGAGACATTCAATTCCTTTTCTTTTTAATCCTAATAACTATCCCATCCTCTACATCCCATCTGACCAGAGGAAGGTACAAACTGCGTACCCAGAGATTTTAACACACCGGTCACCACCTGCAATATGACTGCCGCAACAGTTGTACGACGTACCACGTTTTAAACTGAAGCATTTCTCTCAGTAGAGAAATCCTCTCCCAAACTTTGACTGTGACACACAAAGTTAAATTGAGATTAGAGCAAAATCTGGGAGGATGATTTAAAATGAGAATCAAAAGGTTATAAAGCTAAATGCTTTTTCAGAGCCAGTGGTTGTCATAGTAACCACTTGTACAACTTTTTTTCTTGGAAACACAGAATAAACACTTTCTAAAGTGGGCCTCAGTGATACAGTAAATACATGAATTTATTACTATTTGCAGACAGAGCTGGGTGAAGAAATCCAAGAGACACTATTTCAGAATTTGTTTTCCTTCTCAAACCAAAGGTCCAATGATACAAAGTCATTCAAGCGACCAAGGAGCCAGAGGTGCATGTTTATTATCTGCTTTGGCCCATCCCTCAGAATGTAGCTAAGCAACCAGCTTCATCTGGGCCGAACTCAAAGACAAGGATAGCACACGTTAGGCTATCCTGTTGTGAAGAGTATGACATGATGTACAGCTGGCATGGAAAATTTTATTTAAAGAAACACAGTTTCAAATTAGTCTCATTTTTCTGTACTAATTAGATTGTGTTCTTTGTTTGCAGTCAAGCTGTATGAGTTAAAAGTCTACTGGAAAGAATAACGTATAATGCAAGCTGCATTCTCTCCAGGCTTTAGCTGTATGGGACAAATCAACATCCCGTTAAATGAGATAACATTAAAATTATACATAAAGTATTGCAAGGTGAATGGTTTGGATATGTTAACCCATGCACTTGAGGTGCCATGGGCATCTACAGTTTGAACTTTCAACATATCAGGTGCTGCGGATTACTCCAAAAAAAAAAAGGATGTGCAGTCTCAGGAAAAATTTGTTCAATAAAGACACATGCAAATAGCAAATTCTTGATTCCATGTGAAAACACAGTCAAGTCAAGTCATGTGAAATCTAATTTAGGTTTTAAAATTAAAAAGATGAAAAATCTTAAAAACTTCTCTTAAAGTCTTTTTTAAAAGATGAAAAATCTTCTTAAAATATTTTAAGAAATAAAAATTGAAAAAGATGTCTGACTGACCCTTTCTTTATTAAGCAGCAGTACTTAATTATAACTTTGGATATAGACATTCAGGATCTACCTTAGACCAGCATGGATAAAGAAAAGAAAGGCAACTCTGATTAAACTGAGATGTAAAAGGAAGGATCAAGTGTTGAACTCCCAGCCATATGTATTAGAAAAATCTTGCTGATGTAAACATATACAAGTGACATCAGATCTACAAAACCCAGTATCCTTACTGCAAATAACACAAGGTAGAACAGCTCTGCCCTGAAACAACTGTAGTGCCAGGTAGGAGTTTTTGGACATTTGACCTCATACAACTCTCCTTTTACTACCTATTTTTGTGAAGGAGCCTTTTCTTCAGCAAAATAAAGATGGACACAGCTGCACATCAAACTTACAGCCAGAGTTACAAGGTTACTGAAGGTATGAGAAACTTTCACATGTTCAAGGTTTGTATTAGGGGGAGGGAGATCTAAGTGTCTCTTCTGTATCCCAGCGACTGTAAAAATAGAGGAATGGTGTTGGAAGCAAGGCCTGGAACCCCAGTCTTCCCATCATAAACTGATTTTTTTCTTCGCTGGGCTATGTGTCAGAGTTCTGCCTATGTGTCTTTGTGTTCTCTCTTAGATGGAACAAATTCTCTGTGCTGGGGTGCCACTCCAAAAGAATATTGATTAAGACTCTCTCAGCTTCAGCATTGCAATTTCTTCCCCTAAAGGCTGATTTGATGGTTGTCCTGCGTCGTAACATTTTGGGAATGCAGAGTAGTGTTCCCTTAGGAGCTCAGTGAGGAAGCAACTGAGTATTTTACACCAGGATAACCTAGTGAGAATTGTTTTTGTGGGAGAGGGGAAAATGGAACTTTGTGGACATAAAGTGTCAACAATATCTTCATTTTCCAAAGATCCTTACTTTGGGAAGTGTTTAGTTTTCTCAACAACACCTACTAAACCAAGCCTCTCTGAGTGACAGATAGAAAACATGTTGGCTACATCTATACTACTAAATCAAATGAACGTGGGACTGTTTTCTGTCACTGAGTCCAACTGGCATAGAACAGCCTACATCCATACTCCTAAATTCTCATCTCCCAAAACATGCTGGCGGCAGCCAAATTGCCTGTGATCTTTGAATGACCTTTGGCCTCTGGAAATCCTTACTGTACTCAGCAATTGTTCAGGATAGTGCTAGCTGGTCCAGGTCAAAACTATACTAGGAACTCTTCTAACGATTTAACAGTTAGATGACTGAGTTATCAAATCCAGGAACATTTCCAACACAGTCTAATTTATTAATATAGATGCTGTCATTTTAACTCTTCCCCAAACAGGCACAGATGTGATTTAGGAGTTAAGCAGACTAACTGTCAGGACTGGGGTAGTTCTGGAAATGTAGACAATTAAATTCAATTAAATTTTCAGTTTGCAAGATAGAAATCTGGATTTTGACATCCAGACTTCACCTAAGACTTCACCTAGGTATATGGTGCTAAAATGTCTTGATCTGACTCTATAGTTTTAATGTAGTAAGTATTTTCAGAATGACCAAGTGAAAGCTTCTAGGCTCGCTTTGCTTCATACACAGCACAATTTCGCTCTCATGAAGCAATCAGCCATACAGATGTTTCTCAGCTGCATGAAACACAATATATCATTTCTGCAGGAAACCAGAATTTGTTCTGGTTTTTCACTCTGCATAACTTTTTCTACACAGCTCTATTCAGGACAAAATTCTAGTTTAAAGTATCTATTTCCCATTTATTGATGGTTTGTGATATCATCATCTGTAACTCTTTGCAATTCCTTTCACTATTTATTCAGCTTTTAAATGTCCGGAAAAAAAAACTTGCATTAAACTTGAGCCTGAATCATGATGTGCTAAAAAGGACTCCCAATAAAATTTGCTAGATTTCTGATGGACATGTGAATCTACTGTTGCAATGCCCACTGAGGATTCAGAAGTATAGAGCCTTAGGCTAAGTGGTGAGTGTGTTATAAAACCAAAAGTAGCTGATGCATGAATATGTCATATTAATTTTTCAGTCTTTGGTTGAACAGCACTGGGAGTCCTCCTATGTACTGTGGGGAAGGAGCATAATACCTAATACCTTCCTTTGGAGAACTATAGCAGAGAAAAGCTGGTCCCTTCTTACCAGCTCTTCTTCAGGACATGCCTTGTTGCTTTGCTGATGGACACAGAAACTCTCCAGCTCAGTTCACTCACTCACTGACTTACTGACCCTACGAAGTAGGTTGTGATGCTTACTATGCTGTGAGAATGTATAGGCTCTGGGGTACAAAATACTTATTACTTATTTTCCTCCATTTCTAAGACTTGTGTATTTTCTAAAATGTGTGCTATACATAAAAGTAGAAGAGCCATGGGATTTTAAAGCAGATAAAAAAGTACTGGACTGAACAGGCCAAGTTCTTGTTGCACAGAACCAGGGGTCAAAAGACATCTTGATGCCTGAAGCAGAAACAAACTAAGCCCAAGCATCTCCATCAACACACTAGAAAGTGGCAGGGAAGGCAGGAAGGAGCTGAGTCACCCTGGATGGAGGGAATCAATGAAAGAAAGGAAAAAGTTGAGATTAGCAATCCCCCCTCTCAGTATGTATCGTAATTACCTAAATCACAAGTGGAAGCTTTTGATTGTTCCCTACCTTCTTCCAGTGCTGCAAATAGCAGTAGATTGTGTACATTCTTAATTCGAAGGATAAATTTGATTGTTTCACCATTCAGTGCACAATAATAAAAAATAACTAGCATCTTTCTTCCACTTACAGAAAAGTCAGCATCTGTATACTCTTTTGTACAGCTGAAGTAAAATCAGCTTGGCAGGAGCCATGGGGAAAATTAGACCTTAGAAAAGAATCCAGATCTTCAAATTAGAGCTAGTCAGGAATATTTTTTTTTGACAAGGCAATTTTTACGTGCACACGTTGAAACATGATGCTTTAGTTAAACCTAAGTTTTCAGCTGAAACATCACAATTTGAACTATTTTTTTAGTGGAAGAAAGAAAGATTCTCACCTGTTGAACAGTATTCCAAGTATGGATAAAGAAAAAGAGATACACCTATCTTCAGAATAGCCAAAGCATTTGACAGGGTGTATGAAAGACTTAATTCATGTTCCTGGTCAGAAACAGGCAAAACTGAGTTTCTGCATCTCAAGTGAGTGCCCTAATTCCTGGGCTAGTCTACACACTCTGTTCTCTTACTGTCCCTAAACCACTTCAAAAAGTTTCTGGATTTTTCTTGGGGTAGAAAAGGGCCTTTTTATCTATATACATTTTTCAAGACAGAAACCCCTTTTTGCTACCCAACTCAGCTTCTTATCTCTAATTTTGCACCCGCTATACTGAACATTTGTCAGTACAATTGTCTGGAAAGAAATTCTTGTGTCCACAGAGGCAAATCATTGCTGTGGCCAAGAGCTGATCAGTGCAGGAGAGAAAGTGAGTAATCAGGAAGATCTGGTTACAACTCTTTGATTCTCTGCCAGCACTGGCCACAGAGGCAACATGCATTAGAGCAACCCTCAGGCTGGTCTAACCTACACCAGATGACAATTGTCTTAAGGTGGCAGTCTGCCAGCTGGAATTATCTGGAGTGCAGTAGCACTCCGGTCTCATCCTCTCCAGTCTCTGGCATTATTATTGTATAGGCTGGGACTGGTAAGATTCAGAGCCATGCTAATCTAATGTCTGCTAAAAACTCCCTTCTGTTGGGAAATTTTCATTTGGCCAGATACAACTGAATTCCTGAGGCACAAAGAGGCCAGCATATGGAACTGAATCTGTCCCAGTGTATTTTTGGTCTATCATCTTGTTAACTCATCAGTTAAGAAAATCTTCTCAGCTTAAAAGAGCCCTGTGTGGTGTCACGTTGTGGTAATCCCACAACCTTATAGTACGCTTTGCACTAGAACTCAATGTCACTGACGCATCTCAAAGTGAGAGGTCACATCAAGAAGAGAATCAGCCAAGAAATCTGACAAGATACAGCTTTCTTGGCGCTAACGGAGCCAAGATTCGCAAAAAAGGCTATTTCTGAAGACTAAAAGATAGCAACACTGCTGGTACTAACCACCATCTCTTACACAATTGCTGCCATGGTTACAGAAAGTCCTGTTCAGAGAGAACATAGCAGAAGAAAACAGGGACTTAAATCAAGCTTTTATAAATATGTGTGCATGTGTGTGTGTTTATAAAATGACACAGTAGGTCTTTTATTCAACTAATACCCCCCCAAAAAAACTTGTTAAAATAATACATTTTCACCAAAATACCCCTTCTATTTCTAGTCAGTATAAATGACCAGTTCAGATAGGAAGGCAGTAGGACTATAAACTAGAATTAGCACCCAGTTGCCAAATGTCTTTTCCATGGGAGGAGAAATACCTTTGATTACTGAGCTTATCCTCTACGCTGTCAGTAATAAGCATCAAAAGGACCATGATATCCAGGAGATATAGCAGAGAACTGCTCATCAGAACCCTATGGCTCTGCTTCCCTCACTGGAATGCCTTGTATATCTCCTTCCTCGGGCAAACTGCTTAGCATCCATGCACTCCAGCATACTGATGGAGACCACTTTTTTTAATTTCCTAGATGAAAAACTTAATTTCAGAGTCTAATTCTGGATGGTCAGCAGCACCAAAGCACTCACCTATCAGAAGAGTTTTAAAAGACCGCATTGAAACTCAGTAGTCAAAGGCAAAATAATTCTTGTGCTCTCTGTACATTTAGTTTAAAGGAATATTAAGGAATGATTTTTAGCTGGGTAAGAAAAAGAAAATCAGGAGCAGTTCAGCATGATTTTCATGTGACCTGCAACTCAGCACCTGCTTAATTTCCTTCGGCATATGCCTTTGCTTTCAGAGTAAACATAACAAACACCCAAACCAATTTTCCCATCTTGCAGGTAGCGCACAGAAGGGTTGGTAACTGGAAATGGCAGCCACCTTAGCTTCTGCTATACTTACATCTCTCTATTTCTCACTGCATTTCTCAAAAACATCTGCTTATTGGTCAAGGTTCTCCAGCAAGTTAAAGGAGAAACGTAAGTTCTTTCACAGAAAGGTGGATGGATTTCTGTGTAAAGCCCCCTCTAGGAGATAGTGGTTTTGAAGGCAAGACAAGCTAGTATTATCCTTCTCTGTCTGCAATAGGCAACTTAATGTTAGATGCTGAATTTAAAAGGCTACCCTTCTTTGTCATGAGCTTTTCTGTGGTTCTTATCACTGAGGTATTTGCTCCCTAAATTACTAGAAAAGAGTTTCATGCAACTGAGTCAGAGACACAGATGTAAACAAAAACAACCCATTAGGTTTTGGTGTCAAAATTAGCACATCTGTGGCCAAATTTTTCAACATACTAAGCATGGCATAACTCTTCATATGTTGAAAGCACAGGGATCCGAGATTTCAGTGACACATATGAGGACTCAACTTTTCTGCAAATCAGAGCTTATGCTCTCCAGTCAGGCAGGGAGAAAATGAGTCATGCATATGCAGTAATTACCTGCAAAGAACTGGGGATAAATTAAATTTCCACCATCTTATCCCTGTGTAGCAGTTGAAAAAATAGAATCCAGTTCTTTATCGCAGCAGGCAAAAACCTTAATAATGCAAATGTGCTTTTGGTTTTGGCAGCCCCTTCCAACTTCTGCAAAGACTTTTAGACAATCACTACACAAGCCTGATTCGTTTCCAGAGCAGATCCACTCAGTGCACTGAACTGACAGTGATCTTCTGGAAACAGGACTACAGACTGAGGTAAATTAAGGTTATCATAAGCCATACAGAAGAATAATGGATTAGAGATCCACAGGAATATACTGGTATGCCATTTTTTTGTAATAGCTTGCCTTTACCACCTTCGTACACTGGGGTTTGGGTTTGGTTTTGGGTGGCTTTTTTTTTTTTTTTTTTCATTTGTTTCTCTTAAAGCTTCGGAAATCTGGAAAAAAACCCCAGACAAATCTCCTCATAAAAGCCCATATAGGCTTTACAGCAGAGCTGGCATCTTTGGTTGCATGGCAAAAATCTCTGCTACCTGAAGTAACTGGAAGTGAATGGAGTAACTGGGACAAATAGCAGGCTACTGCATTCTGTGTGAATCAACCTCTAGACATGAATGAGAAGCACACTTTGCATTCAGCAAATATCCTTGAAGTTTAATGACACAGTGTAGTAACAGAATTTACTAAGTGCTAGACCTGCATGGAGAGCATTCACATCACCCAGGCTTGGGCAGCTAGCCCAGTCAGCAGGTTGCTCTCTACTCAATGAAGGGAGTTAGGCCCAGAGGCTGATTCAAAAATAGGAAAGGGCCTTGAGAGGTCATCTAGCTTGTTCCTTGTCCGAAGACAAGATCAGCCATTACTTGTGCCTTCCTGAGAGATAGTCTAACTGTCCTTGTAATCTGCTCATTCTGTGAAAGCTTCACAACCTCCCAAGGCAACCTAATAGTCCATAATTCTTAGTGTTAAAAGGTTTTCCTAATCCTTACCTGTATGGCCATCAGTCCAGTTCAAGCCTTTTTTTTTACCATCATTTTGGTCCTATCCACAGTGGACATAGGAGAAAGACTCTTTCAAAGAGTGATGCAGAACAAGAGTCAGAGAACAGAGAGTTTAGAGAGACCTGCATTGCAATTTGGCCAGCTCAGATCGATGGCTAGCCAAAGAGATAGACCTAGCATTTGGATTAGGCAGTTGGCAATTGGACTAGGTGATTGTTGTAGGTTGTTTCCAACTGGAACTATTCTATTCTATTCTGTTCTGTTCTGTTCTGTTCTATTCTATTCTATTTTATTCTACTCTAATTATTTTTAAGCAGCTGTATTTCCCTTTAGGATAGAGGTGGTTGCTTGTTATGGCAAGAATGAGAATAAACTATTTTTTCAACACTGAAATACATAAAAGCTGTGGCCAACTGAAAAGTAAAGAGCAGAGGGAAGTGGAAAAGGAAAGAAAAGCCAGTGGCACACAATGTTTTAATTAATAATAAGTTGCTGGAACTGGGAAATCATGAGAAAAGTCAATATCCTTTACCTCATAATAAAAGTGGTTTTAAAACCTTTTAATATTATTAAACTAACAGTTTCAAACACTTTAAAATTCTATTCCCCACTAGGCTGGAAATGTGAAAACTCACAGAGGAGTCTCTTTCCATAGCAGGCTGGCTGATGTGACAAAGAGCGTGACTCTCTTTTTTAATTCTTGAGTTATGTTTTTAGTTGGTTTTTCTTTAATGGAAATCAAGGGTAATGAGATGCATATAGCCTTGGGGAGAATTTACTCACTCACTTCAGCAGGAGTACTTTCTTATTTGACTGAAATGTACTAACTGTGGCCAAAATGGTCTCAATATATACAGCAAAAATCGAAAATATTTCACGAGCAATGGCATGCTGGGACCACTACCTCACAGGGCTTTGAGAAAAATCTTGGTGGTCTTCTCACTTTGGCAGCGGAGATTCAGGGCCAAATCTTTGGTGGGGCTGTGCTCTATTTAACACAAAGCCCAGGAAAGGAACAAAAGGTGGTACCATCTAACTGTGGTAGCAGTGTAAAAACCGAGTGTCTGAAGGCCTTCCATGCCAAATCAATAAAATGCTATTATACCTTTAATCTCATTGTCAAAAAGTAATTAAAGGGACTTTTGATTCCCAAAGCACTTGCAGTAACCATAGTTTTCTTAATACTCATGTCTCACCCTCATCACCAGTTCCCCACACACTAAAAAGTTAATGATGTATTTATTTTGATGATGCTTTCTAAGGCCAACTTTTTCTTCATTTAGCTTTTCTTGTGGGAAAAAAAATGAGATCATATCACTAGAGGCAGCTTTCAGTAAGTTTAAGACTTGCTCTGATCTCATTCTTTTACACAGTGGCTGTCCTGCACGATGTCTAGACTGTTAAGTGATGTTTAGACTGTTAAGCAGTCCAAATACTGCTAAAATTGATGAAGGCTGTCCACTTCTGTCATGAAGAGAGACAAAGACCTTTATATCTGTATTCCAAAAGTCTCTTTTTCTACCCATAAAGTAATGTTAATTTTTCAGAGATCACCTTTTCCTTCGGTCACCATTAGGAAACAAAAAGCATCATTTTACTGGGCAAAGGAGAAAAACATGCATTCAAGTAATAGCTGATGAATACATTGCTAAAAATAAGTCTTCTATGTGTTTTCAGTTGAGGACCATTACGTGGGGTAGAAATACTTTTTAAAATTTTCTCTTCTCACCAGGGAACTGATTTATTGACAACCAATTAGTGCTTCCAGATAAATCTCTTGTGTTTACAGCAATATTCTGCCTCACTTATTTTTAACTGTTTAGTTTTATGTTCTCATACACTTGTGGAAATTAATTATTGAAAAAGCTATTTCTTCACTTTTTCCATCTTGCAGGTCAGCGCCAGATTCTTCCTTATTTAATGGTTTAGAGAGCTTTGTTCAGGCTCTTTTTAAATATCCCAAAGGATGGGTATTCTACCACTTTTTTTTGAAAACTTTCTACAGCGTAATAGACTTCATTATTAGCAAAAAAAATCCCGTAAATCAGCCTAATTTTCCTATGTTACATTTAAATCTGTTATTCTTCTTAGTTACAGTGTGCTGGACCACTCTGCAGAATCCCACATCCTTCCTTTCTTTTTAATGTCTTCCAGAATTCTTGGCTTAGTTTCCTGCCGTAATAACTGTTGTTACCTGTTCCTTGGGAGCAAACCCTTTTCTTGGCAGGAGACACCCAGGTAATGCTGGGTACATCCTGTTTACAGCCATTTGACAACTTTTAGCAGCAGGTTTGGGGTTTTTTTAAAGCTAGATGACATCACCCAATCTTACACTGTGGCAACTGGGTATAGACGGACCCAAAAATTCAGGTTTTCAGAATGCTTACCTAGAAAAATATGTTTTGTCTGTGTTTACTTCTGCTAAGATGCCCATGTTTGTTCAGCCAGAGTGTAAAAACTTTCATAAAAAAGCTGAGAGGTACTACTTTTCCCTGCTCTTCCTCTGAAGTCCTTTCTCTGTGAAAGCACAAAACTGAACACCATGAAGAGGACAGCTAAGCACAACATTTTTTCTGTTCATGATGTGTGGTTTTAATGTTTGAATAGCTGCTGTCTAAAACCATCAGCAGTGCTGCCCCTGAGCAGCCAGAGAGGTGGTTATGGAACATCAGGCAGGACCACGAAGACGCTATTTTTCCTTCCATCAGTAAAGTTAACACATGGACAGGTAGATTAAACTGCTCTCTCCCACCTAGAGATGGATATTGCAAGGTATATGTAAGATCAGAGAAAACCAGCTTTCATAGCATCTCTACTCTTTTGTGTACCTCCGAAGGCCAGCACAATCTAACTCCTGATAACTTAGCTTTGTCCAGTTTCAGTAGGAAACGTAACTCTGTAAAAACAAAGGTAGTTAAAATATTGTGTGAAATTTGTCAGTTTTAAAGAGTAGACAGCTAAGTTGTCTGAAACCTTCTGAAAGACAGGTCAGAACACGCAGCTGGAAGGCTCCTAAAGTGAATCAGTTGCTGGAGAAACAGGAAACAGCTCTGCTGGTGGCAGGTCCCCTTCAAGAACCTCCCCTTTCACATCCACTCATTCCTGGCTACCAGTTGTGCCAAATGTCAGATGAACATTTTAACGTGGTTGTTCTGTAACACAGGACTTGAAAGCCTCTGGCAAGCATGGGGACAGGATCAAGCAGTGGGGAGTAGGAATATTTTGAAACGATAATAAAAAATTTTCATTTACTATTGTTCATGAAAATGACAATTGGTAAACAACTTGGAGACTAGCATCGCTAACAAGGACAATGTATTACTGAAAAAGTCAATCATCCATCTTCTAAAATTTAATTACCTTCATTGTATATATATACCTGAGAAGAGAAAGAAGTGGAGGAAGCATGGTCTTCAGCAGGAGTATAAAAACCAAACATACTCACTGGCTAATGAGAACAAATACATTTGAAAAGATCTCCAGTGGGCTGGCAAATAAAATTTTAATAGGGAGGGGAAAAAAGATGAAATCACAAGTTGATGTGGTATAAAGCTTTTCTAAGGGAATCAAATTTCTATATGGACTTCCACAAATCTTAAAAGGTTTAGCCATGTTCTCTGAGAAAGCACTACATTTTCTTCAACTTTTCCTTAGGTGAAAATTATTTTTTCCTATCTTCTTGAGCTTGAAAAAAACACCTCCAAGATGAATGGTGATACCAGCTCTTTTTGTCTCACAAATGCTGTTAGAGCAAGTGAGATAAATATGCCACCTACAAGCATAATTATGGGGAAAGTCTTGCGATAACACTCCATAGAACATTATTGCATATTCATATAACTGGGACTCTACCCAACACTTATCATGGTGCTTTTCCTATAAATCTCAAAATCCTCAAGTGAAGATGATGACTGTATACATACAGCATTTGTATGGAAAAACTGAGCAAGAAAGTACTATAACAATCTGGAAACAATTCCTCAATGTGCTGTGCCTTCCAATAACACCACTTGTCTACAGTGCACTGTGGCAAAGACTGCAGATTATGATTCTATTAAACATTTGGCTTACTGTATGGTTTTAAAACCAGCAGGTCTCTGGGATTATAAAATAGCAGTATAAACTGGAGGTAATAATGGACATAAAGTTTCACTCGGTTAATCAACTACTTGGCTACATGCTTTTTTGCTAGGATAGCAAACATTCATAGTTTATAAATTTATCCAGGGGCAGCTGCAGAGTTTGCAATGCATTTCTGCTGAGGAGATTAAATACTCAGCAAGTTTAAGTGTTTAGGTTTAGATCTTCCACGATACATGAGTGTCTGCATTCCTACTTACATGCTTAACCTATGTTTTGGCCTCTTTGATGTTCTTCAGCTACTCAACTGCCACTTAATGCAGGAGGTTCGAAATTTCTACTGATCTGTATATGTGAAGATGAGCCACAGCTGGTGAGCTGCTTGAAGCCCCTGACATGCTCCAAGTGGAACAGGAACTTGATCCCAGGCTGCCTGGAACCAGCTGAGAACCCTAACTGATTCGGTAGTGGCCACCAAAAAGCAGATCTTTCTCAGTCTCTCCTGACTGGTTCTATTTGTAGAAATACTTTCCTTGGGGAGAGACATTGAATTGTGGTTCCACACTACTAAGATCAAAAGACAGTTTTCCTCATTTTTCACAGACAGGAAAATTACCTTTCCGCATGTCCAGCTATACACAAGGATAAAAATTCCCTGGAGCAAGATTCCCACTTCTGTCCTCTCCATCCTTCTCTTGGCAACTCAGGAAACTCCCTGCTTGTTTCTCAAGATCAATTCCTTGGGTGCCTAGCTGTACCACAGCAATGATTAAAAAGCCTGGACACCTAACCTGGGACTGAAACTTCCACAACGTGCAATGTATTTAAGAGGTAGGTGATGTTTCACTAAGCACTGTGTCACCTAGGTACATTACAGACTTGTCATAAACTCCTAAACCCATTAAATTCAAAGACAAAACCCTTTCAATATCTTTGAAAGCTCCAGTAACTGTGAGAGAAAGACAAGCAGCATGTCACTTGGTTTTAAAAGCAGTCTCTGAAAATACATTCAAGAAAGATCAGTGAAGAAACCTGTCGTGGGTCACCATGCAGATCACAACACTGCCTGGCATTTACCATCAGACACACATTCGCAAATTCCTTTGGTAAAAGGAGTGGTAGTGACTGCATCTTTCGCTGTTTTCTGCTTTTGGCAGAGTCCTTTCGTCAAATCCCTTATTGTCAAGGGCATACTGTGATCCTATTGAATTTACAGGCTGAACTCTTACAGCTCCAGAGCAGTGGACAAGAACTTCGCTGGCTCAGGGTCAGCAGCACTGAATAGCACGCTGGCACAAGCAATGTCATGCTTTCCTTTCCCTCTAAATCCAGGCCATAAAAGCAATAGCCATAGGTTTTAAACATTTTTTTGTTTCTTACAGCTGTAAGAAGCTTGCAGAGCACCTAAACTGGCTGGAAACACAAACAAGGGACCATTGCTCCTTTGAGACTAAAAGGTAGACTTTCCCAACATCCCAAAGGGATGTTTCTGGTAGTATTTGAGCAAGCCCCTGCACATGACCAGAAATGAGGACAACAGGTACATCACTGGTTGCTTTTTGCTCCCCCATCTTTTACGGAAAAAATAGACCAGATTTTGTGTCTGAACATATAATGTTGTAACTCCATTAAATTTTATAATGTTTATCTTGGTTTATCCATCCAAGTTAAAAGAAAAAAAGGAATCAAATTTCAGGTTTGTGCTGAAGTCATGTGTTGACATGCTATGTCCACCTCATTTCTGTGAGAGGCTGTTGGGACCTATTCTTCTCTTGAAATCTATAGCCTGTAAGCATTTAAACAAACGATTAGCCAGAATTCTCAAGCAAAATAGTTATTTGCTTTCCAAAATAGACAGTTTGGTATCTTCATAAATGGGTGCTTATAGCATTGCACTGTAAATACTAATTTGGGTATCTGGAGACATGTCAGTAATGCTATTACACAAAAGTTCGCTATACACCTTCCCTGCCTCTATTATTGCCATTTCATCTAATTTTACTCTGTTTAATTCTTCAGAGTTTGTAAGTCACTAATGTTCAGTTCCTTCTTTAGTATTAGCAAAAGAAAGACTTTGTTACAAGAAGTTCTCTCTCTCTGTGGGTATTACTCAACTCTGTTTACTCTCCTAGAAGTAGGATCTAAACACTTCCAAATAATTCTACCAGCTCAAAAGGTTCACATATACAGTAATAACATGTAAGTTCAACTTTCAGCAGAGTATGCCCTATTTTTAAACAATGGAAGTTAGCAGACAAAAGAGCATTTTGAGTGAGAAGACAAAACTGAATGACTTCACACATTACTTTAGGAGTCAAACTCTTAGAAAGGAAACTATAAGATTATCACAAAGATAATTTAGAAGAAAGTATAAATTAATATTTGATATGGACTATCTACTTCTTAGTTAGACAAATCATCTCCTCTGTCTTTCTTTTCTTCCTTCTTTACAAGGTGATTTCTTTCTACAGGAAAGATAACTTAGTTTCAGTCCTGCTCCTATACTACCTTTATCAGAGCAGAAGGGTGGAGCCTTGCTTTCAGAGACTGGAAAAAAAAAAGAATTTCCTACTTCTTTTTTCTAAGCAATCTGTAACTCTTTCCTTGGTCTCACCATGACTACAACCTTTATAAACATACCATAAAATTAACTGAAGTCATTCAGGGGCTTGGTTCCCAAACTTTCTGGATTCCCATTAATCATATTCTGCTTGATGGTAGCTGTGAGACTGTTCCCCCCCAAGAGTGTTACTCAGAAATTGGTGGTAGCGAAATCAGTTCCATTATTATAGAAAGTATTGTTCTATGTACAGAGAACCTTATGTGTTCCTTGTGTGGCCCAGTCATCACTTGTGTCACCACAAAAATTAGTTCAGTAACTATTTACATTCACTATTTTTGATACAAAATGTTTAAAGAGTTATCACTCCAAGAAGCTTTTTTATCATGAGTTATAATGCTGTGACATGGGTTTAGCTCATTTGCACAGAGTATATGTATTCTCCCCACGCTTTTCCATAGCTGGAGAACTGGATAGGATAGAAAGTCATAAACCTGAGTACTAAAAAGGACTCAGCCTCTCTTGCAAAAACCTGACAACTCTTAGCACTACCCAGATCAGGCAGTTCAAAGATAGGAATTTCTTTATTTGTCCTTATGCCTGGGTGTGTATGGTGAACAGTGTATCACCACAAAGGCTAGAGACTTTTCAGCTACTACACAACGATGCACAGTACAACACCCAGACTATCTGTCCAAAAGATAACAACATAAAATTAGCACAGGGCTTCACTATGATTAATTTACTGTGGTTTTGCCACTGTAGATTCATGAGTTTCACCAGCAGTGCTAGTTGAAGTAGCTCTTCTCCAGTTTCTTTCCCAACCGTACAAGTCCTTCTGATCCTTGCACTGCACAGACCAAGGCAGATCAGATACCTGGTCAGATTCAAAATAAATTAAAAAGAGGGAACTTCCCAAATAGGCATGAAAACTATGGTTTAGCAGAGCTAATACACTGTCCAGTGCACCTCTCCATGGCATTGCACTATCCCGCCAGGATATACTACCAGGCTTTCTCGTTTGTGGGATGGCAGGGGCTGTTTTGGCCTCTGATATAATCAAACTAGTAGCTGTGGCAACAAGAAACTATACTGATTTTTTTTTTTTTTTTTTGCCATGCCTATACCCTGAAGATTAGTAATTCCATTGAAGTGACCAGGTGCTTTGAAATTTTCAGTGGAATGCCAAGCAGAGAAACCTTGACTATTTCAAATGATGTACAATGCAGCTTTTAAAAAGCGGGGAGGGTGGGGGGTGTGTCTTCCCCCCCCACCCCCCGAAGCCCATAAAAGTCCTCATGTAGAAGAATTCCCACATTTTATTCTTCAAGTGAAAAATAATTCATCAACTAATCTTTACTGCACAGAAAATTGAATCCTATTTGGACCAGTTTGTTTTCTGTTGTGGAGGGAAAAGGCTATCATTTTACTTGTCTAAAGAAAGCTATAACTAGATGAGTAAACTGTGTGGAGGAAAAAGCAGCTTGAGTACTAGCATGCTGATGAAATGATATCATCAGGATGAAATGATTATGTGGTCTCATTGAATAGGTGCGCACCCAGCCACTATGACTCTTGCCATTTCCTTAAATTGACCCAAAAGGCTCAAATTGTTATGTCTGTGCTAATCTGCATGATCCTCCCTTGCATGCTGACTTTGCAAGGACAGCTGTATTTCTGCAATCAGTTGAAATGCTTCTTTTGAAAATGTGGTTATTCAATACATGGGTTTTAATGAGGTATTAGTATAAGGGCTGTACTGTGTAGTCCCCCTAAGGATAAACTTACTCCAGATGAAAAGGATCATCTGGTTTAAAATGGTTAAAGTTGACTTTTTTTCTGATTTACTTTCAGCTAAGTATAACAGGAGATAAGATACTTACCCTTTTTAAAACAGGGCCTAATCCTGCAGTCTGCACAGTCTGATTGGAAGAGTTACATTCAGCTGAAAAATATGTCTTTATTTGTGAACTGTACCCACAAATTCCAGAAAGGTAGACTGAAAATTAGAGCTGAAATGCTTGGAGATCCCTCACCCAAACAAGCCCCTGCAAATCTTGGTGTTGACTCCTACCATATCTATCAGACCAACTAAAGTCTGGAATACGTGACTGAAAATAACAAGAGAAAGAATCTCCTCATAACTTCTGTTCAAAAACACCAAAGTAACCCCATCATAATGGTATTATGATGTGCTTGCATTTGTCGTGAAGCAGAACTGATAATTTCAAACAAATGAAAAATAATGTTCAAGGGGAAAATAACCCTCTTATCTGACTTACTATTCTTATAATGAGTCAAAAATATTTTTAAATTTTGCACAAAAATTGAAGCAGAGTTACTCCCATCACCTACTCCCTTCTCCACACTTGTTCCTCCCTGCCCTGAACTTACATAAAACCTATGACATTAACTCACACCAGCTTCCTCTTTTTTGTGCTTTCCTGCTCCTAAACCCCCTTAGGAAAGACTCAGTGCTAGTTTCTTCTACTGCATGTCTCTTTCCTTTATATTAATAGTACTGCCTCTGGAACCAAACAATAATTCTCATCTTTCTTTACTGGTGCCCATACCATCAATTCCTGAAATACATTTTCAGACTTTTACTATTTCCTTGATCATTCTTCCGGTACAGAATATCTGAATACTTCTGCAAAGAGCAGATTTATATATCATAAAGAATCCATTGTGTGTGAGTGGCCCAATTATTTTCTTACACCTGTTTGGAAGAAAGGGTTTGCAGTGTATTTGAAAGGTAATGACTAGTGTATAACCCAAAGCTTTCCCTTCTCTGAAAAAAATACGCTCAGTACATTGGAAAGATATAGCTTGACCTTCTTCCTTCAGGAAAATTGCCATAATTTGATTATGGAAGCTTTTAAGAGGTGGGAAAGTTAAAAGAATTGTTCCAGTCTGCATTTATAGGACCAGAGTTCCTGCTTCATATGTTTAAATAATTCTAAAAGGACAAAAATAATTATCTGAATAAAAAATCTATCATGATTGTCATTTCCCAATATTTTATAACCCATTGCTTCTATAAGCCCACTGAAAAGTAATGCAGATGTAACTTCTTTGGAAAAGGACACTACAGTATTTTCTACTTGCTTCCAGCAATGCTTTTAATGCAGCTGCTCTTGCTATATCTAATATGTTTAGTTACAGTAGCCATGAAAACCTCAAAATGGGTATAAGGTTTTGCAGCTTCAGCATATTACAAGTTTACCAGTCTCTGAGAATGATGAGCCATCTACTTAATCTTTATGATAGTACACAAAGTGCCAGAGTCTAACATCAGAAAATTCTTTTGCTGGGCCAAACATTACTTCTTTTATTAATATTTTTAAGTCCAAAGAAATTGAATAGTATATCACAATTTTGATACTGTTTTAAGAATGGTAGATGGTGGAACATTTTGCTTTACTTAAATACCTATGATTAAAAACTGTGTTTCCCAATGGGGCTTTTGCCTGAGTAAGCCAGATCAGATTCAGAATTAATATTTCTTTCTTGCACTTTCCAGCACCCCACAGAAGTCAAGGCAGATATATAAGCTTAAGTGAGGCACAAAAAGAAAACTTTTTACACGGGATTATCAACTAAACCAGCCTCTTCTGACTTGATATCCATCTCAGTATCAAGCTCTGATTAAAAGCTTTCAGGAATTCTAGCAGAGCCTTAGAATTGAGATTTTTTAATAAAGCAAGATCCAGAGCTCAGTCCCAGCACTAAGAACATCCAGTTACCAATCCTTTGCATAGCTTAAGGGAAAGGGAGAGAGAGAAAGGGAAAGAACCTTCATGCACTGAGATTTACTGAAAATGTATGCTTTTTAAGCTTAATTTCATTAAAAAACTTTTGCAAAACATTTTGGTTTGTGATTATCTCCTTCTTCTATCTTTATAGAGAAAGAAGTCATAAAATGAAAAGAATACAACAAGGAAATCCAATTATGTTGTGGCTCTGTAGCACTTGCTTTAAAAACAAGAATATTTTCCTAATTCCCAATGACCTGTTAGTTAAAATTTGAAAAACTCTGGATCAACAAACCTATTAGTCCACCTGGAATGAAATGAAAATCAAATGAGAGAAATTCAGGTCGACACAAAAAACATCCTTTTGCTTTGGAACAATCTAACACAATAAAACTGATGTTTGGAAGTATAGGATTACGTGGTCTTTTTAAAGAAAGATTTAAACTTACCAAAGCAAATTAGAGCAGGAAAATATTTTAATAAAGACAGAATTCTTGAAAGTTTTGAAACTCGCTTCATGCTACAAGCTACAGTGTGAATGTGAGATCAACCAAAAGAGCAGAAAGGTAAATGCCTCAGATTTACAGTAAGATGAAAAAACATCGTAACATAGCTTACTCTATTGTAATTAATGTTTTGCTATGTCTAGACCATCCTTCCACCATTTTTTTTCTATATGCCATGCATATTTTACTTAAACGAATGTAGTCTAGACCCATCTTTAAAATGCTGTGTTTGGGAAAGTCCCACTTAACATATCCAAAAGCTGACTTAGGCACTTCTCTGTTCTAGGAGCTAAGGCTTGAAAGCACTGGACTTTTAACCCAGTCTGTCAATACGTGTAGCACAAGGTCTTCATACTTCTTCTCACAACAGACAATGTTCTTAGCACTCGTGGTATCTAGAAAGTGAAAAAAATGTGACTAAATTCTTTTTAACATAAACATTTAGATAACCAGGTGTTAACATGAAATATTTAACAGCAAGATCCTCCAAATGAATCAGAAAATACAATGCCGGATAATCTAATTAACCTAAAATTTAACATATCATTGAAAGCTAGTGTGTTCAGTATAAGAATCTGGTAAAAATGGGTCTGACAGGAAATTACAAACAACGCTTTAATCAGTTCATCTTTACAGAGTCATAAGACTCCTCCAAATATTCTGGATATATAATGAAGCAGAACCAGGACAGCATGGAACTATATTTAGTAGAGGGGCCTTAAAATAAATTTCAGCTGTATGTAACTGAACATGAGACAGCTTCCAGCACCTCTTACCAAAACCAAATCAGTTTTTCCTCTCTTGGCTTCAGAAGAGCAACTGTGCTTCCCTGTAGCTAGCACAATTAAGTCATATTCCTCAGAGGAAGGATGAGAAACAGATTCCAACGGGACTCACCTCTCTTCTAGACTGTATATTGCTTTAATTATGATCCAATCCAAAAGCATATCCAAGTAACATATCTTGGCAAAATGAAGATGTTTTACTCACTAGGAAGGACTGTCAAACCTTTTGGCACTCAAAAAATTCACTCGTATCAGGAGATGAAAGGTTGGAAGTGTGGGAGTCAGGGTAAAGTCAGTCATCCTTTCCACTGAGTTTGCAATGATTCTGACTTGGACACATTCCAGATTTCCTTAATAATATGAAACAATAACATGGAATAGCACTCTTCCCCTCATAAATGACCAGTCATCACAGTTCAAAATTTAGAAAAACCAAACAAACCTGATCAAGACTTTTTGGAGGGGGAGCAGACATAATCTCTGCTGCTTCACTTGAAAAGATGAGGAAGGAAAGGCAAACTACAAAGACTGTACAGCCTAATGTTTTGGGGGTAGATGAAGGAAGTTTTGAAACTGTTCTACCATATTCTGGATGTCAATTGGACTCAAAACACCATTCAGCAGATGAGAGTAACTACAGCAACAGCAGCTCATACCTCATCCTGTGCTAGGACCTTTGATGTGGGAAAGTAAGATGAGATGGCACATATCTGGTTGTCCCCCATGACCAGAATTTAACTCTTTTTGTTGATGGAGTGACATACAAGGACCTGAGTAAATTAGAGAAACAGATCGAATATCTTTCACTCTGCTGGGTATAGCAGAGCCTGGCCTTTGGGACTCGAGAATCTGCATTTGAACTCCACTCTTGCTCTTCTTTCAGTTCAGAAGACATTTACAGTTCTTAACTATGAGAATGAAAACACAGGACTGTGATCTGAGGCTTTATCTTGCCAGGACTGACATTAAATGGGCTGGCTAGACACGTCTGCTTATGCGTGCATGTGGAAGAGTACCCATATGTATATGTGTTCGCATATATGTGTGTGTGTGTGTGTAAATTTCACTTTCTCTTCTGTATAGGTTACAATATTTATGGATTTAAAAATAATGTTCTAGAAAAACTCCTCAGCACTGTTTCTTGGTAGAAACAGTTCTCTAAATATTTTGCTCTTTAAAACTTATTGAATTAAGGATTGTCATTCTACTACACACTGAGATTGAATTGGTTAAAAAGGTCATGCACTAAACCCTTATCAAATCATGGATGTATGCTGCTGCAAAATTGGCTATGTAAAATCCTAGCAAATGCCAAAACAGTTTTTTCCCCTTGACATTAACTTAGGTAGCTTATTTTATATGGCTTATGATATGCTCTAATAAAATAGAGTGAGCACTTTTGAAATGCATTAATTTTGCCCTACATAAGAGAACTGTGTGATTCTGGACAAAATAATTGGTATACAAATACTTAATAACACTTCAGTTTCTGATGATTTACGCTTTTTGAGGAATCCAGCAAAATAAGGAGGGGACCCAAGCATATCTTTGTAGACTATGTCAATTTCAATTTATTAAAAAGCAGGAAGCAAGAGAAGAAGGATTATATGTACTCCTTCCCCCAGCCTCTTTCAGGAAGGCAAACTCCCAAAATGGTTGGAAAAGTTCCAGAAGAGGAGTTGAGTTTTGTGTCTCTCCGGATTTGGGATGAAGCAACTGGCAGGGCCCTGTGCCAAAAAGGTGTTGGCTGCCATCATGGCTGTACCCAGTGTGGGCTTAGAACAGGAAAGTGTTCCTATTTATTTTTAGTTGTTTTCTTACTCCTTCTTCTTTTGAAGAAATTCTTATAAAAACGTTTATCTTGTCATCATGTGTAAATTATGTAGTATATTTTCAGTATTAGAGGGTTATGTCCACCCCACTGTGGGTTATATATCAAGATTCCTGCAGCTGTTCTGAGAAGTATTTTACTCTGAAGATACTCCAAAGTTCTGGTTGACTTGAATTTGGAATAAGGATTTTGCCATTATATGCTTTATGAGAGGGAGACTGGTAAATGTCTGGACTTTGGAACTGACTTTGTGATATTTGGACTGCGCACACACATCATGTGGTGAATTAGCATGTGGTGTTCTTATGCAAACAATAAAAACAAAACAAAGAAAGAATTAAAAGTGCATTTAAGAAAATGAGTTTCAGCATATGACTAAAACAATCCCATAATAGCAACAACTTTGTGGTAAAGGTACATACTTGCCAAAAATATCTGCTAGTGTGGAAGGCTAGTATTCAAAACCCTCAATTTAGCAGTAGTATGGATGCTGTTACTTAGTTAACATTGAGTAACATAGAAAAATTAAGTGCAGTCTGGAGACTATGCTTCAGAGCAAGATGCAGTAGTCAAAACTATTGGGGCAAAATCTTGCTCCCATTTTCAGCAGTATACATCACTTTGATGACTTTGGGTTTACACCAGTCTAAATGGGGAAATTTTGGCCCAGAATGTACCTACAGACAAAACAATAAATGTTAACAATCCTAAAAAGTAAAAATGATGGGCATTACAAAAAGTTCACCTAAAAAGTGTTTTCCCTTCGACAACTGCAATGCCCAGTCAGCTGAGCCCCTAAGAAAATCCTATGCTTAAAGACAGTGACAAGAATGGCTCTTATTACTGGAGACCAGATACACAATTCTGCATTCTTTAGAACTGATCTCTTAAACGTTAATAACTTCTATTATTTACCTCAGTTGAACTAAGATTTGGAACCTACTGCAGAATAGATAACAGACAGAGAAAATAGCTTGCCTGTCTAAATAGTAACTGAGGGCATATTATCGTAAAGTAGTTATTGTCTGCAAATTTTTAATAGTTGGCTTCCTTTCAGATCAAAGGACTTCAGTTCTTAGAACCACTTATATTAGAGATTACATCTGCTCTTCCTGGACTTTTCCTAAGGGGAAAGGTTTTACCCAATGCACTTGCTCAAATCTTTCATCTACCACTTACGTTCTGTACAAATATGGTATTTCTCTCCAACAAAAAAAACCCTGAACTTCAGTATGGCTGTATTATTTGTTACACTTAAATAATTCTCCAGCTAGAACTGATCAACTACTGTGAAATACTCTCCACATGTATTAATTCAGACCTTTAAAAAACATATATATATAAATATATATTTCAGCTTAGCTTTTCGAAAGTTAATGAAATGAAGTTTATCATCAGGAATATGGATTTAAGCAATTTAAGCACACTTCAGAAAGCATTTACTGAAAACACTCTTTCAGCTAAGAATTATTACATATGTTCAATCAGGACAAAGAAACATAACATGCAAACTAACTGCCTGATTACAGACTTTCAAACGGCAATCAGTGAAAACAGACAGCTGATCCAAAACCCGGTCTAAAAACCAACACTCGCTAAGAATATGCAACAAACAATTCTGAATGGTGAATACAGTTGAAGAAACTGAATAATTCATCAACAATTCATAGTAAAGAAGGAAAATTTTGCAAATTATCTGCCTAAAAATGTTTTGGAGTACTGCAAGCTACAAGAAAACATTTAAATAAGATACGTTTGCTGTTGAAAAGAAATATAATTAAAATGGATTGATAACGATAAGAATTTCGGAGATATTACAAAATTTGATCAATCAGCACATGAGACAGTCTTATAGGGTAGGAAAATCTGATTTCTTATTAGAGAAACCAAAAAAGATACCCGAAACTGAAAAATATGAGAACAGGATAAAAATTATTTCTTTAGTTACTTATGATGCTTTCCTCTACTATCTTGCTCTTCTACTCAAGAATTGTATTGTAATGTATATGAGTCAACAATTCTAGCACAGGTTTGAATAATAGATTACTTTGACCTAATAAGGGTAATTTAAACAATTTTTGGCAAGTCTCCATAGATTCAGTGCTGGATTTTTTTTCCCTCTTAATACTGAGGAATACTTTCAAACAAGGATTCACACACAAAATTACAACAGGGTTTTCAATCCCAAAGATTTAAAAACCATGTTATTTGCAAGATTTAAACATGGCTAATAAAAATCTGGGTTGACTCCATTTACATGAGCTCTTTATTGCTGGAAAACTGTATTTACAGTTTTTGGTCAATTTCTCAAATATATCATCAAGTATTGTGTTAGAAAAAAGATTATACATAGAAAAAACATGTATTAAGATAATACAATTGCTGTAAGTTACGGCAAGACTATCATAGCAGCAGTTACAGGGTTGTGTATGTTGGATGGGTAGAGCTGCATCTTATTTGCCTAGGGCTAGAGCTTGAATCTTCATGATTAGTTTCTCTACTGCCTGCACACAAGCTCAAGCAAAACTGGAGAAAGAATACATTAAACTAGTGTAAAGGTACAGTTTAGGAAGTTTGAAATGAAAAAAATTTGCTTCCATCTTAATCAGTTCCCTCTTACAGTGTTTCTGTTACTAGATCTCCACAGTTAATAAGGCAGAATAAGGCAGGAAGAACCTTGCTACCTAATTTAAAGAAAATACCAGGAACAACATCCCCCCCACCCCCCAATTTAATTTTCCATAAGAAGCAGGATTTGATTGTGTCTTATCAACCCCAATTTAGCCTTGAAATTGGGGGCGGGGGGGGAAGGTATATGAATGAAAAACACTGGAAACAGAACAAATTTGACACTAGAATTCAGAAACATTCCCATGCCGGCTGTTCCACTTACATGCTGAACAACTCTCAAAGAAAATGTTTTGATGTGTTTCTTTATATCCTCAAGAATGCCCTCCTCCAACAGTTCACATGTCTCTGGTGTAGATTAGTTATGGACCTTTCATGCTGATGAGGTAATCCCCTTAATGTACTATACACCATAGGATATCCTCCTCCTGTTTCATGTTCTGACATCGCTAAAGGTCAGTAAAGTGTTTCATGTGGTGCTAGACCCTATTTAAATGGGAAATTACAAGAACAGACTGAAATTTATTTTTCTGTGGGTTTCCAAGGATAGCACAAGAAACCTAAGTAAAAAAGGATTGTGAGTGCATCTTGTATTGAAAGTACAATCATAGTTCTGCTCAAAATTTGATATTAACCTCCAAAGATTTATTTCCAATATAGTGATTGGTAACACAGTGCTACTGATATAGTAAGATGAGATCCATACTGTAACTGCTAAGTTTACTCTCAGAAAATGTAGACTTCACATCAAACAGTTACAACATAAAAATAATTTATGTTGAATGCAAAAATTACTGCTCTAAACACATGACTTTTATTAAAAGTATACTTCCTCTGTAACAGAGGCATGTAAAAATTGAATTAACTCAGAAATAAAGATATTTTGTTACACAAATTATGTTTCAAACATGGTCCACATTTCTTTTCAAGAGGGATGCAGACAGGAGTTAAATTTACTAAGCTATAAAAATAGTATACACAAGCTTTTTCACAAACATAATTTTAAATGGAATTTGCAAGAGAAAACTTGAAAAAAGTTGCTATTTCAAAAGTGTTTCTTTACTATTAGGAGTATTTTGCTTGTTTGTGCAATAACATCACACTAGTTTTTTTAACAAACTGATATTAATACAATTTATAAAGTCCCAGTTGCGGTACAGCTTTAAACATTCAGCTTCTAATTTTTAGAAGTTTTCTGAAAAGAATAGGTATTCCTAAGAGAAAAAAATAGAAAGAAAATTAAACAAAATGTTTTTCAATCAATAATTAACACACTAAAGCAGAAATTAAATTGTTTGTGTTCCCGTTTACATTGGATCTGATGCTTTCTTTTTTTCTAATAAGGAGAAAAAAAAATCACTTTTATTGGGCAGGGTCTCGGGGGGTGAGAAAGCATTTCTACAATTTTTAAGCCAAAGCAATAGCATTGCTAACAAAGGTTCGTTTTCTGAATTGTCTCCCTAAAGGACCATCTGAGTTTGATAAGGAACACAGAGCATTTGCTTCACCTACTCGTTTCACTATTTAAAGCCTGGTACCTGTTGGTATTACTGCTTAGGTTCCAGTGTAAGTATTCTGCGACCATCCTCTCCTCTCCCTCTCTTCCCTTTAGCATGGAAGTTAGGGGTTGGAAAAAGAGGAACAGAAAATACTGGGAATAAACCCTGATTAGGCTTCAAAATTAAGAATATCAGGAATGTTCTGGAAATTGGAAGACTTCTCTGGGACATGAGTCATAATTGGATTTTCATGCTTAAATAATAGAATATGATATCAAATATTTAGCAAAAACACCCCTTTAAAATATCTATTAGCCCCTGTAAACAACACAACTGAATAAAAATTAAAAATAATCTAACAAAAATCCTCTCCATTCTCAACTGGAGAGTAGCCTGATATTTTAAATTAATGGGTTCTTCAGAAAATAAAACATAACCCCAGGTAGTCTAAGTTCCATCTGGAGTTTCATACATCAGAAAATATGGCTGGCTGAAAAAGGAGCTTTTGCTGAGACTCAGGAAAAAAAAGAGAGTTTATCACCTTTGGAAGAAGGGGCAGGCAAGAAGAGTACAAGGATCTCGTTAGGTCATGCAGAGAGGGAATTAGAAAGGCAAAAGCCCACCTAGAGCTCAATCTGGCCACGGTCGTAAGGGATAACAAAAAATGCTTCTATAAATACATTAGCAACAAAAAGAGAGACAAGGAGAATCTTCAACCTTTACTGGATGCGGGAGGGAACATTGCCACCAAGGATGAGGAAAAGGCTGAGGTACTTAATGCCTTCTTTGCCTCAGTCTTTAACAGCCAGACCAGGTATCCTCAGGGTATCCATCTCCCTGAGCTGGAAGACAGGGATGGAGAGCAAAATAAACTCCCCATGATCCAGGAGGAAGCAGTTAACGACCTGCTATGCCACCTGGACACTCACAAGTCTATGGGGCCTGATGGCATCCACCCAAGGGTACTGAGGGAGCTGGCGGAGGAGCTTGCCAAGCCACTCTCCATCATTTATCAACAGTCCTGGTCAACAGGAGAGGTCCCGGACGACTGGAGGCTTGCCAACGTGACGCCCATCTACAAGAAGGGCCGGAAGGAGGATCCGGGGAACTACAGGCCTGTCAGCCTGACCTCAGTGCTGGGGAAGATTATGGAGAGGTTCATCCTGAGGGCGCTCACAGGGCACATGCAGGATAACCAAGGGATCAGGCCCAGCCAGCACGGGTTCATGAGAGGCAGGTCCTGCTTGACCAACCTGATCTCCTTCTATGACCAGGTGACCCGCCTAGTGGGTGAGGGGAAGGCTGTGGATGTTGTCTGCCTGGACTTTAGTAAAGCCTTTGACACTGTCTCCCACAGTATTCTCCTGGAGAAGCTGGCGACTCGTGGCTCAGACAGGTGCACTCTTCGCTGGATTAAAAACTGGCTGGATGGCCGAGCCCAGAAAGTTGTGGTGAATGGAGTCAAATCCAGTTGGCGCCCGGTCACAAGCGGAGTCCCCCAGGGCTCAGTTTTGGGGCCGGTCTTGTTTAATATATTTATCGATGATCTGGATGAGGGGATCGAGTGCACCCTCAGCAAGTTTGCAGATGACACCAAGTTGGGAGGGAGTGTTGATCTGCTCGAGGGTCGGAAGGCTCTGCAGAGGGATCTGCACAGGGTGGATCCATGGGCCCAGGCCAATTGGATGAGGTTCAACAAGGCCAAGTGCCGGGTCCTGCACTTGGGTCACAACAACCCCATGCAACGCTACAGGCTTGGGGGCGAGTGGCTGGAAAGCTGCCCTGCAGAAAAGGACCTGGGGGTGTTGGTCAACAGCCGGCTGAATATGAGCCAGCAGTGTGCCCAGGTGGCCAAGAAGGCCAACGGCATCCTGGCTTGTATCAGAAATAGTGTGGCCAGCAGGAGTAGGGAGGTGATCGTGCCTCTGTACTCAGCTCTGGTGAGGCCGCACCTCGAATACTGTGTTCAGTTTTGGGCCCCTCACTACAGAAGGACATTGAGGTGCTGGAGAGTGTCCAGAGTAGGGCGACGAAGCTGGTGAGGGGTCTGGAGCACAAGTCTTACAAGGAGCGGCTGAGGGAGCTGGGGTTGTTCAGTCTGGAGAAGAGGAGGCTGAGGGGAGACCTCATCGCTCTCTACAACCACCTGAAAGGAGGTTGCAGAGAGGTGGGTCAGTTGGTCTCTTCTCCCAAGTGACAGGACAAGAGGAAATAGCCTCAAGTTGCACCAGGGGAGGTTCAAGCTGGGTATTAGAAAAAATCTCTTTACTGAGAGAGTGGTGAGACACTGGAACAGGCTGCCCAGGGAAGTGGTGGAGTCACCATCACTGGAGGTGTTCAAGGAACGTGTGGACGTGGCATTGTGGGACATGGTTTAATGGGCATGGTGGTGTTAGTTGATGGTTGGACTTGATGATCTTACAGGTCTTTTCCAGCCTTAGTGATTCTGTGATATCTAGAGTTTATGAACTGGAAAAAAAAATTATATAAATTTCTTAGAAGTTGTATACATAAAATCCAGTACGTGTAGCAGAGACAAAATAATACCTTCTTGGTAAATCACCAAATTTCTAAGACATCATTTTAGAAATACATGGTCTTCTGGGACACCAGGAACTGTACAAGAAAAGAGCCATTAGAAGAGTCTTCCTTAGAAGAAAGGAGTATCCAGCTTACCCCATCCTCTTCCCTTGTGAGTGAAAGTGGGCAAGCAGGAAGTAGGAAAAGAACATGTTAGCAAAAATATCCAAGGTACAATTCAGGTCAATACAGGAATGTTTGTTTTGGAGAAGTTCAGTGTAATTAAGCATTCATTCTACCCAAGTAAAGATGATTTGGAAAGGTGTTTTCTTTTTACTTCCAGGAAAACCTTGCAAAAGATGCTAGGTTCATGAAAATAATATGCCAAAGTAAAACTGCTGTGCTTGCACTCATCCTGTGTTTTTAATATTGCCTATTCTTCCAACTCTTGGCTATAGCTGCACTGCCAGCTAGCTGTTTAGCAAATAAAAAAGTTCCATGGAAGGCATGGTAGCATGAACAATAAAACGTCTTTGTGTTTGTAGGTACAAAACTATAGTACAATTAACACCTTCTCAAGCCAGTTATTCCATACCTTGTTGAGACTTAACTTCAAAAATTGCAGTCAACAAAAAGTAGCAATAAACCCTAGGTCCTATTTTCACAACCTCACAATGTTTGTGTTTATGGTACATATATACAGAAATATCAAAGTGAACAGGGAAAAGTAAACAATGGTATTTCAGAAAGCTTGTGTGAGAGCTACTAGCTCCTATGTTTGGTTTCTCTCTGAAGACTAACGTTTTTTGGGAACATTTAATATTTGAATTTTACTCACAATTTAGGATAAACTAAAGCAAATTAATTAAAATATTCTGTATTAATGTCCATAAAAGCACAGAAAAAACCTACAGGAAAGGTTAGAAAAAGCTAGAAAATTCTCCAGGGCAGACCTGCTACAGAATCACGTGGAAAGACACCAAGGCCATTCCAGTACTGACATCCAAAGAAGTTCCCCCAGGATGTTATGGAAACAGCAGTATATCTCCCAAGACCTGGATATTTGCCCACAGCAAATCCTTACTTCACACCCCCATGGCTAACAGGAGAGCACACGCCACAGAGCCACAATAGCTGAGACCAGGGGGAGTGTCATATTCTGCTTTGACTGTGAGACTGAAGCTTTCTTCTGCACAGGCATCTTCTGAGACAGTAGATACAAACATATTTCAGATAATTTGTTTGCAAGACATTGTATAAATCTGAAATAATACCAATAATGGGGCTAGAGTCTGGGTTTTTCCTACTTGGAACCATTCTTAGCCAACTGTTCCTTCTCTCCTTCCCATTTCATAAACTTCAGTCAAAGAGAGGAAAAGAAAGCTTCACCTAGCTGTTGATGTCTCCTTTGAAGCTTTTTCCTTAAATTCTCTTGAAGTCAGTATACATTTCAAAGCCAACAGACTGCTGAAGGACTCTTGTACTAACTACAGTGCCTATTCATCAAATTAACCATCTTTGGTAACTTTCCCTTCTTTCCACTAAAACACAAACACCACCCCACCCCCCACAAAAAACCACAAACCAACCCAAAAAAACCCACAAGTAGTGGTGAAGACAGATTCTCATCCTTAATTCTGCAGCCACTTTTTTAAAAATATATATATATACACACACACACTTACTAATCTATGACAAACATCTATAGGTGAACAACCTGTTGGTCATTTAAACATTTAAATGAAAAATGCGTTATTGACCAAATTCACATAAAGAATACTAATGTGCCTTCAAAGGAAATTGGTAGCTAATCCACTCTTTTGGCAGTAGTGGATTTTTAAATGTTGTTGCTGCCCTAAAATAAAACTTCACTATTCTCTCCAGTCTTATCCAGAAACGGAAGGGGGAACAATAAGGAAAACAAAATCAAGATGAATGACTGAAAAGCAGGTAAGTTAATTTACATATACTGTTATGTATTTTGCAAAATTTTAGTAATTATGGAAAAGTCTCCTGTAAAGCTCTTAGACTAAGCAAGATGAACTTCTTTTGTCCACTTCTGATCTGAATTTTCAAGGTAAGGTTTGTTCATATGAATTTGTGGAAAAAAATTCTAAAATAGGCAACAGGAAAAGTACCGTCAAAATTAATTACCGTGTGGAACTCTGATGACAATTTAGGAAGATATCCCATATCCCAGAAAATCTTAATTAAGGTTGAACAGACACAGGACTAACTTCACTGGAAAAAGTTTTAGAAGAGCATTGTTACTTAGACTATATGAAAATTACTGCCCCCTTCCCCTAAAACCCAACTTTAAATTTGCAAAGTGCAGGAACCCACAATTAAACTTCAACATGAAAAACAAACTGTGAAACTACAGAAACACAGTTAAGGTTGGCCAGACAATCATTTACTATGCCATGTGCTTACCTTTCCCTTTTCCTTACATCTCCCCCCTCTTTTTTTTTAAAAATTAGGGTCTGTCTTCAACTCATTTTTAATTGCTAACCAACCTTCAGAAATCAGTAATATTTAAACAGCTGACCAATTTTGGAAACAACATTGTACACACATAATTTTCTCTGAAGTGTGAAAACAAACTGAAGAATTTAAACGTGTTTAAATGTAACCCACCATCAGTATGTTAACTTTAGCTTTTACCCTGTGAGTACCCCTCAACAGCTAGGACTAGAGGCATGCTTGTACTAAGATTTCAGCTATGCAATAAAATGTTAAAAACAGGCTTACATGTTACTTAAACGTTTTCCTTTATCTGGTTTATTTATAAAACTTGTGCAAATCTCATTACAACTGATTTCAGTTCTATAATCTAATCTGTGTGTGCACTTACCTGCTGAAGTTAAACAAATGAAAAAATTCACATTAGGCTATCAATTTTAGAGGTTAGCACAAATAGAATTAGACCAATTTAAACCTGATATAAGGGATTAGAATCTCCAGCCAATCCAAACCTATTCCTTATTACATTTATTTGGAAGTGTTTGCCCTTTATAATTTTTGATTCAGGATCTGTTCAGTTGCCAAAATATGTATCTTTCTGTGCATTCTACACACTTAGGAAACAAACGAGGAGTCTCTCTTTCTGTAAAGCCTGACCTAGTGCTAGGAGGTTAAGAGCAAGCCATTCCTGTAGGAAGTGGTCTTGGTTTTATTTAACTGCTGCAATCACAGTATTGTCCAGTAGTAAGGCTGTGTCTACATTTCTTTTGTAAACCAAAAGTAATTTTAGGGCTGTTCAGGTATTTTTCTACACTCTACCAAGTTCTCCACACACTGAAATAATTTGCCAAGGAAAGTGACCTTCTCAGTAAGAACTTGAACTTACAGGTATCAAATGACCTGAAAAGATCTTTCAGCAGTTTGGTCAGGATAACATTAATAACCCAGCCCACAGGAGAATATTATGTACCAAAACCCATGTGAATTTGATGAACATGGACTGCAAAGAAGCTGACATACCCCCAACATTGTTCACCAAACAGTAAATGAATTAATTCCAACTGACTACATCTGCAGAACCATGAGCTGTCAGGTGGGATGATTCTTCACCAACTTCCTCAAAAAGTTGCAATTCTGTATTTAACACAACAAAAATGGTGTCAGCATCTTCTCACCCTAGAACTGAAACTACTCAAACATGTAAGAAATTTGTTCTCTTATGCCCTTTTATCATATCCAAGCAGGCTACCACAGCAGCTAGAAGTACAGTACCACTAAAACATATCAAGAAATCTATATTCCAATACATATATACAGTATATTGAACTGAAAAACAACTACACACAGCGCTTTCAAACAGTCTGAAGAACTTAAATTTGACATATAGTTTGCATATCTGGAAAAAGGAATTTTGTTTTACTGTAATCAGCACTTTTATTTGAAATATAAGTCACACCTCCTAAATATATACTCATGATCACAAGTCACCCCAAAACGCTACGTATTTAGGAGTTACAATGCCCTATTATTAGTTGTTCTAACCTGATAAAAGACTAATGGAATGCCGAGTCAGCAATTCAACCAATACGAGCTATATTTTTTATAGTTAAGGTTGCTATATGAGCAATGTCCTGTACAAAAACCTCCTGCATAAAACTGCCCATAGAACATACCAGTTTCTAAAAATGAGGCTACGTTGTACAAATAACTATAGACCTGTAACTAAGAAAACTATCTGATGCTGAAACATCAAGCTTCGAAGAAAGAAAAATCAAGATCCACCAAAGCCTCGCATGTCTAACTTTTACCCTCTCAGCACAGATCAGCAGAACACCCTTTTTTTTATGTGAATGAAACTTTTTTTTAAACACTAACTGCCCTACATATGTCAGCGGTGCAGGCTTGGTAGTCTTCAAGAAAATATCTGGAAGCGTCACAACCTATAGTATACTTTTTAATAGGAAAAAACAGAATATTTTCTCTTACGGGAAGTTACTGCACAGAAGCATAAGACAGTTTTTACTCTATCACCACCTTATGGCTAGAAAAAGAATTTTCCTATAACAGTATATATATTTCTGAATTTTTTTCCTTTACTGTGTCACTATAGCCAGAAAATATTTACTACATGTATTATGCAACTTAAGATTCTTTTTTAGCAACGATGCACTCCTCCACATACAAGCACAAAGAAACTCCAAAGCATAAATGTCCTCCCTAGCACCTGCGTTGATTTTCTGAATCAAAACAGCAGATTTAATCACAGAATCACTATGGTTGGAAAAGATCTGTAAGGTCATCAAGTCCAACCATCAACCAACACCACCATGCCCATTAAACCATGTCCCACAATGCCTCATCCACATGTTCCTTGAACACCTCCAGTGATGGCGACTCCACCACTTCCCTGGGCAGCCTGTTCCAGTGCTTCACCACTCTCTCAGTAAAGAAATTTTTCCTAAAATCCAGCCTGAACCTCCCCTGGCGCAACTTGAGGCTATTTCCTCTTGTCCTGTTGCTAGTCACTTGGGAGAAAAGACCAACACCCACCTCTCTGCAACCCCCTTTCAGGTGGTTGTAGAGAGCGATGAGGTCTCCCCTCAGCCTCCTCTTCTCCAGACTGAACAACCCCAGTTCCCTCAGCCGCTCCTTGTAAGACTTGTGCTCCAGACCCCTCACCAGCTTCATCCCCCTTCTCTGGACACGCTCCAGCACCTCAATGTCCTTCTTGTAATGAGGTGATCCAACATACATTTAGATTCAAATAGAACAGTGATTATTTGGGCCCTAACCCACAAAAGTATACAAGTTCATCTATTGCTGTTGACTCCATTAGGAGTTAAACAGCTAGATCTCTCCCGTAGAGCTAACCTTCACTGATATACCATTAATACTCACATTTCTTTAGTTAGTTTTAAACCTAATAATCAGGTGACTTATACCACTCAGAAAATATTAAACTTGCATGCCCTATAAATAAAAATATATTCATGCATACTTTTGTTTTAAAAGCTTTCACAACTATCTTCTCTCTTCACTTATCTTGCAAGCAAAATGTGACCCTGAGAGCTAGAATAGTGCATACCCCTCACGAGAAGATTTACTCAAGTTGGCAAACAGCAGATCCTCTTTCATCAGCCACTCCATACATGAGATGAAAAAAAACCAGCAGCAGCAGCACCCCACAAGTGAAAACACTTTCTTCCCTCATAGTCTCCTGCTTATCAATAAACATTTTTCTTCTTATTGCGTCTTAATCACTTGTGATACCACTCACTTGCCCAGGGACTAACATTAGCTACATGAAAAGCTGAAAAACAAGACAATGACCACCAGAGGTACTTCTGCCCAATTCTTCTATTTCTTCATTTTGACTTTTCCCTCTTTCATTGATGGTCATAGTGAAAGGGTGGGGTAAGACGTGAAACAGAAGAACCCTGGGAAAGCTGCTAAGAGAAGAAAGAGAACGGAAAAACTGGATGATGTCTTAGTGTGCCTTTAAATTTTTAGGCCTTCTGTCATGCTTTCCTGAGGAAATGAAGAGTCATAATTGTATTGTCTGAGCACTTCTCCTTCCCAAAGTCTCTCGAATCTTACCTTTAAAACCAGAGGAAATTCAATAGTGAGTCAATAGTCTCAATAGTTTCTGAACACTAAATTTCTCAAGGTTTCATGAAAAAAGTTGAGTAGAAGAGACATCTTATTAATACATCAGCATGACTCTTCCCTCAATAATCCTTGCCTTTTTCCTCCTAATGGCAGAGAATCAACACAGGAATTCAAATAAGAGAACCCGGCTTCATTAGGCCTTGTACCACAGATCTAGTTTAAAAAGACGTTTTCTAGAACTACGTGCTTTGATGTTTTGTCATTAGATTCAATAACAGAAAACAGATTATTGGTATATCCTCCAAGGTTATATTAACTGGAAGTATTCAGGGGTATTTACACAATACTTCTGTAGGGAGCTTTTATTTTAAAAAAATCCCATAAGGAGTACTGGGTAGAGAACAGACCCTATGTTTATACATGAAGGAGTACAGAAGAGCTGCTAAATATGAATATAATTAACCTTATGGTGAACATTCAAGAAGATACTAGAAAAACATAATAGCATCGTATATTCCTGAATGCTTAACCACATTACATCAACCACATTAATTTTTCAGTAAGGATTTATTTAAAGTTTAAGAGAGAAACCTGAATACCTGCCAAGCTATTCAGGTCTTCTGAATACCTGCCTGCTTCAGCTATTATGAAATGTTCACGAAGCACTGGCAGTCTAATGACAGGACACATTCTGACTCAAACTTCTCAGGGCTTATAGAAAAAAGTCCCTCTCCTATTAAAAAAAAGGCACCTTCTTAAGCATGAATACAGGCCAAAAACACAGTATAAAATATTTTTAAAAGTACACTGGTGGCTGGTTTTAACCCTTCCTTGCCTCCCTTCCCCAATGGTAGCTGATCATCCATCTACTACATGAGAATGAGAACATTCCACTAAGCTCAAAGTGGATCTTGCTCCTAGGCAAATCAAAAAACAAAAAGTTACAGTGGACACCAAAACAAGTTCCAAAAGAAGCTACAGCACTCAAACAACTGTACAATGAGGAAAGGTATGTGGTTATACAAGACTATAAAATATTTCAGGGAAAAAAAATTAAGAGAAAACATTTCTAACAAAGGAAAATCTAGTATTGCAATAATACTGTTAAATCACAGACAGTAATTACACAAAGAAAAATATAAATGCCTAGTCAGATATCCCTTATTCCTGAGAACGTATTTCAAATTATTAAGTCCAAATATCCTCTACTCATATATGTTCTCAGCTTTCTTTGTGAATTCCAAGGGAGTAAGAGAAGAAAATGCAGAATAAGGAATCTAGTCAACCTTACAAGAAGCAGACTGAACTAAGCCCTGTGAGACTTAAGTAAAGCAGCAGATTCATCCTTCCTTTCTGCATACTGTAAAAGGATGACTTTTTACAGGTCATACAGGATTTTAAGAAGTACATGGACATGATATGAAATTTGAAGTTCTGGCATTGCTCCAGGTTCCTTAGACTACAAAAATATTTATAAAATGCCATTCTTTTTTTGCTGAGTTTCTAGAATATACTCAGTAACGTGTTAAACAATAATAATTAGATTACTCAATACATAATGTTTTTAAAAATTCTTTATTTTTAGAATAGCTCACTGTGCATATGAAGGATCAGCTACCACATATTCCACAAAACTGTAATATCAGCTCACACTGAGATTCAACTACATCTTTATTTAAAGATTTATTAAGCAAAGTGTTCACCAACTGTTTAAAAATATCAGATTAGGAGTAGAATATGATTTTAATTTAAAAATATTTTTTTATATAATGTATATTTCCAGACTTCTGAGACTCAGAAGTGGGGGAAAAAGTAGCTTGGTACTCATGCCAACTTATCTTCACTATTTGTACAGGATCTAACTTCAAAAACATCAGCTGTGCCAGATCTTTTCTTTTCCATAATGTGCATCTGTCCACACCAACCAAATGAGAGACCACCAACTTGTCTCATATACCACATCAAACAATAGGCCAGCTTAACATTTCAGAGCATGATTTAGAAATACAAAATATGTATTCTTTCCCCAGAACACAGAAGTTTCAGCCTACTTTTCAAAGTCATTTAAAAAATATTAAGACATTTATAAATAAATTGAAGCCAAGATATTTAATACACTAGTTTCTACAGTGATTGTTTTGAAAGCCCAGATTTTGTTTAGCTAGTAAATCTGCTTTGAATTGCATAATCTATAATGGATTTATTGAAACCTGCATTTTTATTACTGTTCTCCTTTAAAAGTTTCACACTTCTAATAATAAATGACACATTGTACCTGAAGAGTGACTATGGTATAGGCATTCCTCCATTATTATGAAAGAAATAAGGTACATCAGAAGTCTTAAATGGTAAGTGACACACATTTTAAAATTATGCATGAAGTGTATGAAAATATACATTGTAAGATTCTTAAATTTATTTTTTTTACAGAAACAGCAAGATAGTCAGAGTCAGGAGACAGACATAAATAAAACTAAGTACTTCCACAAGTGCAAAAGCTGGCTCACAGGATCTCACGTTAGTAAGAAAACGCAGAAAAACATGTTTTGAACTTCCAATGGTCTGTTCTCTAGCCTCTGCTTTTCTTTAAAATAACCTGCAAGAAGAAAAAAAAGTATATTTATCACCGCTTTTATCACTACCATCCAGGCAGCAGTAAGAGATCCAAAATGCTAGGCTACTCAAACCAAAGGTTCATCTAGCCAAACAATTTGTTTCCAAGAGCAGAGTCTAGGGAAAAGGTTAGAAATAAAGCAAAAGCATACAGAAAAATGCCATATCAGAAAGTATTTTTTTTAAATAAGAACATTCATAACCAAGGATTCTGCAAAATAAAAGGCTTATTTTAAAAATGAATGCTGAGAAACGGCAATAGCACTCTCAAGCCCTCACAGATTCCTTGAAGCTCTTACCCCGTTAGGCCTAGACAAAAAAAAAAAAAAAAAAATTTGCAGTTATAGAGCTACTATGCTCAATTTTTGTTTGTAATGCCTTACTTCTTTCTATATCAAGAGTGCCCAGACCCTTGGAAGGACATTTCTTGGTTTGGAGTTTAAGTTGAAAAATGAACTTCAAAGCCCAAGTGGGACCATTTGAAGTGTTAACATTATTAAAATACAGGCAGTTTTTCCTTTCTTCTGCTCTTTAAAAAAAAAAAAAAAATAAATGGAGCACAAAAATGTTCAAATGATGTTAAAATTGCAGTTAAGAAGAAATTACAAATGCGTAAGATTCCAACTGTAACATTCACTTGGCTACCCTACACATCCTGTATATATTTCTGTTACTATAGTAATAGAAAGTATCAAACTAAACACTTCACCAGAGGAAAAAAAAAAAAAATACTGAAGATAAACAGAAGCCACAGGACCCAAATATCAGATAACACTGAGTTTTGTTATTCCAATTTGCCCAGCAGTAGTAGGTGGTTGAACAGATAACAAATTAAAAAGACCGAGTTCCTTCATGAAACCTAGGTAAAGCAGACATATCCTAGTGAGTGAAATGAGCTACAGAATACAAAAGGATTTCAGTCATACTTTGACACCACTCTAATTCTTTCCATAGAGGGAAAGCTGCATAACACCTTCCTCTTTCCCTTCTTTTGCATGTACGCAAAACTTACCATGCTCTGTAATGCAGAGGATTCCTCCTTCACAGATATTCATACCGCAATTTTTGTTATGCTGAACTACCCGTATAGCAATCCACAATTTAATCCTCCCTTAGTTCTTCACTTGCTGAACTCAACATCACACAAAGGATCTGTTTGTTCAAGTAGTATCTGCACAATGCTGCAAGAATCCACTTCAAACACCTTTCAGACTAAGCAGGTAAGAACTAAAGGAGTAAGTAAGGTATTTGAACCTCTCTGAACTATTTCTCATTTGTTCCATAAAGCTTCATTTATATTACTGAAGTTAAGACAGTATGCTTCCTTGATATAGTACCATCTGAAATACAGATCCTCCAACTTTGGAATTTGCTCCTGCTCCCTGAGCTTTCAGCTCAGGGATGCTTGCTGGTAGACTGCTGTGTAGACTTACCCACATATTGAAACTACAAATTTAAACATGGAATAATCAAGAAAAATAGGGCTATATTTAATAGGGCAAGGAGAGTTAATTTGATGTCTTGGTAACAGTGAATTATGCCAATGATGGATTAAAGAACATTATGTTTCTGCAGGTTTTGGATTATAAATAAAAATGTATCAGCACTAACACAGAAAACTTTTGTATATGCTGTCACAATACATTTTACACTAAACATAAAAGAAAAATGTTAAAAATGCTTTATTACCTTTGCTGCAGCTATGGTGTGCTCAGGTTTAATTATTTTACTTTTGTTGTCAAAAGCATTTGTCCTGGCTTCTTCTGCTAGCCGATGGAGAAACAGCAAGAAGTTCAAATGCACCTTTAAAAGAAAGAAGAAAAAAATTAATCTAGAAGGATTCAAACTTTTTAAGCATAGTTTGTTTTTTTTAGAGGTTTCTCATTTGAGACAGAGGATTTGTATATTAGACTGCTTCCAAATCCCTGAAAGGCGTTCTCAAGAAACCAAAGCACCACTCAGTTCAAGTCTTAATAAATTCCCAAGATATTCCTTACTGCAAGACTCTTGTAAATACAGTTTAAATTTAGTATACTTAAATCGTAAAAGTGCTCTAGAAATGATCATCCAAACAACTGATCTAACAGAAATCAAATCTGATTTTTATTAGCTGACTTTTGTAATAAAATGTAAACATAAATATCAGAGAATAAGACGGAGTCTTTTTGCTTACTAGTAAATATAGTCAGCTTTCAGTGACTACAACAACCAGACTTTTAATGAACAGCAAATTCATCCCCGCCTTATCACCAAATGGACCATAGACAAGTTCAAGGACTTCTGCCCCTTTCCAGTGCAAAGGAGCATTGACATTAATTTCTCCAGAACCAGAAATTCTCCACTGTCAGGAGGTTCCATGCATTTTTTCCCAGCTCATCACTTACTTAAAACCTTTTTACATGAAAAAAACTGGTAGGGCAGTATTCCGTTCAATATAGAATGCTTCTCTGCTAGTACAGAAGCAGCAAAAATTTCAGCAGGCAAGGAACTGCTCCAACTTGGACTAAAAACTGCAAGCCAAAAGCACCCCTGTGTAATAAGGGACCTATACTACAAACGTCTAGCATTATACAGACATTACGTGAACTATTCTTATAGTCCAACCTGAAAACTGGTAATTGCACCTTTTGTAAATTAAACTTTCAAACAATATTAACTTTGCTATGTGAAGTGTACAAAAATACTTTTTCAATCAAGAGCTCAGAAAAATACTACTGAAATACGTGAAAATTTATATGAATTAGGTGATATACTTATTCTGCCATACCTTATCTGCAAAGCCTAGAAAGATATAATAAGGAAAGTTACAAGTTAGAGTTTAGAGGAAATAATTTGGCAGTGGCTTTGCAGCACAAAGAATGTGTTAAGAGGACAGGCATTTCAGTGTTCATATGACAAGCAATTTAGGGTTTGTTTTTTTTTTTAATCTCCTGAAGTAAATGAAGCCAGCATGCAATAGATAAATTTACATAATATTTGGCATCATTTGGAAGCAAAACACAAAAAGCAGATGTTCTTGCAGATTTATTTAGCAAAATATCAAAGCCATTTTTAAACTAGTCTTTAGTTACTCACACAGAAATAATCTCCGACAGAATCAAGCAGTGGCACTAAAATAGTGTTCAACATTAGAACTCTCATTATTAGACTTATCAACATGGAGGTTAGATTTCTGGAAACAACCTGGGGGAGAAGAGGGAGACGGAACAAAAGCTTCCATACTTCCAAGTCCTCCTGCTGAGATTCCTAAAGGCAGAAGTGTTAATTTTAAAACTGCATCTTCTCTCAGAATCACTGTTCCTTTATTTTCCTATTTCCAAAGTGAATTGCTGCATGTGGAGAAGCTTCCCCTGAACTCCTATAGATTTAAACATAGTCACATAACTAAAATCAGAACATTCCACGATAGAGCACACATGTTAATAAATATTCCAGATTATTCAAGGCAATTGAGAAAGGCTAATGAAAGGCAGAATGTCTGAATACCATGAATGGGACAGTTACTGACAAGTACCTAAGTGATACCACATTTGTTTAAAGACATTGTTTTACTACATATTAGATTATAATCCTTCTGCATAAAATTTAAAAACAGTTTTGAACTCCTCATGAAAACCACCTTACACAACAGAACGCTTATTTCCCATAAAAGAAAGGTAGTAAAGTTTTAAGAACGTATGTAAAAACTCACAACACTCCTTGCAAAGCAACTTCCACACACCTGTTCAACAGAACTAATGAATAGTAGGGACAAGCTCCGTAATTTTGTTTTGCTGCCGTAACTTCAGAACAATTCTTTAGACTGACATTTTGCCTTCAGTGTATACTTATTCATCATTGTATGCCAATAACAAAGAAAAAAAGGGGTCATTCAATGCAATACTTTAACCTTTTTCTGCAATGTAAATACAAACCTGCCCTTCTAGCATAAAACAAGCAGCTGAGTTCCTGCTTTTCTTCTATAATTTCAAGCTAGAACAAGGTTTGCAGCTTTTTCTTCTCATACCATTGAGGGGGGGAATATCTGAACTTCAGTACTAAGGTAAATAATTGAGTTCTAAGAGCATTTGAAAAACCTTAAACAGTATTCCTATCTCTTCACTCAAAGATATTATCACACTGCTTCAAAAAAATAGCTTCTTGAGAAAGTTTGATGAAATTTGTTAGGTATAGTGTGCACACAGAAAGACGTTAACACTTAGGAAATAGGTTCTGACAAAGTTTCCAATTTGAAAAAGAGGCTTGATCAGAAGAATCCGAAAACTGAAGAAACTCCATTCACAACTTTAACAAAATTGTCTGAATTCTTATGTTTTTCAAACTTGTTAGTAACGATCACGTAAGAAAACACTGGTTTAACCGAGGAAAAATAATCACTGAAGGACAGGAAAAGGAAAACAATCTGATTATGTCATAAGCCAGGTGGGCAGACCTCCTCACTGGACTGGCTAAATACCATAGTAGATTCAAATACAAAGCATGGACCATTCTGGAAGATAACCAGTTTTCGTATTTCCCTGCAGAAGACACAAGCACTCTGCTCAAAATGTATATGGTTTTGTCTTATTAAGACAGCTACTATATAAATTTCCAAAGTATGCAAACTCATCCCTCTTACAAGGTTTGTAGGAAATAACAGAGACACTAAAAAATATACTCTCCAAACTTGTTACTTGTCTAACTACAGGACTAAACACCCCCCCCCCCCCATTTTTTTTTTTAATAAAGCAAAACTCCAGCTCTGTTGATTATTTATTCACAGAAATAAAAGCTGAAGAGCTGTTAGCCACGTGCCTAGTTGAAGAACATCATGGACAATCACCACCCCTGGACGTTCCTGTTTAAAGGTAAAATAAAAAAGCCAAGCCTCCTAACATTAAAGGCCATTTAATTTGACATCACCAGAAGGGATAATCTAAGCTTCCATCACATTATTAAAATTCATTCTCACCTCATCCTTTGTGTTGGAATGAATATTTGCATAGCCATATTTTAAGCTAGATCAGATTGTTGTTGTTCATTAGTTTCAGTCAATTCAATTCACTGATTGTCTCTGCAGCCCATAGAACACTAGTGCCAGCACGAGGAAGAGATGGGAACCAATGGCCAAGATTTGGAGGGATGTCCCACTTACCCCTTTTCAGACAGCTACACTACCTTGAAGCCAAATTAGCATGACCATGGAAACACAGACCGTTACTAACGACTACAAAAAAATCTTATTAGTGATTGTATAAGTTTGATTAGTTGACTACTGCATTCCACTGAGAAAGATTTGAGTGGGTCTGAGCATGAGTAGCAAAGGGCCAGGTCCTTAGTCCACAAAATACTCCAAAGATAGCAAAAGCAGTAGGAAAAGATCATATTTTTATTAGGCCAATTAGAAAAATATGTACTGTTTACATGCAAATGTAAATCCTGTCATGTAATTACCATATTCATTCATGTTAATATCACTTTTTTTAAATTTTGTATATTTACATTTAGCTTCATATATCCAAGATACCAACCTTCAAGATGCTGCAAGACACAACTTTTACACACATATGGAACATGGACTTAAATTATAAGTCAGGGACCATACTGGTATACAGTATGGATTAATGCTTGAGAATCACATGAAATTGAAAACAAAACGGCATGACAGTTAAGCAAGTTAAGCTTATTAAGTCACTTCAAAGAATATTTTTTTTATGCACAAATATTTTTTTCCCCAATATGGCAGCTCGCTTGAGGTCAGGTTTCCTTGCTGGAGTTGTGTCATCTCTTGGTGAAACAAACCCTTCCTGTGCCACAAATCCCTTATTTGCAGGTCAGAAGGAATCCAGCTTTGTTGACCTTAGTTTTCTGAAACTTGTTCGATATGGCTCTGTTATCCCTACACCTTTATAGCAGGTGTTTTTAAACAATGAACAGGAACCCAACATCTTATTCTCCTCATTAGATTACTAACAAGACTAATAACTCCTTAGTTTTGAACAGAGATTACTTGGATGGCCTTCTATAAAAATATCATCATTCAAGATGCCTTAACAGCTTAGCAACTCATTAATCACAATTCATTTGACTGGTATCTGTACACCCGAATTGCTCTACATAAACAACAAACATCTGCACATTACAGCCACACAATCCAAATTCCTATTTCTCAGCCCATCTACATCAAACTCTTTGAACAGCAGTGTGTACATGTAGTGACACATTTATGCATCAGCTTGTCCCCGAATCCCCAAACTCACTGTCAGAAACCTACAATACAGCAGCCACCAGCAAAGCAGAAAGGTGCAATCACTACTTATTAGTATTTTATTAGACTAACCAATCGCCTGTCTCCCCACAAACTTTGCCTCCCCTCTGCCTGTAGGTCACTGCAGAAACACCATTAGTAGTAACTTGACATCCCATTACACCCAGCAACTCCAAAGTGCTCCAGTGCACACAATCCATCGGTCCATGTCTTTCAAGCAATAAACCATTTCGAGACTAGATGTCCCCATTTAGGGACACCTGCCCCTAAGCAGCCAGAAGAGCTGCAGCTGCCCGCCATGGCCAACAGCACAACTGCTCCCAGCCCTGCGCTACGACCCCAGGCTCCCCGGGGGAGTACTCATGGAGCTGGAGGATTCAGCCCTTGAGCTCGGCGCGCTGCCCGTGCGCCTGGGGATCGCAGCCGGCTGCTTGGAGCAGGCGCTGCCCCCCGCCTGTGCCTGGAGAAGGCAGGCCGAAGGCTGCCGGGGGCAGCGCTGAGGGGCGGAGCGGCCCGCACCCAACTCCAGGCCTCACACTCGGCGCCCGCCCCCCTCCTTCCTCACCAGCAGGTCGGCGTTAGCCGCCAGGCGTAACTGCGGCTTGTGCTTCTTTATGATTTTCCGCAAAGTGCTGCGCGGCGCCGTGCGCTTCATCTTCATCCTCCTCCTCCTCCTCCTCCTCCTCCTCCGTCCTCCCGCTGAGGGCCCTGCCGCCGAGAACGGGCCCAGCGACTCCCGCCCTCCGCCGTTCGAATCCGCCGCCTTGGCGCAGGCGCGCGCCCGCCGTGACGCACTTCCCAACGGCCGCGCGCGGCGCCGCCCCCGAGGAGCGCGGAGGTGACAGGAGCTCTCCGCGCCCCTCCCGCCGAAGCGGAAGCGGCGCTGAAGCGTTTCCCTGGAAACCGCATGAAATCGTGGTAATTACGGGAGAGCCGTACGGCGCCTCTGCCCCGAGCGGCCGAGCCGCTGCGGAGAAAGCGGAGAGGGAAAGAGGCGCCCTTCCACCTGCGCTGGCGGCTCTGCAGCTCCGCGCCCTTCCCCGGGCACCGCCAGCAGCGGCCCCCGCCCGCGGCTCTCCCGAGCCCCTCGGGCGCGCTGGGCCTGGCCCTCGCCCCGGCCGCTGCCGGCCGGCGGAGGCTGTCAAGTCCCAACTACAGCGGTTGCCGGCTCAAAAGCCAGAGTCCCGTCGCGGGGTTGCGTACGTGGGGCCAGAAGAGCTCCCCGAGCTGGTGCTAGATTTACACACGGGTCCCAGACGGACACAGCGACAGCCGTTCCCCTCGCAAGCAGCTACGTGTCAAACCGCTTCCCTTGTAAGCTAACTGCAACTTTGATTTAGCTCTGACCTTAACAAGTTACCCAAACCTCCACCTTGATTTCTTTTCAATCGACACGAAAGAAAATGGACGTGGCAGTTCCCTGACTGCCTTTACCTAGCCTTCAAACCTGGCCGCTGCCATGTGCAGGGATTTCCCAGAACAGAGGGAACATGGCACCGGTCAGAGGCACCTGCACGGTGCTGCCTAAACAAGCCTCAGGCCAAGACCTGTGGGTTTTAAGTTGGCGGTCGTCTCCCAAGTGTGATAGAATTCATTTGCTGCAGAAGTCCGGGGAGTTGGACAACACACTTGTTCTCTTCTTCATTGCCTCGTGTGACCCTGCTGGGAGATGTGACACCAAATGGCCTAGTCTGGGTGGACTGCAGGACCAGGAGCCTAATTAGCACCGTAAACCTACACTAAAATGAGCCTAGAGTGATAGTTAATGTTCTGCACATAAATCCGGATAAAATACTGCATTAGTACAAGTATGGCATCAGCTTAATTGTACACAGAAACACACACTCGTTCTGAAATCGGCCACCACTTTAAAGTGTCATCCTTTCTCTAGCATCTGTCCCTACACTTCTATTTTGGCTGACGGATGCTGCTGACTGAAATACAGGTTTCCCCACAGAGGGGCCCCTGTAGCTTGGCATTCTCGGTGTATTTGGACTGTGTGTACTTAGTTGGAGAAGGGGTCAGGATTTCATACTGAGGTATGGAGTTTTTCAGCACATTTATTAGTTTTTTGTTTTCTTTGGCCTACGGGATGTTTGCAAATTTAAATGTTAAATCAATAAGATGAATACATTGTCTTAATATATTCAAAATTATCAGCACCCAGATATGAATCAGTTCTATTGAAAGTATGTTCTTAAATCTGTATGGTTTGGTATTTTAGTTAATTTTGCGATATGCACAAAATGTAGTCCAAATAGAAGTATGATACCTGACAGCAGGAGAGAATTTAAAATTTGCCAGTTCTTCATACTCTGTCAGATATTTGAAAATCATGCTTGGTTCTTTCAGCTTTGACTGTCACTTGCCATTAATCGTCAACAGCAATGCAGATCTTAATAATAATCACAGTTAATGGCTCAGCAGCACTGCTAGAAGTAAACATTTGTTTTTTCAGTTAATGGCTATGACTCAGGAGCTACATAGGGTCATATACTATAACGCTCATAATATACACATACAAACTTCCATTGGGATCAACAATAATTCACCATGTCAACAGATTCAGATCGACAGCTGGGATAAATCAGTAGCTCCCCTGGACCTTACTTGGGCTGAGAATTGGGCCTTGCATTCTCAGACTGTGGGAAATTGGTACGGGCATGCATTTTACAAACTGTACGAGTTGCAAAAATACCTCCACTATAGGTCTAAAACTATTAAAATATGTCACACAAATTTGAAACTGTGCAGCGATCTGCATAAAATGACAGATACTGAGACTCAAGACTAGTAACTATATCTTTAGTCATGTGCTTGCTATATAGACAATGACTGAATAATAAAATCTACTATTAAGTCTAATACTATTAGACTTTTGTTGGTTCTGATAGTTTTATATTTCTAGTGGACTATTCTTTGTTTTTATCCACAGAAAATAATAATAATTTAAAGTGCTGTCTCAAATCTACTTATTTACTAGATTTCCTTAAGTTTTGAAAAATTTATGACATTATTTACTGCAATCAATTGATAACAGAGGTCCAGTGTAAAAATATTAAATTATAGGTTCTGATTTACTGAACAAACATGAAATTCAATAGCTAAAATTTCTCCTTGAATTTATATTTTAATGTCTTTATCAGTAAATATTTCTGTAAATACGATTTTTGAATAGTTTAATTTTAATACAGGAATATTTTGGAACAAGAAAAAATTATATTGCTGTACATTATGCATTGCAATGGACAAAAATTATTTTATAAGTTAACTAAATTACTACATTTCATAAAAATCGGAACTATTTAAATTATTTGATTTGTATTAACATATGGATTAATGATTACATTACATTGATCCATAGAAAACTGCAAACTCACATTATGTTTCTGATTTTGAACATGAGTGTTTTCCTTTTCTGTCTTTCTGATAGAATCTGTAATGTTCTGTTATAATGCTATTATGAAATATCATTTAAATAGCTGAAAGGATACTGCAAAATGTATTTTAAATGAATTCTTGAAAAGTTGAAATTGTTAATTTTGTCATGCTCATGCAGCTTTATAAAAAAGGCAATTCTGTGCCTCGTAGGCATATTTTCACATTTTGCCTCTTCAAAAGCTGCAGGAGTTTTGCATCCATTTTCTACAAGCAGTTACCTTATTTTCAAACAGTATTTCAAGAATTTTATATTCTTTATGTTTTAACTATTGCAGTTTTTAAGCATACATTAGTTCATTTTATGAACTGGGTGTGTTTCATGACTTCAGCTGCAGCACAGCATCTTCCCAGTTTTCCAGCAATACTAAACTGTGTTTTAGAACTAAATACATCATCTGGTAGCGATGATAAGAGCTAGGAAAATTCAGTAATTAAAATGCCACCATCCGGGTCTGACTTCCTCAAGAAAACAGTTCCATACATTTCAGTGACGAAAAAGAGGCCAAGCTTGGGGCCATCACTGCTGAACCGCAAACCAGTAAACATTTTGTTCTCTGTTCCTGTAAGGAAAGAGATGAATTTAAAGACTAATTTTATCCACTCCTCTAATACACCATAAGTTGAAACAAGGGTAATATTTGGAAATTAAATTAAAAAGCAGTGTTTCCCTTCTGACCTGAAACTTTTATAAGCCCATCTTAACTTGTTAAATTGGCTCTCCCAGCCTGTCCTTTGTAACTATTAGTTTAATTATTTTGTTTCTGGATTTTGACATTATCTTCAGTCAGACTCTTCATCAATTCATAATTTTAGAGTCAACCTCCCCAAAGAATGCTGAAGAATTCAATTTTAAATGTGTGATATCTTGAAATTAATAATCGCATTTTATAGATTCTTGCTAAGCCAAAGGTCCCTCGGTTTCTTCTCTAGTCAGGTGAAGACTGTTAAATACTTTCTGGTGCTAATCCAGTTTCAGTGGTTGATGAAAGACTTGAAACTTATCCTGGATATGAATGTCAAAGCCTAAAATCTTTTGATGTTTTCTTCAGTGATGAAAAGATATCTCTAAAACAGAACATAACAGTTCAGCAAAAGTAAACTCTTCTATAATGTAGTTGATAGGCTTGATCATAGTGGTTGAAGTACACAGACCGACTCTCCTGTTACATCTGTATGTTCTTTCTGTTGTATATAGGATAATTCAGGTGTGATTGAATACTTTTGTAGAGAAACAGGAAAAGGGAGGATACAAAGGAGCAAATTGTATGTTTTCCTCTCCTCCATGGAACTTAAGCAAATCTCTTGTTTGAAAAAGAAGGTGTAAATGGCAATTTTAACAAGAAACTTTTCTCTTGTGGCTGTCACTATTAACATAATGGCAATAATTTAATTGCAAGAGTAAATACTAGAAACTCAAAGATGTGTTTGGCATTCACCTTTTATTTTCATGAAGAAAAGAAAGAAGTCTCTAGGATCAATTATTTTTAAAATTACCTTTTTTAAAATTACTTTTTTTTTTTAATTTAGCCCTATTTCTATCTGGTTTCAGGCCCAGTGTTGAACAGTGAAAAATAAGAAAGGCAAAACACCATAAATTATATTTGAAATTCAGACTATTTGCTGATTTTAGGGTTTACAACTTAAGCTTCAGTTTCATTTTTCAGGACATTCTGTATATCAGCTCTCTGTATATCAGGCTGTGAAGAGCCTGCCTGCCTGTTGTAACTGTTGGGATTGCATTAATAAAAAAGTAAAGGCATATAAATCACACCTCAGCAGTCACTCTTACCTTCAGAGATATTCCTCATACACTTGACATGCCATGAACTAAAAGTATATCAGTTTCACTGCTTTCAAAGTAATTTAATGCAGGATCACGTTGAGATATATAAATATGTCTAATACTTTATTTAATTTTGTTTATTTTAGTTGTTTCCAATGAAATCATAAAGATGAATAGATAACACCAAAAATAGTTACTTCAGATACCCACTTTGTCTGCGTTCATGTACCTTTTCTCATTACTTTTTTAAATTTTTACATTATTTGCATTTTGCTCCCAGATCTACTACACCCATTTAATGCCAGTCATATTTCTTCTCCCAAATTCCAGAAGCAACAATGTTATCCTCTGCAGATGTCATACTTTCCATGACTACGTACAAGCCAGAAGGATCTTCCGGCACCTCTACTCTGATCAGCTAATCCAGACCTGCCAAAAAGACTACCCTCTCTGAGAAACTTTCACAAACCTAAAAAATGTTCTGAAAAATACCTGTTGTCTGCCTTCCAAAAAATATATTTTATGCAAATGTATTGCAAACAGAGAAGAAAGGAGAGCGTAAAACTTAATGACATTCCCTGGGATCTTATTTTACTGAAAACTGGTCTAATTAGCATAAAATTTTTAATAGTAATGGCCATCAATAGAGAACTCAAACAAAGATTAATAGATGGATACATATTACTCAACTGCCAACTTTTTAATTATATTTAGCAGGGAGAGTAGATCAGAGGTGTTGACCACAAGAAGGCCTGAGCCTAATGGTTTTTCTTCACTTGGTTTTTTACATGAAGGGTAGCAACACCTTCTAGCCACACTAGAAGAGACATTAGCTTTCACCTCCCACAAGGACCATGTTTTTTCCCCATTGACTTTTTCTTCAGTCAGAAAGAAACCCCTGGAAGTCTGATATGCAGCAGTACTTTTCCTACCTCTTTGCTGATTTCCTTCAGGTTATGTCAGCTCTGAAATACGAAATGTTGTGCTACAGAATGACCTGCTTAGCTGTGCATCTTTCCACCAGTTTTCTGGCCATGGCTGTAGAGGAAAATGAATGATCCCTATTTGAGATATCAACCCCTATAGCAAAAAAAATAGCCTCTTGCTGGTGTTTCTGATTGTCACTAACCTTCAGCTCTCCTAAAGTAGTGGAGAAAGCAGTCATGAGGCCACTGTAAATGAAAAATGCCCACTTCTTGCCTGGTACTGCCTGCATGCCCTGTGAATGTACTAAAACAAAGGGACATACATGCATATTTGTTAACATTAAAGCCAGTTAGACAACTGGTCACATGTATATCTCAGGCCAAAAACATAAATAATTATTTTTTTTTAAACAGTAGGTGATAACCAGTGGGATGCCTGTCTGCCAGCTGATTTGCCCCAATGCCCCTGATGACAGATTACAGCAAATTGAATTCAAAGAGAACCAATAAAGTGGCAGATAGGTTAGGTTTCAGATTAGGTGAATTGATTGCTGATTAATTAAATCTCACTTCATGTGACAAAAGCCAAGCCATAACATTATTGTTATACGTGAACATGGTAGGAAAAAGAAGAATAGCAGCTGTAGTGGAGCAAGAATTTAAATATTGACTTTCAGGTGCATAGACTACACCTATAACATAATAGGAGTGGTCTTTAGTGCACAAAGTTGGCATGTACTCTGCAATCAAGAAGACAGGAGAGGGAAAAATTAAGTAATTTTTATTAATTTCTTTTACCATCATAGCCAATGGTTAAAAAAGTTAAAAGTTAAAAAAGAACATTTCAGATAAAATATGAATCATTCAGAATAGGCTGTAATCAAAATATTTTTTTCTCCATGCAGATTTTCAGAAGTGAAGAGGTTTTGTTAACTGCCAAAAGGAACATACAGTCACCTGAGAATGAAGTAATATAATTTATGCCAAACAGTTTACCACAAATGGTTTCTTTCTTCCACCTTCTTTAGCATGCAGACATAAAATCATTGGTCTTCAAAATCACGTTAAGAAATTAATGATCTAATACAAGCTATCAAGAGTGGGATGCATAGAATTCAACTATCTATTTTTCTGGGGAAAAAAGTGATTGAAAATTTTTATGTCAGTTCTGTATGAGTAAAGAATAAACACTCTGGAGAACGACAGAACTACTCTTTAGTTTCCGTCATTATGGAAACGCTTGCATTCCTTTTGAGTGCACAGAAATCTTCCTGAATATGACTCTATGTCATGCTTTTTTCAAATTTGCAAACACCTTTTTTAAACAATAATAATAAGCAAAATATAAAACCCTCTGAAACCCTTCCAGATTGTATTAAGAATCAGTAGTTTTCTGAAGGTACCTAAATGAAAAAGATAATTTTTTAAAAATTGCTGTTGCTGTAGCATAGATGAAGGAAAAATACTTCTTTGGAGAACATGGTGAAATATAGGAATTACTAAATCCTTTTCCTTTCAGCTAGTTAACTGAGAATCTTATTCTTAGGAATGTAGGTTTGGGGGTTTTTTTAATATCTTGCTATAGAGTGTATAAAAAAGCGCTTCAAACATTACTTATCCATTGAACTAAAAATTCTTTTATTAGCTTAGAATCATTTTGCCTTCTGGGGACGATAACATTTGCAGTTTCAAATGTGATTAAATGGAAGTGGTAGTTTACAAAGTGAAAGATACTGTATATACTTGTTTGAATGTAAACCAACACCAGTAAGTATTGCTTAAATAAATGTAACTTTGACCACAATTTTGTAAATAAACAACTGCTGATACAATCTTTTTCTTTTCCTACAGAAGAAACACAATTTCTTCAAACAGTGCTTGACACAAAGAAAAATAGCGAGGGTGTTAACGCTTCAGGTTAATAAAACTAAAAGATAGCAGCTGTAGCTGCAGCCTTGCACAGAGGCAAGATGCTGCTCTCTGCTGTAAGAAACTGCATTGGAGCCTTAATGTCTGTGGAGAAGAGAAGCCATATTGAGTTTTCTTCATCTACCCCAAACTGCTGTGTAAGCCTATTCTTAAAACTGAAATGGATGGAAATGGACGTGGAAGCACAGTAGCTAATAGAACTGGTTTAATAAAAGTAGGTGCCATAGTGTTTTTCTAGACACAATGAGGCTACCTACCTGAGCCTACATAGTGTAACTTAACTACCACAAAGCTAAGAAAAAGGTTTATATTAAGCTGAAAGTCACACCTCTTGCATCAGCACAAATACAATTATAACAAAACTAACCCCATAAAACCACAGAGTGAATCATATAACACCAATGCAAGATTTTTTTGAAAGAGCGTACTATGATGTTAGCTGGCACACTTGGAGGACAGAAGTCAGCTCTAAGGTCTCTCACCTTTATCGCAGTATTGCAGATAGGCATTTTGTATTTAGACTCCCTAGCCTGAATATTAGCAAAGGTTAAGCTTGGTTTTTCAGTGTACAGTGACGTTCTTCATAGTAAATAAGGTTGCTATGATGTTTTTTAAGTACCTTCACCTGTGTATGGGCTGTGGCTCCTTAATATCACCAGTGATGCACCAGCTTCCATACGTACTATGGAACAGCTTCCTTGGAGCAGGTCAATAGCCCCAAACTGCTGTTTGTTACCATCCTGACTGATGGCACTTCGCCCCTATACAAACCAACTACTCAATGCTGCCATTGAACAATGCAGAGGGAAACATAAAATTGCTGTTTAGAGGCAGCTCTTTGCCTAAAAAGGTGGCAGGTGTGTGCTTTTTCAGAATTTCTTTTAATGGTAATACATTGATACTGAATGCTGCTCTGCCTTGTAGAATGAATAAAACTATGCTTATATTTGACAACAGGATTTTTTTTTTCCCAGCATGTTTTTCAAACTGGTCTAAGGTATTTGCTGTTTTGAAAGACATGTTTGCATCTCTCTAGCATTCTTCCCACTTTAGTCTGATGATGTAGTGATATCACTAGGTCTACTCTTATGTGCAGAGTGTCCGGGAAGAGAGCCATCAGGAGAAAGAGAAAAAAAAAAAATAAGCGCGTACAAGAATGTGGAAAGCTGGGCCTAGACACAGTTCTTCTGCAGGGGGTTTCTAGTGTAAATGTCATTCAGTTGAAGGCCCGTACTCATCGGTATGCTCAGCTGTTTTGCAGTGCTACAAGTAAGCGAAACAGCTGTAAACCTAGCTTAATTCTACAATTAAGCTGAATTTATGACATCTTTACAATACCAGTGCAGAACAAAGCAGCTGGAGACAACGAGTAAGTCTGATCCTAACAATCCCTTTTTAGGCTTTATTTGGCATTCTTTAGTCAGGCAAAAGTTTGCCAGTTTGTCTAAGATTAAATTTAGAGGCCTTTGAGAGGCCTCTGATGATTAAACAAAATTATACCATAGAACACATGTTCATAAATGCATAGACTTTAAATGTTTCTTTGTAAGACTATATTTTGAGCAGATTAATCCAATTTGGGTGCCTTGTGAACTCAGAACTCTCACTGATTCCAATAATTACCAGCATTGCACTTTAATTAGTTTTGCCTATTACCTTTTTTTTTTTACAAAGAAGTAAATTGATTTTTATTTCCAAAATAAATTTAACAATTGCCTTCTGCCACAGTTCTTACACTTGTGAATTCTATGTGTGGATGACAAATCTTCATTTGCCCTTAGCTATAAGGGTCCTGAAATATGGTCCTGAAATACGTATGTTTGTATAAAGAAGCCACAGGCATCAGTATCTTGATGTACAGTTCGCAGCCTTACTGCTTTTCTTTGTGATTCCCAGCACAGAGGACGATTTGAAATAGTTATCTTTTTTTTTTTTTTTTTGCATCTGTTCTTTATTTGTGAGTCAGTTGCATTTAGTAGACCTAAACAGCAGACTCTGGTTGTTCATTGAGAATAAGACTCCCCTTTTTGATCTCGTAGGCTAGATCTGTACTTCCTAGTATAATGTTAGGCCTAGTCTTGGCTCTGAGAGCAAGAGACATGCTACACCTGAGGTACCTATGGCTAAATTCTCTTCTCCCTAAATATAGGGTGATCTAGTCAATTCCCACTCTGGGGGACAAACCCGGCCATGCACCATCCTCTGGGCAGTGTCTAGGAGTTGGCTGGGAGAGTGCTTGTAGGCTCAGGCCAGAGCTGTGCCTGCTAGTCTTGTGCTATAAACAGAGTAGTTACTACTACTGCACGCCAGACTTTGTGCCTGTCCGTTGTCCAGTTTAGCATACTGTACCTGTAGCAGTGGCGTAATGCAGTAATGATTGCAGAACATTTGTCAGTGGGGCTGAAAGTTAGAGTCCCAAACAAGAAGTTGCATGTCAAAATTAGAAACACTCAACGGTCAGACTCAACAAGGAGGCTGATCCATGTTAGGATTGTTTCTGGGTTTTGTTTTGTGCTCCAACTAGCCAGGACCAGGGTCCAGAACATGGATCTTCTCCTCTGTGCTTAGAGACTGTCCTTGCCACAAGATCAGCTGCTTGTGCTTTTTCTTTCTAGTCCCGAATCATGCTCTGTTCACTACAGCAACGGTATTTCAACAGGCAGAATGGAAAGTAGAGGTCTCTGCATGTCCACAGCCTGGTGGCTCGGGCATGCTTCTGGGAGGCGAGTCTTCAGCCCCAAAATTTAAGGAGGAAATGGACTGAGGATCTTTCTCCCAGGACAAATGTACTGACCACAAAGTTATCATACAGAAGAGTAAGTAGAAAGTACCAGTTGGCAATGGGGGGTACAGAGTCTGGTCCACAGGCACTGCCCTGTGCTTCAGCCATTATAAACAATTACAGAATCACAGAATCACAGAATCAGTACGGTTGGAAAAGACCTGTAAGATCATCGAGTCCAACCTGGGGAAAAAAAAAAAAAAAAAAAAAAAAAAAGAGAAAAAAAACACACAACATCAAAAAACCCACAAAAAAAAAAAAAAAAAAAAAAACACAAAACCCACGCCACACAACAACAATAACAAGCCACAACCCACCCAACACCACACAGCACCATGTCCATCAAGCTACATCCCACAATGCCACATCCACACGCTCCTTGAATACCTCCAGGGAGGGTGACTCTACCACCTCCCTGGGCAGCCTATTCCAGTGTTTCACCACTCTCTCAGTGAAGAACTTTTTCCTAATGTCTAGCCTGAACCTCCCCTGTTGCAACTTGAGGCCATTTCCTCTAGTCCTGTCACTAGTCACTTGGGAGAAGAGACCAACACCCACCTCTCTGCAACCCCCTTTCAGGTAGTTGTAGAGAGCGATAAGGTCTCCCCTCAGCCTCCTCTTCTCCAGGCTAAACAACCCCAGCTCCCTCAGCCGCTCCTCATAAGACTTGTGCTCCAGACCCCTCACCAGCTTCGTCGCCCTTCTCTGGACACGCTCCAGCACCTCAATGTCCTTCTTGTAGTGAGGGGCCCAAAACTGAACACAGTATTCGAGGTGCGGCCTCACCAGAGCCGAGTACAGAGGCATGATCACCTCCCTGCTCCTGCTGGCCACACCATTTCTGATACAAGCCAGGATGCCGTTGGCCTTCTTGGCCACCTGGGCACACTGCTGGCTCATATTCAGCCGGGTGTCGATCAACACCCCCAGGTCCTTTTCTGCAGGGGAACTTTCCAGCCACTCATCCCCAAGCCTGTAGCGTTGCCTGGGGTTGTTGTGGCCGAAGTGTAGAACCCGGCATTTGGCCTTATTGAACTTCATCCGGTTGGCCTCAGCCCATCGATCCAGCCTGTCCAGATCCCTCTGCAGAGCCTTCCTACCCTCAAGCAGATCAACACTCCCTCCCAACTTGGTGTCGTCTGCAAACTTGCTGAGGGAGCACTCTATCCCCTCATCCAGATCATCAATGAAGACATTAAACAAGACCGGTCCCAAAACTGAGCCCTGGGGGACTCCGCTTGTGACCGGCCGCCAGCTGGATTTCACCCCATTCACCACAACCCTCTGGGCTCGGCCATCCAGCCAGTTTTTTACCCAGCGAAGAGTGTACCTGTCTAAACCACAGGCCGCCAGCTTCTCTAGGAGAATACTGTGGGGAACAGTGTCAAAGGCTTTGCTGAAGTCCAGGTAGACAACATCAACAGCCTTCCCCTCATCCACTAGGCGGGTCACCTGGTCATAGAAGGAGATCAGGTTGGTCAAGCAGGACCTGCCTTTCATGAACCCGTGCTGGCTTGGCCTGATCCCTTGGGTAACCTGCACGTGTCCCGTGAGCGCCCTCAAGATGAGCCTCTCCATAACCTTCCCCGGCACCGAGGTCAGGCTGACAGGCCTGTAGTTCCCCGGATCCTCCTTCCGACCCTTCTTGTAGATGGGCGTCACGTTGGCAAGCCTCCAGTCATCCGGGACCTCCCCCGTTGACCAGGACTGTTGATAAATGATGGAGAGCGGCTTGGCAAGCTCCTCCGCCAGCTCCCTCAGCACCCTTGGGTGGATGCCATCAGGCCCCATAGACTTATGAGTGTCCAGGTGGCATAGCAGGTCGTTAACTGCTTCCTCCTGGATCATGGGGAGCCTATTTTGCCCTCCATCCCTGTCATCCAGCTCAGGGGGACGGATACCCTGAGGATACCCGGTGTGGCTGTTAAAGACTGAGGCAAAGAAGGCATTAAGTACCTCAGCCTTTTCCTCATCCTTCGTGACAATTGTTTTTGTTCATTCATTGTTTTGCCATGGTTTCATTTAGACAGTATCAGCTGCTGTTCTCAGTTTTTAAGCAGAGCTCAGAATTATGCTGTCTGACACTAAGAGAGTTGCTTGGTGTTGGGGGCAAGCACAGGATAAGAAATTTCTTAAATCTACCATGAAACAGTTTCATTTCAAAATTTGACTCTACCTTACTCCAACAGGAAACAATAGTGCAATAGCACAGAAACAAAATTAAACCTGCAAGTAAATGGCTACAGGTCTGAGCATCAATTTGTGGGATAATGTGTTCTATGTATTTGTATAGCTGTACATGCGAAAGATTTGAATTCTCCTAGCAGCAGTGTCTGGATCCAGAGCTTTGATTTAGATTGTGTTCCGCTGGAGATGCTGTTCCATACGTATATAAAACTGAATTTAGCAATTAAATGGGAACTTCTGCATTCTGGGTCCATGAATACCTGCTCATAACAAAGTAAAAGATTGAGTTTGGAAGTTCTGTCTTTGGGAAGATTTGACTCCAGATTCCAGTTCTAGCATTTCTCTGATAGCTTGAAGTCTGCAATATGTGAGTGTGCTGTATTATAAATAGAAAAAAGTCTGACTGACCCTATCAGGGATACGAATTGCTGTATATATAACTAGATGATTAATGCAGTTTTATACAGCATTACCTGTATTCTGGCATATCATAAATCAGTGGAATCAAGAACATGCATTAATATCAGAAATACTGTTTTTCCAGTATCAGCCCTGATTTGTCTATTATCTGCTCAGGTCAACAAATCTACGTACACATGAACGGAAAAGCCTCTCCTTAGGATGCCTCCTGAAAGCCATTGCTCTAAGCAGATAGAACATATAGAACCTTTTCCAAATTTAAATAAAATTTTAATACTTTAATACATTTTTCAATACATGAAGAGTGTCATGTGATCCCAAATATTCCTCTAATCTTTAAAGTTTAGTAAGCGTCTGAAAATTATTAGTGAAATTCTCACCCGATACCTATATAAAAGACAATGAGGACACTGAGGATACTTTGCTGTTGGCTAACTTTTCCACTCCCTAGTTAACTCTTCCTCCCATTAGGAAATACATTAATAGATTTTATCGGGTAGTTTCTAATCACTTGCAGTAATTTTTTCATATACTTGAATTTCCTCTTAGAAGCAAGCAATGAAAGCTACAAATCTAACTTAAGACAAAATGCTCACGGCATCTAATTTGGTGTCTCAGAGACTTGGACCTTTTCAGGTGATACAGTTCTATAAAGCAACATGCTCAGAAGTTAGTGAGGTTTAAGTTCAATACACACTCATGTCTTGCATTTCTTGTTAATAAAGTTCATGTTTGAAATACAACCAATCTTTCTTGTTACTCAACTTAAATAAAGGCTACAATGTGCAAAAGAATCAGAATCTTTTCCGAATTCTGTAGGGTTAGTTGCAACCTCAGCATCTATTATCTTTGTAAACCAGTATCTTGACTATGTAATATGTTAAATAAATACAGCTTGTCTTTTACAAGATGTCTTCTCCCATTGACTGCCAAATGAAGCACAACAAAAATGTTTAAAAAAGAATCCTCAATAGCTGCATGAGTAGTTGTCCACTTAATCCAGAGATCAGGAAAATGTTTGGCAAGGAAAATATGGACTGAGCACTAGCACTCATTCATATGTCAAAGCCAAAATAGAAAACATAGTTCATAGTGGAGTTGTGCTGGTTTTGGCTGGGGTAGAGTTAATTTTCTTCATAGTAGCTAGTATGGGGCCAGAAAGGCATCTTGCAAATACATGCTGCAAAACTGTACCACTCTCCACCTTCTTTGTTGCTTTCATGTGCAGGTCAACTACATTTCGGTAAAACAGCGTGCCCGAATGCAACTCAGGAATATATATGTCCTCTCCTGTGGGCAGATGCAGAGCCAAACACCAACCCCTGTCTCAGTGTGTGGACATATTGCACAGCTGGAAGAGCAACTGCAGCTATTAAGAAAAAGCACATGTTTTTCCTACTGGGCTATCTAAAAGCTTGATTTGTAGTGTGATTTTGACCACATTAAGTTTTGCAAACTAAAGACAATGTAAATTTAATGGTGGCGTTTAAGCTCTCTGGGGTCTTAACTGAATGACATACATTAGCGGTCAAAAATAGGTGATTAGTTCAAAATCAAGTTCTGCAAAGTTCTGTAAATTTAAGTCACTGCCTGACACGTGGGTGCCCACGCACTCAGAAAAAGGAGTGTGGGGAGCCAAACAATGTAACAATCCTCTATTACCTGCCTAAAAAGGTGGCAGGAGTGCATACTGCACTGTCAAAAATCTCTATGTAGGGACCATCTGAGGTGCATAGAGTTGATCATGGGCAGGAGGCAAAAAGGGGAAAGGAGAAGGACAAAAGGAGAAGTTCCCCCACCCTCAAGGCACCAATGACACCTTACCTCATCTCATATTCCCCCTAACTGCAGATTCAGCTGAAAAAATGCTGGACTATGTAACAGGGACAACATCCCATAGGCAGGAGCCTGTAAATCTTTGCAGTCTCTGAGGCACGAGCTCCAAGGGCTTGGCATTCATTGCACTTGACTGTTTGTCACGGCTGCCTTGAGGTGTGTGAGGCACTGCTTGAGCAGGCATGGGAGCATACTCAGATTTTAGGGAAAAGGGATTTCAAAAAGAGACCTTAGGCATTCACATACATAAAACCTACTTATTTTCTAAAATTGAGGGGGATTAATTCTTTTCTAAGTTTATATTTTTAAAAAATATAAAAAATCAGAATGGTTCTTAATTCCTTCTGAAATAAGCAAAATAGAAGGTGCTTCAATCCTTTTGTAAAATCTAGTCCTTTTTTTCCCCACACACATGCATTGATGGCTTTAGCACTATCAGACCTTTACAAACAAGTATCTAGGCATCACAAAACTACAGTAAATTGATACAGAAATCATGATCCTCACTTTGCGGACAAGGTAACTGACTCAAAGATATGAAGGCCAAACTGTTACCCTAAATCTGAACACCTGCAGACATACTTAATAACAAACAGGTGATGTAAGAGTTATCAGGACTGAAAACATCAAAGTACTACTTAGAGGCCTGTGGACATAGATACCCAAGTCTGAAAATACAGTTTAAGTTCATGTTTAGTTTCCAAACATTTAAACTATGCATAGTAATTTTTATTTATATGAATGTGTTTACAGACACTTTAAATTTGTTAATTTTTTAGAAATTTTTTCCATGAGACAAAGTTACCTTTTTCAGTAGATTTGCCATTTGCTTCTTCTAGACGAGGAGTTACTTCTGGGCTAACAAATTTCCTTTTAATAATGCATTTTCCTCTTATGAAGCTAGATAGTTTTTCCATCACTTGTACTTCAGTATTTCTGAAACCAGGTGTTAATTTTCAGGGGGATAGGAGGTTTCCAAGCAGCTGCCAGGACTAATATAGCAGCCAGCAGTAAACGCTGAATAAGCTTAGGTACAAAATCTATACCATCTGGTTTCAGGAGTCCCCAGCCAAAAAATATGAGGCCAGTTCCTTTCATGTCCAGAAATCTTCCCGTTCATTGGGAATTGTGAAATGGATCTTACCTTTGCATTACCTTTTAATTCACAACTCAGAGGAAGAGTCAAATAATGGTCTTAAGAAAACATTGCATAACTGTAAAATGGGAAACTAAGTAATGTGCTCAGGTTTCATAGTAAGAAAGATTAACATAATTTGACAAGCCGAGATCAAAGTCCTTGCTCAGCTTCACAGTAGTCCATTTTTCCAAGCTGCTGTTTCTCAAAGTCGATGATAGCTACTGGTGCTCAAGACAGAAACAAAGTCCCTCAGAGGACTGGTCTCCCTAGAGCAGTAAGTCAATAAGGAGATACAAAATGAAGCCCTTCAGGTTTGACTCATGGTGAATGGAGTTAAATACAGTTGGCGGCCGGTCACAAGTGGTGTTCCCGAGGGCTCAGTATTGGGGCCAGTTGTGTTTAATATCTTTATCAGTGATCTGGACGAGGGGGTCGAGTGCACCCTCAGTAAGTTTGCAGACAACAGCAAGTTGGGTGGGAGTGTTGATCTGCTCGAGGGTAGGAAGGCTCTGCAGAGGGATCTGGACAGGCTGGATCCATGGGCCGAGGCCGATTGTATGCAGTTCAACAAGGCCGAGTGCCGAGTTCTGCGCTTAGGTCACAACAACCTCATGCAACGGTACAGGCTTGGAGAAGAGTGGCTGGAAAGCTGCCCAGCGGAAAAGGACCTGGGAGTGTTAGTCAACACCCAGTTGAATATGAGCCAGCAGTGGCCAATAGCAGCAATAGCCAGCAAGAAGGCCAACAGCATCCTGGCCTGTATCAGAAATAGTGTGGCCAGCAGGGGTAGGGAAGTGATCATCCCGCTCTACTGGGCGCTGGTGAGGCCGCACCTCAAATACTGTGTTCAGTTTTGGGCCCCTCACTACAAGAAAGACATTGAGGTGCTGGAGCATGTCCAAAGAAGAGCAACGAAGCTGGTGAGGGGTCTGGAGCACAAGTCTTATGAAGGGCGGTTGAGGGAACTGGGGTTGTTCAGCCTGCAGAAGAGGAGGCTGAGGGGAGACCTTCTCGCTCTCTACAACTACGTCAAAGGAGGTTGTAGCAAGGTGGGTGTTGGTCTCTTCTCCCAAATAACAAGCGATAGGACAAGAAGAAATGGCCTCAAGTTGCGCCAGGGGAAGTTTACATTGGATATTAGGAAAAATTTCTTCACCAGAAGGGTTGTCAAGCATTGGAACAGGCTGCCCAGGGAAGTGGTTGAGTCACCATCCCTGGAGGTTTTTAAAAGATGTGTAGATGTGGTGCTTAGGGACATGGTTTAGCGGTGGACTTGGCAGTGCTAGATTAGCCGTTGGACGTGATGATCTTAAAGGTCTTTTCCAACCTAAACGATTCTATGATTCTATGATTTAAGACCACAGAAGTAAGGCATGAGGTCTGTCTTTGCTGCCAGTGAGGAAATACTTCTGGTTCCTTAGGTGTCTGAAGAGATTGACTATGTTCTACATAAAAAGCTGTTATACTGAAAATTTTGATAAAAGAGTAACTTAAGAGTGACTTTGTTCACAGACATGAGTATGAAGGCATAGATATAGCTTGGGCCATTCTAGAGATAGCTGAGGAGATCCAAGCAACAGAACTTCCACTGAAGAAGTGTGGAAAAGGAATGTTTCGTACAATTTTTGAAGTCCAAATCATTTCACCCTCTGTCTCAGGCAGTCATTTACAGCTATACATAATCCACAAGGTCACCTTATTATCAAAGCCCTGAAGGTACCAAGATACTGTTCCATCCAAAGAGTCATTAATATCTCTTAGCTTTTTATATCTGGGTTATATATAAAAAATTGCATATAATAAGAAACCATGCAAGCCTATTTTTCTTTTACTATCTCACTGCTTTCAACACACTGATTAAATCATTGCTTTAACTGGATGATTAAACCCTTTTGAGAAGGGACTGCCATGTTACTGTGTTTGGCTAGAACAGAGTATAATGATTCCCCAGTCCACAGGCACTATCACAATGCAGCTAAAACAGCAATGATAGTGCTGTTGCATTCCTGGTAATCATGAGTTTGTCTACACTGCTGTATAGCAAGATTGCCCTGAGCTCCCTACAGCAAGTTAGAATAGCTCTATCACCTGATCTAGCAGCAGGTTTAACTGGAGACACTTTTAAAGATGGGCAGATGAATGCAGATCAGACTAAACTGAGTCGGAAAAAATATAATTTTAAAAGCCTGATGTTTACTCTCAGCATCGATCTCCAGAAGACTTAATGTTCTGAGGATTCATTCTGACTCCTTTGTGGCTAGTAGTCAAAATATTTTTTTTTGTATCTGGGTCTAGTAATAGTAAAGTTATGATCCTTCTGATCATATACACTGCAATAGCATTTGATCATAGATTCCAGCCAGAGACCATGCTGAATTAACAATTTCACATAACCAGACTATTTTATAACACACTGTGAATAATCATTTCAGTAAAGGCAGTGATTTTGCTGTGTTCATGCCCTGGAACAATAGTGCTAGTATAAATCCCAAGATAGCACTCAATGTACTTTAAGAGAGAACTTTAGTCACCTTAAAAAAATTTAAAAGGCTGTGGTCCAAAGTTCCACTTATCTATGAATGTATGATAAATTGTTGATCCACAGATAGAGAATAGTCTTCTGTATTGCATCCATGAAGCATCTGTAAGTGATAACTTAGGCAACTGTAGTGCACTGATGTTTTTCACAATGGCAACAAAACACACATCAAAATACTGACCAGTCACTGGCTAACTGACCATCATATTCCAGAGCAGTGTTTCCTCACTCTTGACGCTGTAGACTCCACACATAAAAAGTAGGACTAGTCCACAGACTGTAAAACCACTTAAAGAACAGGCATGCCACAAAGTTCAACCAGATCCAACAGGCTTTTCTTTTACTAATTTTCATCTATTTCATTATTTAATGTATGTATTAGGATCTTCCTATTTGACTATTCCTGATATTATGCAAGGTTCAGAGACTAAATAATACCATTACCTGGTCTAGTTCCCAAAATTCGCAAATCATTTTTAATACCAGAGAGAAAATATTTCAGTGACAGCAAGTACATGCACAGCCTCTATCCAAAAAGAAGAAGGAGCAGAAATTCTAACACTCACTCTTCTTCAGTGTTAACAGCCAGAGGGAATACACTCTGGAAATCAATTTTCTTTTACGGGAACTCGATGTGGGTAGTTGCTTGATGTGTTCAGCTTCTGTATGGCTCAGATTCAACAAGACACTTAAAAGTGTGGCTGACTTTATTCATGTGGGTGTTTAGGTATGTTCTTAAGTACCTTGCTGAATTGGGGCTTATGTTAGGTCATAAGTATTTACTAGGTCAAGCATCTAGGCTAAAAATTTCTCTGTTTTTCCTAGTCATACTGCAGATAGGTCCAGTCACACAATACATTTGGAAGCACCTGCAATTCATTTCAGGTGATGTTACCCAAGGCAATGGAGAATATACTATCGTTCTGTTGGAGAAACATATTAATTTGCCTCCTCGTTACAGACCCTGCAGACTGCTGAGAGGATCTGCATGGGCCAAACTTCAAACATGCAGGATAGTAGAGTAACATTTTATTTAAATATTTATGCTGCTGCAGTATCCAGCAGTTGAAGCCAGTCTTATGCCCTATTGTATTGTGCACCATAGAGAAGCATAAGGTCCTTGCTCCAAGTAATTTACGTTCTTAAGAAGCATTGCACGCCAGCGCTAAGTAATTGGAGAGCCATACATTTGCCACAATGAAACATTTACCAAGATAAATCAAAAAGCAGATAATTTAGGAAGGAAAAATTAAGTGCATGACTGCTTTTTTCCTCTTCAAACTCTGGCTATTAGCCCAGACATTAGCCTCTAGTGAGTGAATAAGTTGTTTAACCCACAAGTGAATAAGTTGTTTAAGAGACACGATGATTCCAAGCATTGAGGGAGTATCACTGAGCAAAATTTTTCTATTTTCTTGGAAGAGAAGATGTGATTAAGCTTGTGCTCTAGACTGCTCATCAGCCGTCTGTTACTGACTTCTAACTCCATGGCACATTTTAGACACAAAGATATGAAATCCCCATGTGTTGTTCAAAGATCCTGTGGCAGAAGAGAAGATGACCCTTGCAGCTGCTAGCTGTTGCAGGCCCCGTTAGCAAGGCGTAGTCTGGCTGGGAAAACTGGCTCCTTGCGCAAGCTTTGACAGTGTTTGAAACTCATACTCACTGCAAGTGAACTAGGTTCTTTTCCCTTCTCTATCACTGCATGCATTTTCTCTGCATAAACTGCAGTATCCCACTCTGCACTTTACTATCCTGGCAAAAATTTTTACAAAACCTTGAATTAGTGGTGTCTCTGAATAAAAGACTGTTAACAGCTCAACCAAGAAGATGTACCCATCTAATCAATCTATGTATATAGAGGAGCCAATCAGTGCATGCGTGGCTATAGCAGAGCCTGAGCACATGGGAAAGAAAGACTGGGAGATACAAGAGGGAGTTGCAATTCCCAAAGAAAGTAGGACAGAACCTGGGACACAACTCCCTGTGAAACCAAGTTTCACCCATTCCATTGCACACTTATTATATAATTATCTTCCTTGACTTGCTTTCATTCAGCTGTAATTGACAGAAGTGTTTCTCAGTGTCTTGATTTTGCCTCAACATCAAGACTTCGATCATTTGGGTTTTTCCAGGGCAAACTATTTTGGGACTGATTGCTTCTAAGTAATTCAGCAGGGTTGAACGTTGGTCTTGTGAGTTGTTGCGGTGTCATTTTCTTTTTCTGGAACCAACACCCCACAATCATAATATGCTGATGGTAACTTTGTGAACTGAAATGTCACTCTTCTGATTTTCATTCAGACTTTCTGTAAAATTTGATTGAGAGTGTCAGTTCCTATTATAAGGTTTATTTGCATCTTGGTGTTATGAAAATTCTTTGCTGTTTGCAAAAAGCCACAGATATATTGTCATGGTTTTTAACAGTGGTTAGGTACTGTTAACATCGACAAAAATAATTAGTGGAGACTATTTGAGCCATGTTTCTTTTTTAGTGTAAATGGGATACAATGTTGTAAAAGGGGAAATCATCATTAGGTTAGCAAAACTCCTGCCTTATATCTCACCCACCTTCACTATGTTTTATTCCACTAATGGGATCTGTATGTATTTTGAACTCTAAGACTAGTGTAAACTGTGAACATCTCTTGAGGAGGGGGAACACGCAGCAATGAAATGATAGAACAGAAAAAGAATGAAGCTGAAAATTAGGCCAGAAGATTGAAATCAGGACAGATTTAAATCATTCTTTGCTATTTTATTCATCTTAGTTGTCTGATAAACTACCAAGCAGGACAAAGTTCAGGAGACTTGATATACTGCATGTTAAGTCTTTGTTGTTATAAGGTGAACTCCCTTACTCCAGCTTGCTCTCCTTGTCTCCCACACTTGTTGTTTTAATACAGAGGAAAGTTCAACTCCCCCTGCTTAACTCCAGTACCTCTTAATGAGGGAACTGTAACACTATCCAGTTGCCTCACCACACGGCAATCAGAATTTCATTGCTTTGCACAGCTTGACTTATGTCAAAAAGGATGGTTAAAATTCACCCAAGTCCTGAAGACCCCCTGTTGAGTTAAATAGATCTCAGCTTAGCTACAGGAGGATTTTTTTGTTTGGTTGGTTTGGTTTTTAAATGGTCAAAGGGCAAGAAGTATTATTTGCAAAAGCACTTTCACATACCTGGTTCTTAGGATGCTGGCATCAGCACGATGATTTACATATCATATAGTTAAAGAGACACAAGCGAAGGAGCTTCACATGCCAATAAAAAGAAAGACCATTTACAAAAAAATACAGTCTGATCATACAAAATGGATCCTTTAGCCTAATGTGGTTAAGAAAATCTCTTAGATCATCCTAATAGATTATCTTTGACAGTGTGGGCTTTACATTTACAAATGAGCAAATATCAGAACAGAAGGCTCAAGGCCAGCAAACTTGAGTCATGGGAGGTAATGTTATTTATTGGCAGCAGCACTTGAACCACCATTTCTGAAGCCTGCAGGACAAGCCTCCTTGAAGGCTCACATGCACATTATATGGTTATTGCAATTGCTGCAAGAGAAACAACAGAAGCAAACATTTGCAGGCACTTGGCCTATGCTTGCTGTAGCTCAAGTTGTACCTTCCAAGAATTTTTAAACATGCTCTTTTTTCCTAGTATGTTGCTTCAATTAAACTGAAAACTAGACACAAGAGAATGCTCTATTAAATGGTGAAATTATTGTATTGTATTACAGGAAGCCTCCAAGTTTATAGAAATAGGAATGTCTTTGTGGTATAGGGGTAAAAGATTACCCCTGTTTACCAGACAGTTAAAAGGATATCATAAACAATTACCTCTGAAGTGATAATGCTATAGATATTTTTCTGTGTAAGTAGAGTCAGCACAAGGAGATGACCTTTAATAGTGATGGCTCTACATCCATGAAAGATTAATTATCCAGCGAAAACATAAATTGCTTATAAGCAACAGAACCAAAAAATGCTCTCTCACTGCAAACCTTATGAACCACTTTGAGCAATGCTCATCAACATCCCTATGCCAGATCCATATTCTCCCTGAATACAGCATAGTCTGCATTCATTCTCTGCTTTAGTATTTAACAACAGTTCTTTTTGCTGAAAAATCTAAGCACCGAATGAGGCCAGTCTATGCTGGGGTATGGACTTTATGGACAGGCTGCCCATCATCCATCCAGGTTCTGGTTCTCTTGGCACATTTCTCTCTCCACATCTCGCACGAGGCAGGGCTCACACCTTCTGAGAGGAGTGAAGATTGTGGTACTCATTAGCATGGCCAATGGTGTCTGTGTGCAAGGCAGGAAGAGGTTATAGTTGTAGCACAGTGCACGCTGTTGATGTGCAGCAAGGACGAGACCTATCCTTCTAAATGGCTGAGACTTAAGCAGTGCAGAAACAGGCCAATCCACCTCATTTGGTCAGGAGGCACTCTTTGGTGTGAATATCCCAGCAATATCAATGTAGCCTATAAATAAAAAGAAAAATGTAGCAATGCGATTCCAGCACCTCGGAGTTCAAAACTCAACATTTAGACAAGGTAGACAGAATAATTGCACAGCAGATAATTGAGCTGAGTCCAAACAGTGCCCTCCAAATAGCCAATGCTTTTATCCTTTACCTCAAATGCAAGTTCTTCCATACCATTACCACAGTTAAACGTGGTAAGGAAGAAAAACACAGCACTTGTGCAATCCATCTGAGAAAACTTGGACTTCTGGACGTTTTTAGGGTGTAAGAATTATGAATCGCTCTCAGAGGAATCCAGCTGCATATAGAAAGTATCAATGACTTGTTACGTGCAAATATTGAAAGCTTGTTTAAAGTTATTTGTTAGTCTTTGGGTATGGTCTGTGTTACACAGATTTATAACCCACAAAGCCACATGGTCTTAGGCCAGGCCCAGTTGTGCTTTGAAAGACAGCGTGATGCAAGATAAGAAACTTTAGCATATACGTGCTGTGCTGAATTTTCCAAGTGCAGTGCAAACATTGGCAAAGCTGTTTTCAGAATGGGAGAGCCACGTTACACAACAGCTTATATCCAGCTGTCTCCAAGGGCAAGGCTACACTGCTTGTCAAGGCCCTGCATTCAACCTCTTTCCACCCTGCCTCTTGGCCAGGGCCTGGCTGCCTGGTCTTCGGGCCAGCTTTTGAGACAACTGTATGGTCCTGAGCCAGAGAGCTGTGGGGAAGGAGCTGTGAGAAGCAGGTTTGCACCCTTCTTTCCTCAGGAGCTGCTTTTAAGCTCAGACCCTCACCCTTGGTTTCTGCCCGAGTGACGTTTGCAGCTGTGTCTGAGCCTGACCATTGCCAGCTGGCTCGACTTCCCAGCTTGACCTTGAACCTGCCTCCCCGATACGGATGTTTCAGGCGATCTGGACTCTTGGGTGACCCTGGTTGCTGTCACTGGGCCTCATTGCTCCCGGCACAGCCTGGAGAACCACCCTATGGCCGACCGCCGCACCAGCTTCGCAGTTCCCACGGACAGGCAGCCAATCTGCAAGGTTGGCCCCAGGTGATCTCGGAGACCATCCCAACAGGTGGCATCCCACAGCCTTGATGTCACCTCCCGGTTTGCCTAGACAGGCTGTCTGTGAGCTGCCTGGGAGGCAGCTGTGTCAGGGAACATGCCATGAGCATGGTTTTGTGTCAAGGGTTGTATAGGCATAGGCAAAGTGATTTAGAAAGCTAAGTGAAGAGAGAGCTAAGTCTATTCAAATATCAGATACCATAATTCATCCTGATTAGCGTGGGATGATTCAACAGCTGTAACCATTTAGGCTACAATTCAGAAAGGCAAATACTTTAATCTAATGCTAGCAGGGGATTGCCAAGGAAAGGGAGGAACTGAAAAGAAAATATATCAAAATTTCAAACTTCATCCTGGAAACAGAATTCCAAAACTTAATTAAAATGCTTATGCTGAATGTATCAAAATATAACTCAGTTATACCAAAAAAATTTGCTTTCAATTTGTTGAGAAGGATCGAGAGCACCCAAGATGGATGCAATGTAGACAAAACTTAGGTTCAAGAAAAGTGATGAAGAAAGCTATTATCCAGCCATGCCTCATCATGATGGCATCTAAAATTTAGTGGGTACCTCTATTATGCCTTTTCATGGTCTTAAAGCTCCCTAAGTGCCTGCACATCCACAGTAGGGCCTTAGCTGTGAGGCATGTTCTCGCTTATGCTCTACCATGATCCAGACATAAGGATGTCCATCTACAGCGGCAGTCCATTACAGCCTGCTTCCAACACATGTGGAGCGCTGAGGTCAGCACAAGCACAGCATGGCCACCTACTCCCAAAAACCTGGCCAGTGCTGGCAGCAGCCTTTCCTCTAGAGGCCCTGCCAAAGGACAGAAAAAAGCACAAGATCAATGTGGCCTGGAGGAGTCTAACGCTGCAGGTGAGGTAGGAGACATGTGCATGATTTTTACCAGAAAGGGGCAAGATGGGTCAGCGCCCCACTCCTCTGTGAGCTTTCTGTTAAAAGTACCAGAAGAAGCTGCATCTCGTCCAACAACTAACATTGCTGGTAGGACATGGAGCCTCATTTCTGCTGACAGACCAGTTTCCAGGAACTCATTTCTGCCGATGTGGTTCCTCACACCCCGTGATAGTTTGGCATTAGGCAGAACTGCCCCTCCAGTGAGAGGAAGGGAAGGAGACCAGGGGTCTATGAAGACTGAACCTGCGCACACAGCATGCTGTGATTGTACTATTACTTTCCTCCAGTGTGTGCAGGCTTTGAAATAACATTCATTTTTCACCATCTAACTGTCAGTGTAATGCAGCTGAGTCATTGAAATGATATTAGGGTTGATTTAAGCCTTCAGTGTGTAGTACCCTTTTGAACCACTTACTAATCACTATTAAAAAAAGTTGTCAAGTAGTGTCTTTATCCTCCTTTAGTTCACAAGATTAATTACTTGTCTTCAAGAAAGACCAAGAGGAGAGGCTTACATAGCTCTGGGTTCTGACTGGGATGGAGACTTTTCCCAGAGCAGCAAAGACATCAGTAACTGCAGCATAGTGTTAAGAGACATTGCCACTAAGCGAGGATGCACTGATAGATCAGTGTATGAGAAGAAGCGGTTAGGTCCTCTTTCGCCCAATTTGTTCTTATAAAATGTTTACTATTGTTAAAGTAAACAGGTTTTAAGATAAGCTTTCTTCTAAAACCCCTTCTGTCAAAGGCAAAGTCTTGGGATGCAACTGTTTCTTTAAGGCAATTTGATATAAGCTACTTTTCCTGCAAGATACTGGTTTTCAGTGGCAGAGGAAAAGTTCACCACCCGCTTGCACACAGTCAAAAAGAGTCATAGGGCTCAAGCTCCTAGGTGTTCGTATTTGGCATTAATTGCTCTGTGCAAATGCAATGGCCATCCTCACACTATTTCCTGGCTACCCTGCACAATCATTTCAATTTTTTTTTTTTACTCAGATAATTTCCAATAGGTAGTGGAATATCAATGTATTGACATCAGTGTGTATGCTGAAGATCTGTGTTTTGTGTTCTATGAACAGTGTAGCTATTTAGCTGCAGGCTCTGGAGGTCTTCCCACCAGGAACAATTTCCCAAGTCTGCAGCTTCAGAAACTGAGCAGATGCATAGTGCAATGTTAAAGTAGTACATTTTAAAGGGAGCTGGACATCTTAAAACTGAAATCAGCTAGAAAAAAATAATTCCTGAAGACTAGGTAAAACTGCTTAGATTATTTCTTTCATGTTTAAGAAGCTACAGGAAAATTCAGCAGAAGCATCTTGTTGTATACCTGTGACTGTACCGGTACACCTGGGAGAAGAATCAGGTAGGAGTTCCACGTTGATGACACATGTAGATTACATTTTATATCCTCTTACGAAAACTGGCTTCCTTCATAAACTGTGTTCTTAAAGACTGAGCATAATCTGATATATGTAGGGAGAGAAAATAAGGTGTGACACGAATAGAACCTGATTTTTAAACAAACTCCAAACTTCCACTGTTTCAATATCAGATTGAAATAAAGGTGCATCTTAATTTCTTGAGGTTATTACAGAGCTAATACTACCCAGACAGTGTCGAAATACAGCTGATACAAACTATCAGATTGTACTTTGAGGGTACATTCAAGAAAAGTCATTCAAGTAGTGCCAACGCAAGTTAGTGATGTATGGCACTGCACAAACTCAGAGACTGTTCTGGACCTGAGCTGGCTCAAACTGAGCTAGGTTTGATGTCTCTGCACAAGTTTCATAGTTAATGCACAACCTGAAAATCCACTTTTGGATAATCAAAAGCTGACTGTATCTATCATATATTCGGGGGCAAAAAAACCAAGGTTCCAAATTCTGACCAATCTGGCAACAACAGACAAACTTCAGGGGATCAGAGGATAGCTGAGGTTGGAAATAACTTCTCACAATAGTCTAATCCACACCCCTGCTCAAAGCAGGGTCAGCTAGAGCAGGTTGTCCAGGACCTTCCCTAGTCAGATTTTAAAATATCCAAGGATGGATATTTCCACAGCCTCTCTGGGCAACCTGTTCCACTGTGTGATCATCCTTACCACAAAAAAGTTTTTTTCCTATGTTTAAATGGAGCTTCCTGTACTTCAGTTTGCACCCATTGCCTCTTGTCCATTCACTGGGCACTAATGAGAAGCATCTGGCTCCCATAACACACTACCTGATTCCCATACTCTACCCTCCTAGTCAAAGAGTTTATTCCTAATGTCCTCCCAAGCCACATTTTGTGTCCATTGACCCCTCTTATACACTTTGGCACAAAAGCTATAAGTTTGGCTCTGTCATCTTTGTAACTGTGCTTCTGCTGCTATTGGATCACCCTTTAGGCTGCTTCTTGCCAGGAAGAAACAAACCCAACTCCCTCAGTCTCTCCTCAGATGTGACGTGTTCTGGGCTCCCAACTAGCTTGGTAGCCCTTCTAGTCTCTCCAGTTTCTCCCGCTTGAACTGGGACCAAAACTGGACTCTGTATCCCAGGTGTGGCCTCTTAAGCACCGAGTAAAGGGTGGTTAAAACTTCTCTTGATCAACTAGCCATGCTCCTCTTAATGTAGTCCAATACGCAGTCTGCCTTATTCATTCATTTGTTCTTCAGTCAAATCCTGACCTTGCTGTAAAACATAAATATCTAACCATTGTTTGAAATGAATCAGTAAGTGTAATGACATAGTTAACCTATGCTGCTCTTTAAAGATATACCACAGAGTCCACTGTTTCATGTTCCAGTAGCGAACCTGTTGACCACAATAAATTAACATCACAGAAAATAATAAAATAGTTCAATCAAACTGAGCATTGCTGAGCCAATATGATACTTGGCACACCTTCAGAGTTTGCACTGACTTATTCTGCTGGTCTATGTGATGGGTCAGGGCAGATTTCTGCTGTAAGAATGGAGCCCATCTGAAAATCAAAGATCAATCTTTCTTAGTCAAGGAGGTCAGGCAGTAGCACAAATTCCAGAATAGGTGTGTGGTATATGCAGAATCTGTTTATCTCCAGAAAAGTACTTCAAAGCCAGAGCGTGACTTTTAGAAGTATTGACATGCATCTCCACCCATCCCTTCAAAAACTCTCACTCAAAACCCAAACCTTCCACCCTGACCTAGATGAGAGATCTTGGCTGAAGGCCCATCAGTCCTTGCAGTCTGCCTAAACCAGGCTTGGGTGGACCCTGAAATGAGATACAGTCTCTCTCTTTTCATTGTAAAGGCAATGGTTTAAAGATAACCTGTGAAAGAGAAGGAAAATAGAGACAAGTGTATTCAAGCTGACTGTTAGGAACTTCAAGAAAGGGTAAGGGTTGGGGAATGAAAAACTGAACATTACCTTTTTAGAATAATGAAGAAGGAGTAAACTGAGAAAATGACTTTTTATTTAAACACTAAACATCCTCTGCGAGGCATTTAACAGCTTCCACTCCCAGTAGCTTCAGTGGGAGAGACTGTACTGTGTCAGCTGCTCCCCCCCTTCTTTAGCAAAACTGTGAGCCATCCGAAACACTTAGCTCATGCTAAATGATCATATGCCAAGTATTGTGATGATAACTGATCTTGCTGCCTGAATGGAGTTACACAATGAGCAAGAATGGAAAGTAGGTGTTTAAAAGTACTTGTGCTCTTAAGGACATGGTCGTGCAAGCCCCTGACTCCTTGAGCTATGGCACTGGTTTAGAAAACACTGCTAGCCAATGACACCTGTCCCCTTGACTGCCACCACGGCCATCAAACCAGGAGCTTCAGAAGCATCTTCAATACTAGAGCATGACCAAAGGGACACAAAGGAAGTGTGCTCCCAATGAAGCGGTCCAGGCCAGGCCCTGGAGCTTGCACATATCAGAGGGTTACAGTCAGGGAGCAGCAAGAACAGGATTGCCCCATGAAGGAGGACAAGTCAGTAGCCAAGGGTGACCCCAGCACAGGCTGTGCCCTCACCAACAAGACACTATCCCACAGGGGCTGAGCACAGCAGGCAGAGCCAGGGGCTGTAGCAGGGACCATCAACAGCCCCCAACACAAATGATAACCAGGGCCAGGGTCCACCCAGAGGCTCCAGTCAGGAGCAAAATGAGATGGAGCTGGAGACAGGGATGGAAATAATCTGTGACATATGACTGAGGGGTCCATCCAGGATACAGGCTAACTACAGAGTAGGTCCATTGGAGAGGCAGGGCTGGAGACAGGCACGCCTATAACATAGCTCAGGACAGGACCAGGTGCCCATTCCTGACCTTACAGAGAGCCCCTGGGCAGACGAAGTGTGGGTGGGTGTCCCAGGTGAGGCCAGCTGGGGCCATTAAGGCCTATCAGTGCCCTCGAGGCACTGACAGTTACCTCACATGGCCCTAATTCCAGTATGAGGCATTTCACTGTGTTCTAGAAAGATGTCACATCAAAGAGCAAGAGCAAGCCAGAAGGACAGCAGCCCCAGCAGGAAGCGCAAGCCATCAGCCTGACTCTCCTTCTTCATAAGGACTAAGCACATGTGCCCAGAGAGGATGAATCCCATTTGCGAGAAATCATTAAACGTTGTACTGAGACCAGCTGATATTAGTAAGGCCTCACAATCCCTGTTGTCGACAGCTCATTCGCATAATTCATGGCTGCCTCCAATTATCTGTGGGAGATTTGCAAGCCGGACTCTCAGCCTGCAAAGGAGGTTCCACATGGGCAGGCGCTTAATGAACAGATTGGATTATAAACACTAGCTAATCTTTCCCACATGTACACCTGAAGAATATCACAAGTGACAGCTGTTTAAATTTCCAAGGAAATTAATGATTCCTAAAGAGGCAAGGCTTATCAAGGCTTTGACTGGGCCTGATAACAGACAACCACCAAGGGGCAAATTGTTTATAATAGTCTATAAGTGCCTCATTCTATGGGTTCATCTTGGAAACTTTTATTGACATGGTCCCTTTTATTAATGTTTGTGCTGGCAAAGACTGGAACAGCTTTGTTCAATCTACTGATGATATTAGGCTACTAAGGCCTCTAATGAGCATCTCGTATCTTCAGGTCACAGTCAGTTTAAAATGATTGGTACTGGGGCCAGGATACCATGTGCTCAGCTGAACCCTACGAGACGGCTACATTGTGCCTGCCCCATGCGGAGCTCACATCCTTGCGGGGGCCCATCTGTGAGACTGCTAAAACATTAACGCGTGTGCGGTGCGTCATTTGCTGCATTCACTGTCTTGAGATTCAGGGGTGGGAGGAGGGTGGTGGGAAGAAGGCAATCCAGGTTTACCGTGAGGCTATAACCAACCTTTTCTAATAGACCACATATGGAAAAAGAAAGCCCCTTCCTCTGTCCCCTTTTGCAGAAAGCCTGTACCTTTACATTAAGACACAAAACCTCCATCAGTTGCCCTGGTGTTCCTCCTTCCCCATGGAGCATGTGGCAGGACACATTCTCATTTCCAAGGGGACTTTTCAGAACCTGGTTCTATTTCAAAGAAGGCATCATGAAAAAAGAGCATCCACACTGGCCTGTGAAAGTGGAAAAGATCTTTGTTAAACTCAGGGGTCAAGAAAAAGGAATTCGCTACAGCAAGTCATTCTCCTCAATCTACAAGTAATGCAACTCCCGTGTAGAACTGGGTAGCTATGGGATTATTTTAAAGTTCAAACTTCTCTTCCTGGTCAATGAGTGTTTCATAAAGGAGCGGAATTAATTTAGATTCAAGACTACAGACAAAACAAATGGCTCACAAATAGTTTATAAATGTTTTCTTGCATAAGAATAACTCTGTGATCCATCACTGAGTTCACTGCTGAAGTGTCTGGCCACAGCAAGGGACCTGTTCCTCCTGCCACACTGGTGTAAAACAGAATTGATTCAGTTGAAACAAATGGATGAAGGTGATGGTTAAAGTCAGGCTAAAGTCAGCGGAACTGGGAGGAGTCTGACTTGTGTTTTATCTAAGCCCATGCTAATATTACTGTCTGCCCCACTGCACTCAATTAAGCCAGTTTTGGCTATATGTCATATATTTTGCAAATCAGCTCTTTCTCAGTTTATATTCATATAATTACACTGACTCTGCTTGGTGAAGGTCTGGCCCAATATTTGCGACTTTAATTTCTCTGTCATTCATCATCAAAATTAGTTGGGGGCTTCACTTGAAGAATATTGGAGCCTCCAATGACTGCATAAATCATTTCTGTATGGGCTATTTCTTGTACTTTCTCTGACTAGCATGGCATTTTTCCCAGGAATAAATATGAAAGAGAAGTAAATCACTGACCTTATGATGGAATTAATAAATAATGGATATTTTAAAATACAACTTTCAGGCAAAAGATGGTCTATGTCCTCCCAGTGCACACGCATACATACACACATACATCATTTCCTCAGTTTTGTTTTAGGATCTTGCATGATTGGGCTTTTTCTTCAGATGCTGAGTATCTGCCACAGAGAATGTTCTACTATAACCGTAACAATGTGATACTATATTAGGAAAGGAACTCAATTTGTAGGACATTTGGAATCTTTGTTAGCTATGATTCAAGCCTGTTTGCTTTCATGTGGCCAAGAAATCAAGAACAGCTAGCCTAAGCAGGAGTTGTAGCTAGCAGGTAATAGGATTACCTTGGTCAAATTGAATGTTTACTAACTTTCTGCTGGATTTCCAACAACATAAAATTCTTGAACAGCGTAGGCAAGGATACAGCTGTTCACTTGTCTGGTTTGTTTGAAGTTTCATGTTTTGTTAAGGGCATTTCTGCTGCAGTACATGGGTCCCTCAGTGGCTAATACAGCACTTTTTAATCAACTTTTAATGCCTCTTTCCTTAAGTAACAAAGCAAGTGTAAAGAACACATGCAAAATGAATGTATGTGTGACGCCAGTTGGTTTAAGGCAGACAAGGGAAGTGCTGAAGCCATGTAGAACAAATCAGGCCTTTTCGGGAGCTGCACTTTGCTTTTTCCTCCCATGTTTCTTTCTTTTAATATTCCATATTTGTCTTGAATGAAGAACCTGACCCCGCCCCTGACCCAGGGAGGCCGCATCCCCAGAAGCTGGAGAGAACAGGTTGACCAGTGGGAAAGGTGTGGCAGAGACCCGCCGGCATGGCAGGCAGGAGAGGAAGAAGTGGGGAAAGGGAGAATGACTTTCCTTCTCACCATGGCTCTGCAGCCTTGACACTGTAGTCAACAGTATACCAGTCCTATCTTAATGCAACTGGTTTTATAATACACCTACGCAACACTCCAGGAATTTCTTTCCACTTTCAAGGACCGCTGTTCAAAAGCCTATGCCTGATTCTCAAAGTCAGATAGCTCTATCTGGTGAAAGTCTTTTTGTGGCAGAAAGTCCAGAAAAAAAAGCAGTGACTGCTTCTCATGGATCCCATAGAGGGCATAGGTCTGGGGAAGAAAAAACCCAACAAACCCCTTTTCTTACAGGGCTACAAATCTGCTAACATGGACTGAGAGAGAACTTACAAGACTATGTGCAACAGTGCCATCTGATGGGCTTACTCAAAAGGGTAAACAAGGTGACAAAGTAGTCTGCAGGCCTGGCAAGCTACCTTCAGTCCTAAGCAAAATGATGTGACCAATACTGGACTTGATTAGAAGAAGGTGCTGTCCAATGAAATCTTATTTATACAGCCTTTTCCCATGAGCCTATGTCAAACTCCTTTTAAAAATAAGATTATGGGTTTTTTTGATAAAGGTAATAGGGTTAAAATAATTTCCATGGTGTGATATTTGATTTACTATTGTGGGACATTTTGATTGAGACACTACAGCAAATGAAACATACAGGTCAAGTTAAATGCACTGATTACTGGGTAATAGCCCCTCAAGTGAAATTTCAAAGCAGAAAGCAATGCAGGGGAGATGAGTGTCCAGAGGTCTTTCAAGAAAAGCTGGTGTGTCACAGACTACATATCTACCTAGGATGACAGAAAAGGAAAGTAAATATTATATAATTGATCAGCATTTATGTGTTGCTATTGCTTTGACAATGTAAACAACTGGGGGTTTCATCTTTGCAGAATACACTGCCCTTAAATAGTTGCTAGAAATTTGTAGGACAAAGTTAACATAGGGGTTTTTTTTTAAATCTAATTCTTTCTTCTCCAAGACCCCAGTCAAGTGACTTTGTTTTGAAGAATGAGGCGTGTTCATTACCCATTAAAATAAATGTAGAAATAAGGTTTCTGAGTTTTGGTCATGACTTCTAAGTGCTTGGTGGCTACTTATCACTAGACTGCCTTCCCCTAAGCCTCTTCTTCCTACAGAGCATGAAGTTGTTATTATTATGTCATTAATTTTGAAAAGATCGCTCTTCTTAGATCAATTCCAAATGTAAAAGTGACCTTTTAATAGGTTTACATCTTCATTACTGTATTACAGCATAGGTAAACCCAACAAATTTCCCCAGGTCTGAATTCCTGTGAACATGCAGAAGTGGACAGCAAAATTTATTTCATTTGCTGCAGGGAAATAACAAGAGCCATCCCTGGCCACAGAAATCAGTTCATGGCCCTGTAATGTAAACAGCTTTTATCAATGAGCCAGGAGAAAACCTTAAATCATTATTTATACAATCTCTAAAATAACACAAATAACTGGAAATATATATAAATATTGGAAAGAAAAGACCTTTGAAACAGACCTGGACCATTTGGTAAGTAGGGTTCAGATCAGTGTTATGTTGTTCAGCATAAGTAAATAAAAAAATTGGGGAAAACATAGGACTCACTTTATCTTCAACAAGGATTCTACTAAAAATGTTTGGAGATTATGATAGATAGATAACTGGTTGAATATTAACTGGCTTATTTTGTGTTTGTTTTCAACTTCCTTCTAACTCTTAACTTTTACAAACAAAAAACCCAACATTTTTTTTCCACAAATTGATTAGTCTCAGAAAGCAAAAGCAATGCTGGACCATTGTCATGCAAAAAATAATTTTTTCCAGAGATGAAAAATAATATGAAAAATTTTGCTTTAGTTCTTGATTTTCTTTGGAGTTCTAACTCCTGTCTAGCGAATGTTCGTGGAGGAAAGCCCTGTTCAGACATCTGTCTCAGAGGGGGATTAGGTGGATGAGATGTGAAAGGCCAGGGTAGAAAAAAGGTTTGTGTTGAAACAGGAAAGGATTGTTTCATTTATGGCTGTTTGGAGGGAGGGAAGGAAATGGGCAATGATGGCAGGGGCAGAGGGAGTGGGATTGGTGAGATGTAGGCATCTCACACATAAAGAAAGCATCATTGCTGCTTTTGGAAAACTGAAATTAAATATGCAAGCACTATGGCTGAGACACCTTATTGTACTTGACATTTCCTGGATCGACCCACATCAGTCCTTGATATTAACAGAACAATCAGTTCTATGCCAAAAGCTGTTAACCCTATTTCATAGGACAGCTCACTTTCTAGCAGTACCTGGAGATAGTACTGAGAGAGTATTTCGATTCTGTAGTTTACTCATTGGCCCTTATTAAATCCAGGAGCTATTTTTCAGTAAAGGCATAATTGAAAGACTCAGGTAACCAGGCTTTTCTTTTGTGTGTGTATTATGTGTGCAATTTAGTTGTGCAACTAAAAAGGACCGAATCCAGATGTCCGCAGCTGACATAGCAGAGAACGTGTCTAAGAAACACCAACGCTTGCTGTTAGTGGAGCCACCTTGCTGTAGCAGAACACAGAGGTACAGTGCATGGTTATGTGTTTTTAACTTCGTGATCTGAGGAAAGGTAGGAAGAAAATATGCAGCCCCATATCTGTGCTTTTATCTACTTTTGTTATTGATCTCAAAATCCTCTGGGAGCCATTCCACAATGATTGGTATTCAAACTGATGTTTACCAGTTAATCTTCTGTTTGGTATCTATCTCCATTGTCAGCAAGTCTAGGCCTGGTTATAGGCTACAAGGCAAGATGGAAATGTGAACCCCAGCCAGTAACATTGTCAGAGTGGCTCTAAACCTGCTAAATCAATAAAACCAGAGGTGAAGGCTCATAAATCTCTGCGTGTGTGTATAGCTGCCACGATCCAGCTCCTTCTGGGACCCTGCATGTGGCCTCCAAATAGAGTTCCTGGCAGTCCATCTTTCTGGTCTAGAGGTACATCTGTGATAAAGCAGATTTAATGGGGAAGACCTTGCAGTGGAATAACATAAGCTGTATGTTTTCTTTCTTCCGTCTCACCAAAAAGCTAATATTCAGTTTCTCTCCTGTCCAAGTCAGATTAGCTTCCCATAACAGCACTCACCCATGACAGTCTCCAGTATTTTATTTCATGACAAATTGAGCTCCATGAACCAGAACGCTTGCTTTTGGAGCTGACTGCAATGGATGCTGAAAGAGCCTCGAGCATTTGCACTTGGAAAGGGGCAAAGCTCTGTATTTATATTCTAGCTTTCTGCCTGCGTGTCTGAGTGTATATGTGATCTAATGCCAAACAAGAAAGCTCATCTATGGATTGCACACTAATGTAATGTGCAGTGCATATGGAAAGGGAACAGTTTCATTTACGGAGCATGAAACACAGTGATACCCATAATGCTTTGGTTTTGTTAGCCAGGAGGAAAACAGATCTTGTGATTTTTTATTTGTGAAGAATCAGTATTTTTAGCAGTTTCTCAGTAGAAATATTATACCTTGTACCTTATTAACACTGATTTTTAAAAAAGCTATGGAGTTAGTCCATTGGTTTAAAGAGAAGGCATTAGCATATTCTTTTTTCAAGGTGTGTCCTTTTTTTAGCTTTTCCAGTCAGAAATGCAATGTTTCGCTGCATACTTCGCATAAGTTCTACAGTTTCATGGGAGCATTCAAAACACGAAGAATTCTTATGAAATAGAGTCAGGAGTGAAAAAAATTTAACAAGGTTTCAAATGTATCAGAAGCAAGAAGCGCGGCAAAGAGTCTGTAGACTTAACAGACTCAGCTGTAAAAGAAGCTTTCCAGAAAGGTAAGGCCATTAAAGAAAAACTAAATTAAATCTTTACTTTACTTAGTAAGGGAGGTTTCCACCACAGCCTTTCTTTACAGAGGGCTAAGTCTGATGGGCTGTTTCAAATTGCAGTGTCAGAAGAGATTTTTGAATAAAATTTATAAACTGAGAAGAAGGAAATCAGAAGGACCAGATGGTGTTCACCCGGGCTTTCTGAAGGAACGCACATACCAATGTGAAAATGTTATGTGTAATCTGTCTCTTAAAATCAATCTCATTCCTAGAGAAACAGAAAGCAACAAATGTGACACCATTTTTAAGCTGTCAGGGAAGATTTGGGGAACTATAGATCAATAAGGTTCACTTCCATATAGGGGAAACTATGGAAACTCTAATAAAATCTAGAATTAGTAGCCACATGGAAAGATTTGTTTTAGTAAGGAAGAGTCAAAACTGCTTTTCTGGATGGAAGTCACAGCTCAAATATTAAATATTTCTTCAACGTAATTAGTGAGCATGCAGACAGCTTTTCAGAAGTGTCCGCTCTGTGTTTCAGGCACAAGGAATAGAGGGGAAAATGAAAACTTCATTAAACCACTGTATGAATCCATGTTGAGTGCTGCATGCAGGTCTAACCCTTAAATATCAAAGTGTATAGTAGTCTTAAAAAATACACAGAGAAAGAAGTCATGTTAGCACAGCAAAACGGTGAAGAAAAGACAGCTATCTTCTGACACTGCAACATCACTGAGAGTCAAGCAGATTCATTTTCTTTGAAAACGCTATTTCAGATTACTGATGTCAGGAAAAGAAGAATCTTTAAAGTCTTATAAAAATGTCGTTGAACATACACGCAAACTTTAGAGACAAATAAATTGCCATCTGCTTCAGTCTTTCATTGTGTTTGTACTTAAAACAGAGTCATCAAGATAAAAAATGTCCCCAGGATCTCTTGAGCTGTGAACAGGGGATGACTTTCCTTAGCACAGCAAAAGCGCTACTGTTAAATGGAGCTTGAAGACAGTTACTGAATACCTTTTGTGGAAAGAAAGGACAACAACTTTTCTGAAATGGAGAAGAAATAAAAGTCTGAAGTAAGGGTCTGAAGTTTGGAATAGTTAAAACTGCAGTGAAAATGGGTGCTTTAAGCAGAACTTCTATTCTACACTACTCTTAGCACTTGTTTCTAATATTTCCCTTCCCGTCCTTCAGGATTATCTTCTGCAAAATCTGGTTCTTGCAGCCACAGGGAACCGCATGTGAGGATTTGAGGGGAGATGCTAAGCCAGGGAACAAGGAATGGGAGTGGGTGGATCCTTGTTAGCGCAAAGGAATTGATCCCATGTGTGAAAGAAAAATACTCATCTGCAGTGTAGGCAATATCTGGGCAAACCCAAAATTCCTAGGCCTGTTTCCCCAGTATTGAAAGATCATTACACTCACAGACATATTTTCTAAGATGCTAAAATCCTGTGATCAATTTTCATGGAGCTCGAAAGCGTCCATAGCTGCCGGGGGAATGGAATTATAGCACCCGCATTACTAAAAGGGATTAGATTTGTGGCAATACCAGGTGTGCTTGCTCTTTCTTTCCTTTTGTCTTTATTTAGATTTAGGTACATGGGTAAGGATCTATTTGTATTGTCTAGGGGATTTTGTTTTTAAAATGGTGTTATAACACTTACAAATAATGCTGTAATAAGCAATTTTAGAACCTCATTGTGTCCTCCCTTTCCAGCATCTTCTAAATGGGTCTCTTAATCTATTCCAAGGCTAGTGACTATGACAATTACTATTTAAAACAAACTTGCTTATGGCCTGTGTCTTAAAACCGTAGATATGTCTATGTCTAAGAAGAACATCATACACATATAAGCACACAAGCACTCATAACACCACAGGTCATATTACAACAAGAAAGTATTTCTTCTTTCCCCATTCTTGTGCACTAGAAAACACCTTCTTATATACGCTCCATTCCCTCTGACATCTATAGCAATTATGCACACAAAAGGCGGGTGTCCCAGTAATATTTCTAAATCTTTCACTTCACGGAAGGAGTCATTGCTGAGTGTTTTCTTAGCAAAAGACAAAGCAAGTAGCCTCTCGTCTTGATTAAAACCCTCTGACTTTTGGAATCTTCTGCTAAATTATATTTACCATACAGGAAGGGTGTAGGAGGGAGGAAAAGAATTGAAAAACTCCAGTCTTGTGTCAATTATCAAGTGTTTTAAATTTAGAGATTTTCCCATCAACTAGAAACTAAATCCACTTGTTTGTTGCCAGGGAAAATGGGTGAAGATGCCATTTCTGAAGTGTGTAAAGACTTTGTGGTTCATTTCACAATAATATTTGTTGAACTTTTGTGGCATGCTTTCAGAGGAAGCAAGACAGGGCTGTGTTAGTCATGATTTGCTAAAAAGTACGTCCTAATCCTTCCTAGTTTTTGTTTATTCATGCCTTGCTGTGGGATTTACAGTGTTAGCTCATGGAAAGAAAAAGAAAATCCCAGCAGATAGAGGAATGCAGCCTTCCAGTCCGCTGCTTGGAGGCAGGTTTGGATATTTCTGTCAGGAGGACTTGCTTCACTTGACAGGGAATGGGGAAAAGAAGCAGAAAGAGGCAGTCTGCTTCTCAGACGCAGGCATGGGAGACCTGGGAGACCAAGCTCTGCACACAAGATGACCTTGAAATCAGAGGTACAGCTCAGCAAGGCAATGTGGGGCGAGCTGCACCTTTCTCCGGAGAGCTCATCATGCCCCTGCCCGCTGCCTCTGACAGCCAAAGCCTCAGTCAGGTAGAGACCATCTAGCTTCGGGTATCCCAGGGCACCTCTAAGCAATGTCATGGTGAGGAGGAGGGTGCAAGCTGTGCTAGAAGTGTTCCCACGAGCTCTACCTCCTGCCTCATGAGGTTGTTTCAAAAGTTGCTTTCATTCTCCACCTCTCCAGGCTGAGCTGACTGATAAAGGAGCTCCTCTTACTTTTTCTCACCTGCTCTGAAACAGGATCTGTTCGTTGTTAGACGCCCTTTTGTTAGAGGAGGGTGTCTCTTCTTTGTTTTGTTTCCTCTTGACTCCCACTGGCCATAACCTTGGTGGAGCTGGAGGAGGGAGCTGTGGCACTGCCGTGGGTAGTGAAGCCCTGTCCCACCAGTGGGGAGCAGGCGTGGAGGGGTGGTGAGCAAGGGAGTGAGTGTGTTGAAATCCTGCCGGCGCTTTTCCAGTCCAGGTGATCCTGTCAGTGACAGATCTGGTCTGAACCTCTGCTACCACTGTGGAGGGTGAGGGCGGAGGGAGAAGAAAACCAAAGCCTGTGGTGCATAATGAAGTCCTTATGCACTGAAAACTTGTATTTGATATGCCATAGATGGAGATGCTGACAGCCACGATCTGTGCCTTGCAGGAAAAGATTTTGAAGAGAAAATACGCTGCCTTTGCAAATGCTGGCACAGAGCCGGCATAGGCCTGCAGAGCATTGGGTCTGTTCAGTGATGACTCCTGTTAGAGAACTAAGGAAGAAATCATTATTATTCATTTTTTACTTTAGTGCATAGCTCAGTTGCCGAGTGTGCAGAACAAGATCACAGCATCCAAGAAGGCTGGATTTCTGTTCATCAGCCTGTCATGTTCTTGGTGTGTGAATTTATGCTAGTCTGCTCTGTTCTAGGCACTTTGGTGTCTGCATCTCGAGTCTGCAGATCTTGGGAAGCCGAGTGTCGAATATTGTTATTAACTAAAGTCACTTGATGCCGTTTTTAGTCTTGGTCAGTCTATCCATCCTCAAGAAAAGTCACAGTTTTTACACATCTCTCCTTTCCAGTGAAAATGCATTTTCTACACAAGTTACTGTGAAAATGATGTGGTGAGACTCCTTAAAGAGGGTGAAGGTGTGTTCTGTGACTGATACATAAGAGAGAAAAGACTCCAGCTGCCTCTTTCTGGGCTGCTTTGAAGCAACTGGCATAACAGGACTCAAAACCATGTATAATTCATTATCTTAGACCTGACTGTATCTTGCAAATTTTGTTATGATCCATTAATTTGGGGGCATGTATTCTTGATTATAACACAGGATTTTAACTTGCCTTTTTAGTTGCAGTAGAAACTTCTTTTGGCTCGACTGCTCCAGTACAGTCTGCATCCAGTTCACACATCTTTTATCAGTAGTCATTGCTAAGGTTATCTCACTTCATTATTTCTCTTCACTTATTCTTTTAATAATAGACTCAGATTTGCAGGACACAACTTGCAAGCACAGATTACACAATTTGTCTCTAGTTGGCATGATGTGAAGTAGCTATTCTGCCACTGCAAACTGCTATGTAAGTATTTTCACCCAGAACAGGACAAGCAGAAATGAATGCCTGAGACCCCAAAACCACATTTAGCATTCATACTGTATAAACAGTGGTCCATCATATCCATATAATTTTATCCCTCTTGTTCACCATATTACCACAGGTTGACAGTCACCCACACTTCCCACACCATGCTAAGTGGTAGGGGAGACACCCGCATCTAGCTACAGTAGCTTTTCCCAATCCATGAATTCTCCTCAGGATTTGCATGGTGGGTTGGCCGTGATGCACACATCCAGCTAACACATCTGTGGGTAGCTTGGCTGTATCAGTGTGGGTATATAGAGTGCTGCAGCTATACCTCTTGTGAGAGGAGCTGTGCCTGGAGAGTTCGCAGCTGCAGGTCTGCACCCCTGCTATAGTTAGGGATATATTCCAAATGCAGTTCTTCCATTTTGCCTTTTACAATTTCTCAAAATAATGTATTGAAGTAATAGAAGTCAGACACAAAATTTAAAATTGGAGACCCCAAAGAACAGCCTCCCATCTATGGTGGCACTTCCATTGTGCATGGCTCTGTCAGTGATTCCTCAGATTCCCCCCTTTTGTCTAGGCTTTTTTTTTTTAATGCCAATAAGGCACAAGCTTTTTTCAAATTAAATGAGATCCAGGATGAAAGATATAACTTTGTACTTGGGAATGAGGAGCAGGATGAAATTATGCTTTTATTAAAGCTAGATCTCATTTTAGGTTGTTTGAACCACTGTGACAATTTTTGCAACAGCACGAAAAAGAAATTGAAATTTATATTTGACACTATCTTTATTTAATGTGGTTTTTTATTTCGTATACTAGTCTGAACATCACTTAATTCAGGACATCAGAAGCAATGGAAAACATTTGGTTTTAGCTCATTTTTGCAGTGTTGTTGCTTTTGAGTCACTAGAACATTTTGCTATTACTCACATTATATCTTTATAACATAAAGGGCTAAATGCAGAGTAAACCCTAAGTACAGAACTCTGTAGATTATATCGTAAAGTGTATGTAATAAAAAAACCCCTCTCCTCTCAGCACTGCAACTTCATATTATGTTCTTCAAAACATTGTCTTGCACAAATTATATGCCAAGTTATGCTCTCTTAAACTTCATTGCTTCCATGACAAACCCCAGGGCAATCTCCAAAACAGTGATCCTGTCTATTAAGACCATGATGCTGAAGTCTGTTGTAATTTCTACTGTGAAGCCACTGATGGCCTGACAGGCAAAACAGACAGCTCAGTTCTAGCTCAATGCTGTTTATTTCAACAGTTTTCCTTCCAATTTTTTCCTGCGTCCAAAGCAAATTAGACACACTTGTATAATAACATTGCATTTCTGGATGGAAGGAGCAGTTCTGGGGTTTTCAGCGTTAACATTGTCATGCTTCATTCAAGGTGGTAGAAAAATGTGCATTAAAACATTTGGGTGAGCATTCCCCGTGTTTTGAGTCTTTTCTTACAACAAAACAAAACCTGGAATGTTTTTGTGTAGCTGAAACTTGCACAGACCTACGTGCAATTCTGGAAATGTCTGGATTACATACTAGTATGGCCTGCAGAGCTTAGGAAACTGCATTGATTTCTTTTCCTCTCTATTCAAAATTCAGATGCTTTTAGCCATGTCATTTCTTTAAAAATTATCTCAGATTAATACCTTGTACTGTTGCTGCTAATTTATGTTCTTAGAGGAGTAAGGAGTGGATTGAGTTATATAAGAACTATCTTGTACTTCTGTAGATACTATGCAAATTTTAATTATGATCTACCTTCTCCATAGTACAAAATGTGTCACTAAAAATATAGTAGCAAAGTAAAATAATTTCTACATTAAAACAGTATCCAAAATCATAGCTCACTCTTCGCGGGGATGTCATGGGGTAGCCAGTGTTACCTACCTTCAGTTCAGCTGGTGAGCTCTCACCTACCGATAGTCCATCCCACTGGGAATGAATGTCCATGGGCATTTGCAAAGCTAGACCTGATTCCAGAAGTATGAATACAAGGGGGCAAGTTATTATTTTGCTAGCTAGATCAGAATATCAGATTCATGTCTACAATTGAGATAATATGTTGTTGCACAAAGTTTTCATTTTGGAAAACAGGCAAATAGTTGCCAAGCTGGAAAGAGAGACAGAAAGTGGCAACACAAATATGTCGTTATTATCTTTTCCTTGAAGCATTCCTACCATCCAGATGTTGCTGGTGACATCTGTCTTTGCTCAGCAGACGTGTCTCATTGCACAGTCCCATCACCTTATGCTGAGTAATTGAAAAAAACAGCATATACTCAGCTCAGCGACACCCTGTTTACAGGAGAAAAGCTTTAATTTCAGCACTTTCAACTTGGAGTGCTATTTGGAAACATTTAGCTCATAAAAAGTCTTACAGTTCATGCTTTGACCTCATCGTGACCTGAACATTTTGTTAACAAAGTACCCTGTTAATGTTTTGACCAAAAGAACTAATGTACTTGGGGCTGGTTGTGTTGCCAAAGTGGTGCTTGCTCCTAAAAAGGGAAAGTTTTAATTCTATTTTCAAAAACAATGTCTTACTCCTAACTATATATGGAAATGTCATCAATCAGTCCTGGAAACAGAGTGTGCACTGCAGTGCATTATAATAGCTTGCGTTTCTGCATTCGGTGTAACAAACCGCACCACAACGTAGCTTGCAGCGGAAGTCTTTTGCTATGCCTATTTCCCCTCTACTAGCTTGAGTAGATGTGAATATAACTTTGGGTTTAGTCACCAGCAGTGAAGTATAAAGTAACAAGCTAATCAGAAGAGGGGATAATAAAATACATAGCCACTCCCAGCCATATTTACAACAGCATTCTTTGACTAAGATGTTTTCGCTTGGGTTTTTTTGATTAAGATGTAAACCACCTGAACCCTTAACGCTCCATGGGTGCAGACTTCTGCTGTTGGCTCTTTTTTAACGTAATAAACAATAATTTAGCTAAAAAAAAGGATTCTAAACGGTGACTTATTAATACCTACCAAAGGGCTTCAACAACCAAAAAACATCTCCTTACTTAAAGAAGTACGTTATTTGAGCATTAGATCTACCAGGAATGCCAAAAGGTAGGTGTTTTTGAAGTAGGCAGTGAGCTCAGACTGTTTGGTCTTCATCTTTATAAACCAAATCCCAAGAAATGCCTGATGGATAAAATCAGCAGCAATGAAAGTAGCAACCACGTGGAAGTACTAAGGGAGTAAAGAAAGGGAATAATTAAGAAAAGTTGTATTAGACAAATCAAAACCGAACCCTGCTAAAAAACACAGTGCATTAGGAAGTACTGCATGTACAGTTATCAGTTACTAGCCACTTAACTGTATTTCATCTGCATCTTTTAACTTTTTGGTTAAGTCTTGGTCAGGATTAAAAAGCAGTATATGCTATGCATATTTTAAAACAGTCATATTAACTCCCTTTTTTTTTGGTATGGAGCTCATAAAACATTTTGGTTTGTTTTTTTTTTTCTCATTGTCAGTTATCTAACTTACTACTGTCTCTTTCTTATGGGAATAACAAGCACTTCTAGATCCTTTCAGAAGTGCATTTTAAGAACTCAAAACCAGTCACAGTTGATTGAGTTAATATGCAAAAGGGGGTTCTACAAGCTCCTGGTAGAAGAGTGCTCATGGAAGAAAATATCAGTCAAGTAGACAGGATGCAGAAAAAAAAGTGAGAGAGGATAATAAATGGGAGGTTTTGTGGCTTCTAAAAATATTGCCAGCTAAATGTAGGACAGCAGAGATTTAGCAGTCAACATGATGTAAGTGTGTAGCATAAAATCTATTTTATTGGTGAGGAAAAGAAGACTAGTGTAACTTACTCAGCTACAGGATATTGTTTTTGACACTTCGTCAGCATGTTCTTATTAACACAGAAGCTGAGCATTATTTGTGTCAAAATTGTCACTCGGAGCCCTCACTTCCCAGCAGACACTACCCAGAACCTTCCCAGTTCCTTAGTAATCTGCAAACTCATACAGTTATTTTTATTTTGGTGTTCAAACTCCATTTAATGTCAGAGTAAAAGTGGAAGATAAACAGAAAGATACAGAACCCTTCTACAGAGCTCAAACTATTGAGCACACGTTCCTAAATTTGGAGTATTTTAGGTAGGAAGCTTGATGATCTATAAGGGACAGTTCACCTTATTAGAAAACAGGATGCACAGTTAGAGGGACTGACTTGGAAAAGTCTTTACCCACTTTTGCAGTACCCCGTTCCTTGAAGAGATTATACTATATGTTTCAGAAAGTTCAGCTAATTAGAATGCTTACATTAAATACAGAATATCCTGAGTTACAGTAGGCCGATATAAAGCTTTAGGAGAACAATTAAATGTGTTTTAGGTTTAAGCCAAACTCTGTTAACCAGGGTTTGGGGGAAATCTCCTTCAGTGAGCATATTTTCATGAACAGTCTAGGTGATGGAAAACAGAAAGTCCTTATTAAATTTGCAGACAATAGGAAGGGTGGAGACTCAGACATGCCGAAGAGCGCAGAATGATCATGAAAACTGAAGTTACATTAAAAAAACAGGATAGTATTCAACAAGGAAGAACGCAAAGTACTACACTTAGCCAGGACGAATCACCTTCTCAGATGCAGGATGGGGAACAGCTGGTTAGGTGGAAAAGGACGGAAGAGGATCCCGGGGTTATAAAGCACTGCTGGCTGAGCATAAATCAGCCATGTCACCCTGCTCTGGACAGGCCAAACACTAAGCTAGGACTTATAAACAGGAGAAAAGGCATGCAGCAGCTTCTGTTCTACTCAGAAGACAAAACCTGCTGTTCTGCTTTAGCCAGTTTTGCTGTCTCCACTTCTCAATCCACTCTAGCTCTATTTTCTAGGATGATTGTTACTCTAGACTTTGCAATACCTTCTTCAAAGGACATGGAGCCAGACGCTATTGGTGAGGACGTGTGGGATGAGCGGGGCTTCTGCGGTTCCTCCGTCATCCTTGGCTCTGCTGTATGCAGTGCCCCATGTAGGGGACTGGGCTGCTCATTGTGCATAGCTTTCTTTTTTCATCTTCATTTGAGAAGGTGGGCCCAAACCCCAGATGTGGCAATAGTTCTGAAATATTTCAGTTCCTAATTTCTCCCAAACTCTAGGCTCATCTCCAAGTCCTTCAGATGGGAAAACGTTGTATCATATTTGTATTGTCTTTACCTCGGCCGCTCTGCAGCACCGCCAGGCCAAACATCCGTGGGACGGAAGGGAAGACAGAGGAAGGGATAAAAGGTCGGGTCTCCGAGTATTGCACATAACTCATTGAGGGGAATGGAGAACTTTTACATTCATAATTTTACTTGAGTTCAGGCCAGTCAGTAAACATCCTTATGCTGAAAAATATGTTGCACAGCTATTGAAATCTCACATTTTGTTCTGTCGGCTTTTAAACCCCTTCCTTGGATTTTGCTTTGTCTAATTTGTTTCTGATGAGAACGAAGACATTTACTTGGTGCAACTTAATTTTTCTTTATTCTGTAAACTGTATGGCCTTCCGAAGGCAAAAACTGGCTAGTCACAAATGAATTATCATAGACTGCATGGGGAATGGCTTCATGAGGAAAAGCAGTCACTGCTGAAATCCAGTATTCCTTTTTGCCTACAAAAGACTTAAAACTTTGATATTTCTATTACAAGCTAGTAACAAGACTGGTTTCAGTTCCACCCTCCAGACAACACACCACCTCCCTCAAGTGGTCAGCGAAATTAGGGTTGTTTTTTCTGCTTCAAGGGCTGGTTTTTGGCACTGCCCAAAGAATGTGTTGAAGAAGGCACTTTTTAAAAACAATATTAATAGATCAAGTTTAAACCGGTCTGAAAAAAAAGTATTTTGAATGGTAGAAAGAGGTAACACTCCCACAGAAACAAATACTTAGCTGGTATCACTTGGACACTGTAGAGTTTTGATGAGAAGAAAACTGAAATAGCTGCTTTTTTGTGGATGGGCTCTAATAGCTTTCTGCCTGCGGTTACAGGCGTTCAGTTACGGTCACTGCCACGGAGGGGATTGTATAAGCACATAAGCTAATCAAAACAGTGGCACGTTTGGAAAAGCAGCACTGTTAATTCTGATGGCTTGCTCAAATCCTCATTGGAATAATTACAGTTTTCTTCTTTTGTTCAAAATGCTCCCCATTTAGAAACAGTTCTTTTGTAATTTGCTGCCTAATATGTGCTTGCAGAACAAACTGGAACAATGCTGGGGAAGAGCTCACGGGAACTCAAACCAGAATTACATAAATTACAAAAACAGCAATAATGATGGTAAGATAAAAACAGAGAGGAAATAGAAAGCTTCATACTTCAGGAAGCAACCCAGGCACGCACTGCCAGGGTTCAGGATAAAATTTTCCCATGGAACAGTATGCTGTAGAAGTGCCTTGCCAAGAGACGTACACCCAACACATGAGGCAATGCCTTTGTATGTATGCTGACAATATCCACCATGGCAATGGGTAAAGAAATTCCCGCTCATGCAGCCAAATCATGCTTTTCTACACATCACTGGACACCTGTGAAATTCTGTGGGTATTATCCAGGATGAAACCAAACATTCACACAGACCACTACCCTGTCAGTGCCCAAACACTGTGACTTTCAGCATTACCTCATATGAGCAAAGACTGATAGTCAACACAAAAGGAAATCAGTTCAGGTAGAGCAGAGTGAGCAATGAAAAATCAGGAGCCCTATAAAATAATCTTAATTTATAGTCTGACAAAAAATATCTAATAAACCTATCTAACAAAGGACTACACAACACATAGGTTTAGAGAGGAGGCAAAAAAACAGTGATGCCAAGTCACCAAGCAGTTAAATTAGTTAGTACAGGAAACACAGTCCTCATGTTTCAAGGCCTAAGTCAGTCTGCAGCAGGAGTCAGGAATAAAATTGTGAAGTATGACACATATAGCCAAATATATTATAAGCATTGCTCTTGCTAGAGGCAGTGTTCTGTTCTAGGATGCAATTTTTGTGTTTCTTTTGCTGGGTAAAACTGCAATCAGGTAGTTCCAACTACTTTTTTTCACCAAAGCCTGCTAATTAAAGCAACACTACCCAGCCTCCTTCTTGGCATTAATGAAGTGCCAGAGGAAGGAAGCCTTAAGCATTTTCTTCTCAGAGCATCTAATATCCCACACTACAGCCGGTGGAAAAATGGTAACACATTTCCTGACCAAGAAAAGAAAAAAAAAAAGAGAGAGAGAACATATTTTTCACAAAAGCTTGAAGTACAAAGTTTCTTTTGCAGTCGGTCTGAAAGCTGTTGAAAGCATAATGTCCTCTGCATATTTGAAAGAAACATAAGTGGTATGAAAAAAGGTCCTTCTTGCCTTAATACAGCACCAGCGTGGTTTAGCTTGGCTGTTGCAGGTCTCTCAAAAATATGGCCAAATCAGATTGTACACAACTTGCAGGTGGCATGAGAAAAGCACGGCTAAGAACAGCAGCCCTTGACTTGTGGTACAGATGTGAAGAGATGCAGAGGAAGAAGATAGCTCCAGATAACTTGCAAGGTCATCATCGTTAACTTTTGATTAACCTACAGCTGTGACCCCCATCCAGTTTTCTGCTATTTTCCCTTATTCTACTGCTCCCACCTAAGAGCTGCCTTTCATTCACTCTGGCGTCTAAGAAGCCTTCAGAAAGAAAAGTGATTCCTTGGTACCAGATTCAAGCCAAAACAAACTCCTGCCTCTAAATATCCCTGAAGTTTAGAGTTGCTTGAAATTTAAACTCATCTCTAGATCCAAATTTGGCTGTTTGAGGTCATCTTTACACATTTTTGTTTAAAAAATAGCATTGTCTGAGTCCCTCAACTTTTTTTGCTTCAGCCTTTTGGGTCATGGTCAGATTGGCTTACCAGATGCTTTGGTAACCTACCATAGGCATCCCATTCCCTCCCCTCTTCACTTCGTAATCTTCCAGAGATGAAATTCAAGATTGCCCGCTAATTGTAACAGGACAGCTTCTCAGACAGATGACTTTCCAAGTAACCTTCTCATTCCACTCATATTCGGAGAATGAAAAAGTATGCCAGAGCGTTATGTGATGACGGATGAGGGCCAACATTACAATTTATGTTTGTGACCTGGCACACAGATGGAAACACAGAGTATGATTCAGTGGTTTTTGCAGCCTTAATCCCTACTAAAGAGTGGCTCTGCCAAGGTAAACCTGACATTTTAAATGAAACTGCTTTGCATACACTGCATGGAACCTGAGATCCCACTTTTGTACTGCGGTTTCCTTCTAAAATGTAGCTACTGCCTGACAGGGCAGCGTAAGTGTGCAGTCTGGGCTCCCCTGTGCTAACAGTATTTGGTCTGCTTCAGCAAATGGCAGTGACAAGCAGACCATGCAAAAGGAGCGAGACAAATGTTATTTGAACATGTACATTCCCAAGGCTGAGAAGAGGAGCAAAAATAAGGGCTGGATCCCACTTTCCTTCCCCACCCAGGCAACTCCCAAGCAACAAAATCCAAATTAGGCCCCACATTTGTAATAACATCACATTTCCTGGTAAATCAATCATTAATCTACAGAACCAGGAAAGGCAATACATCTCGTCATTATGTCCACAACTCAAAACAAGTTTTTAGCACTGGGAGCAGTTTCCTCTTTCCCCTCACCATTGCTTCCTTTGTGTTCTTTCTAAAAATAAAATATTGACAGCTTTAAAAGAGGAGGAAGGGAAGGAATTCAAGTCATTTAGTGCTCATTATAGCAGCAGTCCAACCCAGCACAAAAAGCTAGCCTCTCCTTAAGTATACAAGTAGTCAAAATCAATGAGGTTTATTGAAGAGCTTAGAGGTGCTGCACCAAAGCCTGAATATATCCGACTGAGTCTCTCTGCACCAGTGTGGCAGGAACAGCACTGGTTTTCCTCAGGCAAATGCCCACCAAAACAGGTCCCATGCAGTGGGCAGAGCTATACCACAAAATACAGCTCATCTCCCCGCTCACTCCCTTGCTCTCCCAAAGACCCTGCTGCGACCATGCAATGAGGAGATTTATTTAGACTGACAGCAAGTCATTTCACCCAAACACCCCATGGTCATCAAATGTCATCAAAGTCATCGTAATCTCTGGCTGTCACTGGCCAGACCTGGAGTCAAAGGTACAACCTGTGTAGTGTATGAATTACAGGTCTCCAAACACTGCGTAAGCCTGGGAAAAGAAGAGCACAGAGACAACGGGAGACAATCAGCTAACACAGGCTTCCTCAGCCTGCTCATCTCTGCCCAGAGAGAACAAAAAGCATTTAAGTATCCCGGTGTCTTACCTCTCATCCACCCCCAGCCACTTTCTATACTTTACTTCACCCAGGTATAGTCTGTATGTAAACAGGAGAAAATTCGAAGCCCCAGTAAAGCCAGACATTGCCTTGGGCTCTGGGACTGAGAATCGGAAATACAAGATGCTTGCTATTCAAGAGCTTGCAGGTAGCACTCCCTTGCCCAGATTTACCCACATGTGCACCTTTTCAAGCACCGGCTTTTGAGCCTTCCCAGGAGCTCCCCTGCCTCCTCTCCCAGGCCCTGCCAGAAAGGAAAGAGAGATTTTTATTTATCTTTGAACATATGGCTGTCCTACAGGGACCTATTGTTAAGACTCAGGTAGCTGGTTTGTCTTTGAAACCAGTTTATTCCTTATGCTCTACTGAACGTGTAGGTCTGGAAATAGAGGCAGCAGTATTTTCTGCATTTCTTTGGTTAAATATAACCAGAACAAGACTATTTCCAATCATCTATTTGATCTAAGCCTACTAATGAAAATGCTACCGCCCAACATTTTCAACCTCTTAACGCTGCACTTATGGGAAAAAAGTTCCTTGAGAAATTGAGAAATTGAGAAATTCCTCTTCTTTCAGAAGAGAACGGTGGGGAAATGGCAAAACAGTTCGTGAAGAAATAAAAAACAGAAACATTTGAAAGGCATGATCTTCCATTCAACTTTCTTAAAAAGATTTTGAAGGACAGGAAAGGGAATAATCCCATGGATTTTTCTAGTCAAACAGGTGTGAAATGGACCCTTCCTAACATCCCAGAGGTGCCAGGGAGGTTGGGTATCTGCCTTCATCATCCTTAATGTTTTAGCTTAGCCACTGTTACTGCACTACTGCTCTCCTCCTCTAGCTTCCCCAGTAAATATGGCCCTGACCAGCTGTATGAAATACCTCCTAGCACGGATAGCACAGATTTCTGATCCTTTCATCAGGGTCAGTTTGGACTTCAACCACATTTCTAGGCAGCTAGACCCATCACCCTCTCTCATGCAGCTATAAGCTTTTCCTAATGCAGTGGAATCTTCTACTATTTAAATATTTTTTCCAGAGTATAATTTAAACAGGATTGGCCATAATTATATATGTTTTGGAAATTGGAAAAAACGTATGATAGGAAATGTGTGTTTCCTGCTTTCCATCACTGATTTTGAGGCTCTCCAAAGTGATCTCAAAAGCTCTGAAAACTTCTCTTCTGCTTTTACTGATCACATCTTTTTGATATTAAAACTCAAATGCAGCAGTTTACAAGTCAACAAGCCCGGCACATTTTCTTCGATGTACAACAGCACAGTATTGCATAGCAGTAATGGTTTTAAACTAAAAGAGGGTAGATTTAGAGTAGATAGAAGGAAGAAATTTTTTACAATAAGGGTGGTGAAACACTGGAACATGTTGCCCAGAGAGGTGGTAGATGCCCCATCCCTGGAAACATTCAAAGTCAGGTTGGACGGAGCTCTGAGCAACCTGATCTAGTTGAAGATATCCCTGCTCATTGCAGGGGGGTTGGACTAGATGACCTTTAAAGGTCCTTTCCAACCCAAACTATTCAATGATTCTATGATTCTATCGGTCTGTAGAACAGAACTGTAGACAAAAATGAGATGAAATGCAACTAGCGACAAGGAGGAGAAACAGGTACAGCGGGATGGATTCAAAAGAAAAAAAAAAAAGGATGAAAAAAGACACAGGTACATAGAAGCACATCCATGTGTCTCTCTCTTTACCTACCTACCAGCAGATCATTGCATCTTAGGAATACTCCACATCGGAATGAAGGAAAAACTAAAAGCGTATTTGAAATGTTGTTAGCATTAAAGGATATCTGAGTACAAAGACGTATAACTGAATCAGGGCACCCTCACCTCATTACTCCCTAAACATTTCTGCAAAGACAGAAAAAAAATAAAATACTTTGTAACACAGGAAGATTATTTCAGTTGGCTAACCTGTAGTATAAACTTCGTAAGCACCAAGATAGAAAATGTTAAAATGCTTTGGACTGTGCATTAGCACTTCTTTTAACTGACTAGTTAGACAGTAAGTTTAGAAGCATATCAGACATCATAATATTTAGGAGCAGATTTGGCCATTTTTTATGGATATAAAAACCCATAAGATTCATGGGTCACTTATAATTTTTATTTCCAAGAAAAGAAAAACAAGAAAGTTGCAAACAAAAGTCCTGCCAATATTCAAACAAGAAGAAATGTAACCAAAGTAGTGGAAATCAGAAACCACACATGCATAGTCGTGTGAAGGTGCTGGCATACAGAAACAGGTCTCCAAATCATGTGCCGCCTCTTTTTAAACCAAGAAAAATTCTTGTATGGGTTCCTGAGGGACTAAAACAGTGACAGCTACTCCCAAGGACTAGACCACTTCAGGATGATGTCCTGAGCAGTGCTGTCTGTGTAATTCTGCAGATGATCAAGGTGGCATCCTGGTTTTTTTAATCTTACCTGCAGGCAAAAGCAGGTTTGCACAAATGCTAATCCAATCCTCCTTCCATTATTTAACCCAGACTCTTTTGTTCTTCCTATATAAATGTTCCTTGGGCATTTCCATCTTTATTCGCTTTATGTCCAAAAATGCATGCTCTGCAGAGACAGGCACACAAAACTCTGCTGCAGAATCATTTAGGTGCATGAATACTGCACCTGAACACTGCACAAGTCTCTAGGAGAAGCACGAAGAGTTAAAGACAGTCAGAAATAGTGTTGGTATCTGCCTTTGGATAGTAAAGGATTAAAGCAAAAGGCAAAAGGGACTGATCAGCCTAAGAGGGATTAAGCCCACTCACTCCCTAAAAAGTGCTCTAACCACCAGATCATAGGGTACGCTGGGCAAGTGCATTCCTCATTCTCCCTCTTGAAACTGAGCCACAGTGCAGACGGGCATGCAAGAGCTACAGAGACAGCCAGAGAAAAGGCAACAAGGAATATGACTGTAAGCTGGTGGTTAGGGCGCTGATCTTGGAGGGAGAGGGTTGAAAGGCCTAGCCCATTCTCCCAGTCTGTTCTGGATTTTCTTTAACCCACAACTAGTCCAGTGACAAACTGAAGGGAAACGCATACCCATCCCAAGAAGTAAGGTCTAACCCCCAGCTTCCTCCCTTCACAGCCAAGTAACTAACTAATCAGCTAAAGTCAGCATGTCTGTTGCTGCTGTTTCCTGCAGTTCACCTTCAACAGAAGGAAGAGATAACTCTCAAGTGGGACACAGTATGGCCTTGCAGCTCGATTACTTCTGCAAGATGAAGAGGTTACTTCTGCTCCTTGTCCAGCTGAGCGGACTCAGCATTCAAGGCACCCTGCTGCCTGTGAGAACACTGTGACCACTGCTATGTGAAAGGAGCATCCCTCTGGTCCCCTCTCACATTAGATACCTGTCCTCAGAAGAAGGGTATGCAGACGAGGCAGTTGAGTAGAGACTAGCACAGAATATTTCCAAAAGGTCTGCTATATTCTTAGGGGAAGAGGTAGGTACCTAAATTAGGTGACCTGACTGACCCTAAGAGATGGCACTGCTCACATGACTGGCACTGAATGGGATGAGGAAGCTAAGCAGATGAAGAATACACCTAATGCTGGTTTGCGCATATGTGTGTGCATGTTTGAAGAAAGATGAGCATCTTCCAGTCTAGTGATCTCTCAGGTAATGTCAGGAGAAGTTAAGAAACACACACGCACAGACACAGTGTAATGATCCAGCCAGACTGCTATAAGCTTTTGGTTTCTGCTGATACAAAGCAGATGTTGGCGAGATCTGAATTCCTGAGTTTGCTTAACTCCTTGGAGCATCATTTTGGAATAAACACGAGAGGCATCTTTTCTCACAGCTCTCTTTTCTCTCGCATCAGACTTACCTCAGCTGAACAGGTTATTTATTGTCCAGTGGGAAATGTCAATTACATAGCATCATTTAAAAACTCGGAGGGAGGAGGGGAAAGAAAATCACTGTGAAATTTTCCAGGCAAAACTGCATTTTTACCCTTCATTTGATCTGATACAGTGGTTTGCTACTGTCAACTATAGCTCCATTGATATGTTTAAGCAGACCAGAGAAAAACCTTGCACTATTCAGCGTAGTAAGATGAATGTAAATTTAATGTATCGCTCATTGAAAACTGGTTTAGGATTTTATTGAAGAATGATATCATTCTCCTCTCCCTTGTGATTTACTTACTGCATGAAGAACAGGTGCTTGGAGAAGTACTTCAGAGAGAGTCTACCTGGATAAAAGAGATCAACATCTGTTTCGCTCTACTTGTGTGAGATAGTACACAACAAAAATCTGGAATTTCAACACCACCTAGAGCAACTCCATATAATTTCACAACTAGCATAAAGTGCCTTGAGTTATGCCATCCCAAATGTAGTACTACTGATGTTACAATAAAATTTGGGAAGGGGCAGGTCATGAAAGGGAAGTTTCAAAATTGTAGCTTGATGCCTTGCTCTTCACTCCCACATGCCAAAGCTACCCCTAAGAGTCCACCCAAAGCTACTCCATGGGAGTCAAGAGCCAGCAAGGAGGAGGAAGCGTGCCCCTGGCAATGCTGCTGAGGTCAGCAAGAACAAAGTCTCCCCAAGGTCTATCCTTTCTTACATAAAGGGGATAACTGAGCTTTATATGCTGTTATGTGGTGCTCCCTACTACTCTTTAAATGCCTCAGTCCCAAAAGAGCTGGGAGGTGGAACAGGGAAGGGTAGGACGCTTCCTGTGCCAACTCTTCCCCTTCAGAGTAGCTGCCCCAAATTCGCTTTGCCTCCCAAATGTCTGCACTCTGTGTCTCTGGGTCACAAACAGGAAAAGCGACCTTCTTTCCTAAAGGAAAATTGCTTCAAACACGGAAATTGTGGGAGAGGCAGCAGACCAGACTATACGGCATGGCAAGGTCTCTGACCAAAATAGGCTAAATTGCACTTACAAAATGAACAAAAGTTGGGGAAAAAAGAACATATGGATGACCTATAACAAACTTTTCATCTAGGAGATCTACTATTCTTTTTGCCATTTCCACTTATTACTGAGAAAATCTGTTGCTCTGCAATGCATCTACATTTAGAAATTTGCAGATGTTTAGTGCAATGTTCTGCAATAGCGCACTGCTGCCTAGTTCACCAGAAGTACACAGGTGGAGGATTTGGCAGAACTGACCTGATTGTTTTCACTTGAACTGATCAATAGCACCAAAAAATTTGTAGGAATTATAACTGTCCACACTGCAAGGATTTCTTGTCATGTAAAATTTGAGTGTGCAGCTAGCTGTTCATGAAAATCAAATTAATTTTATGATCAGACAAGCTATTCACATAAACATTGCAAAATCTTCTATTTGTTTTCTTTTAATAGGAACCAGCTTTCTTCCCTTTCTCCAAATCAGCAAGGATTACCTATCTATTCCAGAGAGAAGAGAAGATTTGGAGTAGCCTAGAAGAAAGCAAATAGCTGAAGAGGCCACTTTCGGACTGGGAGGTGCAAAAGCATGCAGCAAGGCAGATCTATAGGTCACTGGCTTACAAAGCCATGGAGGACTCCACTGTAAGTGAATGCAAAAGAGATGATGTTTGCAGTGCTGCAGATGTTTAATCCATTCAACAAGTAAATAATAGTAAAATCAGTCTACTCTATGTGATGAGTCTGCAGGGATATATACACATATGCGAGAAACACCCTTCTTTTATTAGGATCAGAGAACAGGAATCCTGAAACTCCCTCTTTTTGTGACTTGGGGTCACAGTCTGGAAGAGATTGAGAACCACAGTGTTAGAGAGACTCAGTCTCTGGCACTAATCAATCCAACATCTTTCCTGAGTGGTAGAAGAAGTGATAACCCATCTATATGGCCCATAGATCACTGATAGTAGGCTCACTAGCAGGCTCACTGATCAGCCAGGCATCTGAGTAATATTCAAAATGAGACAAAATAATTAGCTCCAGATGTAGATTTTGAACATACATCTAACTAAAGGATCTCTCTCTTTAAAAAATGTCCTCCTTCTGTCAGCGTGGTAAAGGCTCTGCTCGACAGGCCGGGTCTCCCTGGTCTCTGTATGTCTGACAGCCCTGGTACTGCCAGCTACTCTGCAATCATTCCCATTTATTAGCTGGAGGCTGACAAGTCCATTGAATTCCACTCGGCAATAAAGCATGTAAGGAGTGACACTGTCTTCTGCTTCTGGGATTACTCACTGGCTTTGTTTTTGAGCCGTGCTTAAGTGCTTTGCTGGAGCAAATCAAGCCACTCAGCACCATCTGGGATCTGGCACCGCAACCCTGGAGACTGCAGTCATACATCCAGCGCTCTACACTAAGTTGTGTTTAGGGCAGGAAAAAGTGATGAATATTCATAGATGGGTGGGTGAATCACCGAAGATTTGAAGGAAGATGGTCAGGGGAGTTACACTGGTGTAATCTTTAAAGCAACCAAAGAAAACCTTTAAACCAGATGTTTTAAGAGATCTTACTCTACAAAGAATGCACTAATGGGAAATAGTCCTGGTTTGACAAGGTACAGGACATGCTGGAACAGCCTAACACACTGAGATGACAAATTTAGGCTAAACATCAGAAGTTAACTATAAAATCAGTTGGGCAGAAGTGCAGACTCTCAAGAGAGGCAGGTGAAACCACAAGATCTGCAGCTATGCAAGAACCAGTAAGGTACCACAGGACATGAACCAGGGCATGGTCCCACAAATGTAAGGGACCCTTTTCTGGATCACCCAGGTTGATGTTATATTTTTCCCTATCCATTGACAGACCAAGCTTACTTCCGTTGAAGCCGGTGGGAATTTTGCCACTGACTTCCAAGGGAGCAGCAGCCCTATGATTTGGCTGTGTACAATTTCAATTAGAAGGTCTATGAATCACATCATTCTGTTCTTGGCAGCTGAGAGATGAAGGCAGCGGGGTGGGAAAAGAGCAACTCAAGCAAATGGAAATAATTTTTCTATTAATTTTTTTTTAAAGGAAGGTACTCAGCATAACTTATTCCTTTTTTCCTCCTGTTCTGTTACTAATAACTGTCTGGTGTTATTAAAGTGGATTGCTAACATCTTGTTTACTTTCCACTATCTACAGATTTCATCCTGTGAGGTTTATTCACCACAGATAAAACTCATTCCTATACAGAAAAAGTTTTCTTATTCAGGGATCATTCAAGCCTTCATTTAGCTCAATTTTTATAGTTAGCTTGGACTTTGACTAATGGCACAGCCTTGTGAACAGGGCACGGGAAAGCCTCTCAGAAGTACTTCTGTGAGCTTCAGTGATGCCGGTGGAGATGACTAATTATTCAGGTTAGAAAAAGACCTCTGCCCTTACACTGCCTCTGTGTCATGAGCACCCAGCTGGTTTGAAACATACCATTGTATGTGCATGCCTGCATTATAGACTCTGTGTGTTGAAGTATATTCTACAAAAAAAAGCCATCCTGAGAACGCAACTGCAGTTACACAAAGAATCTTCATATGCGATATTTTCTGAAAAAACATAGGACACAGGATAGTGCCAGTGGATAAAGACTGATGTTCAGATGACCTTGGCTCAGGTCCAGGCTTCCTAAATGCCCAAGTACAAGTCATTAGGAAGGTGCCAATGTAGGTCAGTAGACAAATGACCCTGTTGATTTCATTAACAGCACATTCAAAACTGAAAAAAAAAACCAACAAAAAAACCAAACCCAAAAACCAGAAGGCTAGAGGAAAGGGGTACTGACTGAGCATAAGTGGGCATGGATGGGGATGTGCCTGTCTGATGAGTCTGTGGAGAGGCATTCCTGTGGGCTCAGGGATGCCATTCCACAAGGCAAGCTACCCTGCATCCCCACCAGATCTGTCTGGCTCACCTCCACCACGTTGTGTGGTGCCGGCTCGGGCCAGCCCGGGCGCCAGCATCTCAGATGCTTAAGGCACTTCGGTGTTTGGCTCACACTGATTTCAGTGAGATGTAGGCGCATAAAGCAGGAAGCATTCTGGAGGATCTGGGCCTCAATTCCCTCTCTGTAAAACAGAGATAATTTGCCTTTTCCCATGCTCCATACCATCTGTTTTGATCTGTAAGACCTTTAGAGTACTTTCTTGCTTTGTGCACATGCACTGTTCAGCACAGCAAGGCTGCAGCCCCTGCAAATTCTCTATAAACATAAAACAAACATATTATTAGTAAAAACAGAATACACATTTTTATTGTGAATCAGCATTGACCTTGAAATAAAACTTCCTTAAGCCTTCAGAAGCAGTAGCTTGCTAGCTTCAGATAAGTACCACCAAATGACTCCAAATGTAGCTAGGGACATTGCCAATCCAGTTGACTCAAAAGTACTGCAAAGATCTTTTCAGAAGTGTTTTTCTAGAGATAAAATACTACTCTCTGCCTCTTTCTCCCACTAGCATCCGTATTCTGTAGCACTGTGACCTTGTCATTATATAGTAAATTGAGGTATTAAGATAACTCTCCCTCTTGTAAGAACAAAAGCATCAGAGCCTCAGCAAATCTTAACCTGAGTGAAACCCACTGATCCAAAGCTGAACCAAGAGCACGTGAGATAAAAAACTGAGTGCAGCAATAGCCAACAACCTATTTTGGCAGAGAAATATTTGTTGGGTTTTTTTCTTTTATGAAGGCATCAAGTCATGAAGGGGAGACTGAAAGTCTTCTACTCTGTAAATCCTTTTATCCACAAGGTCTTCATGTTTGTGCCATGTGTCCCATGGTAGTCTTCCTATTTAATACCCATAATCCATGCTGTCTTTCCATAACACCCATAATCCTTTGATACTGCATGGAGTAGAGTTTAGAAGCATTGCAAGCCAAGACATTTTTAAGTGATTTATACAGTGAAGTAGAATTTCCTCTGCCCACCTGCAAAAACTGAAGCATTTCTGTGATTATAGTTAATTTTTAAAAGTTTCCATTCATGTATGGTTTTTTATTGGAAAAAAAAATCACATTAAAGGGATTGATATATATGTGTCTGTTACTTAAATCTTCAACAGTTTTCACAGTGTGCCACTTGGAAGAACAAATTTGTTTTCATTTGAAACAATCTGCTTGCTATATGCAATGGTTTTAGCTGTAAATTGTTTTGCTATACTATAAACAAACAGAAAATAGGAAAGGAAAATATCAGTTACACATGCAGAATTTTTCCTCTAATAACATTACCACACATGCTTGTTTTTATTGTAGAATGAAGTAGCAATCTGTTCATTTTCATTAGCAACGTCACACTCTTAACAGCTATTAATCTTGAGGATCAAATTAGACCAATCAAATGCAAAAAAAAGAGAACCCCTTGTCATACAAAAGCATTTTGTTAACTTCCTCAGTCTAGATATGGAGTAGCAAGATAGTGGCAAATGTTTTCATATTCCATTGCCGACTCCCTGAGCCATACTGTCCCTTATTAACAGAAAAGAACCTCAGATTAATCAAAAGAATATGTATCAGAGAATACTCATTTAGAACAAAAGGAGAAATTATTAGCAATGATGTCATAAAATTGCAGCTGGTAACTTAAATGTCTGCAACGATTGTGGACAAAGAAGCAACGCTCAAAACTCTAAATTAAACACAAATAAAAAGCCTCGTGAAAAATTAAGAAAAGTGCCCCTACATTTAAAATAAAATGTATGGAATAGGACGTTGAAGAAACTAGCAAAAGCAGCAACCATGGAAGAAAAATTATTACAGGGTACATAAACACTAGTTAGAGTAATAGCATGGCCTTCTTCCATCTTGGAAGGCTGTTATGTTACTAAAAGGCAGCAGTAAAAGATCAGAGCATTGTTAATCAGCATGAAAGGAGAAGATCAGCCAAGAACAGCAAAAAATAAATATATTTTTAATGGCTATTAAAAATCGCAGGTCTTCTGGCCAAGCAGGGCGTCTGGGATGTCTGGTTGCCTCACTCTAGGAGGAGGCACGGTAATTGAATTTACCCTTTGGTGCTTACACAGAGGAAGTCAGTTTTAGCAGCACCTGAGGTACGTAGAAGCAGGCCGCACTGGGAAGCTGGGACAGCTGCTTTGCCTGCCCTCTTGACGTGGGCTTTGGGCAGCAACGGCTTCATCTGTTTGTACAGAGCAGCCAAATAACCCCGAGATGCTGTGGCACTGAACCACCATTCATAACGATCGCTTAAATCCACAAAGCCTAAATTCCACCTACTTTTAATATAGTCGGTAGTATTCTTACAATATATAGAATTTCCTACATAATTCCTATGCAGCAAATACCGTGCTTACATGTTTCCAGCTGGGGCTGGACCTTTCAAGGCACTTAGACAATAGAAAACACTAGAAATTGTAACTGCTGGAAAGACTGTGTGTAAAGTTCAGTGAATGAGCAATATGAAAAGCAACACATCAGTGTTTCAGTAACTGTAAGCCTCGCAGATCAATGATGTACCCACTAGAGGAGCAGGACATGGAGTCACCATGTTAAATAAAATATTATCTAAATCCTACCCTCCTGGAGGAGGATCTTGCTGCTGGAGTTTTGATATCCCCTGTGGTCTTTCAGAAGCTGCCAGACATCTCTCCAACAAAGCTTCAGGCTAGACTTATACCCAAACACCATCTTGCTAAATGTTTTTGGCAGGAGGGCATACAAAATGAGATCAGACTGCTAGATCAAAGGTATTGGGTATTGTTCACATACTAAAGAGAATTGTTCTGTATGTTGCGACTTTCCTCACTCACTTTCCAATGCAGAAGTGGATCCATCTTTCACAGGAGTTTCTGAAGTGAAACAGAGTTAAAAGGCTTATTTCATAGGAATATTCAGTAAAAATAATGAAGTACCTTACACCTATTGCTTCTATGGGACTTACTGCGGTACATAGGACACTGTGACCGAGGCATTGCACAGAGCTACTGACACCCTACTCCAGGGAAACTGAAGACTGAAAAATAAAAAGCGTCTAAAACATGATACTTCTGGTGATTCATATGCCAACAAACTGTCTCACCCGTGGGTCATTTAATACGCAATTTCAAAGCAGATGTATTTTTCCTAATGCTATTTACAGATCTCTCAAACGGCAAATACAATTCCTTTTGTTGCTGAGACTTTTTCCCAGCTGAAATATAACACTGATACAAGTCTGAGTGTTATTTTAGGATGTCTCTAATATTTTTATTTTTATCTTGCACTGCTTGTTAAAGTTTCTTTGGCTCTCATTTAAACATCTGTGGAAAACACAAGTGGATTTACATTTAAATAAGGAACTTCCATTGATCGTTTTTTCTCCTGAATGAAATCTCTCCTCCTATTTTCATGTTTTCATGGGAGGAAATCAATTTTTCTTTTGCAATTCCTTATTTTTGTTTGGTTCTTTCTGAAACCTTTAAATTGCTTCTTATTCTTTTACTGGTTGGGAGAAAGGAATAAGGATCCCTTCACTCATCTCATGTTTTGGCCATTCATTCTTAGCAGGATCTCAAAAATGTATAGATTATATTCTCAAGTAATATATTGTGATATTTTTTACTCAGGTAGCAATTGCTGAGACAGCTTTGGATTTTTAAAACTCCATCTGTTGTTCAAGCATAAAATTCAGAGGCAGTGATTGCATCGATCTATGTGAAATGCAGCATACTCTAACTAAAGGCAGTTCAAGAAAGCGGCATTTAAGACCTATGGTACATTTCAGCTGGGGTTCAGGGTCTGGATCTGAAACTGAACCAAACCCAAGAATAATGCTCCATTTATTTCTATGGCTTTATTTCTCATTTAGATTAAAAAGAAAAAGAAAGAAAACACAGGAGTGCTTTAAGTCTCACAAATCAAATGTAGTCAGAACTGTAGAGTATAATCCCACAGGTTCGAATTCAGGAACTAGAGCTTTAATTTTCAAATGTATGTGGTTTACATTTGACAGTGCATGTAAGATGGTCCAATGTAGCACTTTACTGGATTGTTTTTTGTTATTTTTTACCTTAAATTAATATAAACCATGGGTCAATTGCTCTTGCCTACAACAAACAAAGTGGTTGCAAAAGTCTTTTCAGGAGCATTTTAGCAATTTCTGTTACATGTCATATAGGCTACAAGGATCTGCTACATATAATATTGCTTTATTTCATAGCACCAGCAACAGGCTACTCTTTGACAGTTCTAATTTCAGTTCAGTTTTGATGAATTCTCAAAGCTAGGCCTGTCCAAAGCTACAAAATTCACAGCATGAGATTACAAATCTTTTGGAAGTGGGCTTTACCACCTGTTGTCTAGGACTTCATGAGGTCTGGGATTTTTAATAGCATCTCGGGACCTGTGCTTTCACTCCTGATCACAACCAGAATAGCAAAGAAATTTTAGAAGTGCTTCAGCATCATGCTGCTCTATTCGGCGTCAATTCTGCAAATAACCTATGTTTTGCAGACAGAAGCACAGGGGAGTCAGTTATGTCAGACCAGTTCATCTCTCTATGGTTTGTATGACCTGACTGCAGTACTTAATTAAAGCATGTATCCTATGTGTACTGTTAAAGGTGACTTAATGCAAAATCTTATCACTTTCTGCCTGCTTGGGCTGCTGGCATCCTTCCTCTGCAGGATGAGGGCAAAGATTGCACATCCTCCTGCTTTCTATGGTCACCTGCAACTTTGAAAAGCATCTGTAAAACAGAACCCGTTTGAATGGAGAGTTTAGCTATCCCGATAATATAAGTCTGTAAAAAAAAAAAATTGGGCCGGGGGAGGACATGAGAGAAAAAAAAATAGATATTTTTCTTATTCTTTTTCTTTTTTTTCCTGCAAAAGGCTATAAAGCAGCTAACTGCACACAGAGAAGCACACACAACCAAACTAAACGTGCAGACTCAAAAGAAAACAAACTTCTGGGGAATCCTGTTTGAGACAGGAGTAAATGGGGAGCTCCCATGTGCTTGTGATGACAGCACACGGTCTGCTTCTTCAGGTTTCTTTATTTACTATGATCTGAAAACGGAGACCAGGTTTCAAGGTTTTCTCTTCATGAGCATAGTACAGAAAATTTAAAAAGATGGTAGATCCTGTGGGAAAATAAACCTTTACCTTCTTGCTGTTCTACTGCTTTAAAGACTTTCACTCAATTTATTCTGATTGTTTGACTCTTATAAATTAAGGACTAGACCTACAACACCTAGTAAATTAGTGCAGCACTGCTAACCAAGTCAAGTTCATTTACATGTGTCCAGATCTGAATCCTCTCTTGCCTTTGGGTACGTCTTCTGCAGTAAGCGATTTCCCCAAACTGTTTAATCACTTCTGAGTGTTAGGATATTTTTGCACTCTATTAATGAGATATTAACTTTTTAGATTTATCTAAAGTTTCAAAAGATGATGTCATTTTAAATGACTAAAGCAATAAAACTGAGGAAGTTTAAAAAAAAAAAATCCGAACAAGTTTGCCAGCATTGTAAAGTGAAAAAGAAGCAGTCAGAACTGGCAAAAAATTCAACATGGATGAGGCAGGTTATGACTGGGAAATATGGAAAATTATTTGTCCAACTGCATAATGACTTAATAAAAATATGTACTTTACACAGCGCAGGCTACTATATCACCATTTATACTTGTAAAAACAATCTCCTTTTATCTGTCCAGGCTGTGGAACATCTGGTAAGCAGCTTCCACTCTGCATTCTTTGTTGCCCACTAAAACTTTAAGGTTTGAGGAAAACCCATTACCCAACTTGCCCCTAAAAAGTAAATATTTTAAGAGATTCACCAAAATGTCTGAGGATAATTCACTTATTTATGGACATGCTATTAACTTTATAGTTCAAGCCAGTTCTGCCTCAAAGGTTCTGCATCTGGTGGTGGGAAACCTGGTTTTCGTGGCAGATGAATGGGAGGAAGGATAGCCCTTCTCAGAAGGACTGCTTTTAAGAACTTTTGAGAACTAAGCTGTACAGCGCAGCTCAATCAAATGTAGTACGCAGATCTGAAGACTGGGCTTCTCAAAAATATTTCCACCATAACTGTCTTTGGAGGGGATTTTTCTCACAAGTATCTTCTTTCTAGCTCTGTTTTCTCTCTCTCTCATTGACAAACTCAACACCCAAACTCTAAAATTTTCCTTTCTGACCTGCCACATCAGTGTCCCTCAGGATGGTCAAGCTCTTCCCCACTTCCCTCAGCTGGTGGTGCTTCCTTCAGCTCCTCTCTGCTCATACGTGCGGGTGACACCAGGAGAGATATGGGACAACGATGGAGATGAGCTTGCAGGTCAGATTCAGAGGGTCTCTTTCGGAGCTTAGCCTGATCTTCTTAAAAAGTGGAGGGCACAGGAATGAAAAAATACTATCCAGCTCCTTCTAAATCAAACCCACAGATTTAGTGCAGCTACATAACCCCACAATTTTTTTATGTTCCCTTTGCTCCAGAGCAGCAAGTTTTGAAACACCCATATTTTCACATGGTTTGACATTTGCCCAACTTACTCTCAGCTCACAAGGGGTAGCTGGATGCCATGAGATAGCAGGAGAAGGAGACAGCTCTGCAGCAACTTTGCCCTCCAGGCACACTGCCCTGCTGTCACCTGGTCTCAGTCCTCACCATGCTCAGCAGGATCTGGGCCCAGGGACATGGTGGGGGCTTGAGCAACACAACACTCAGACCTGCCTGTGCCCAGCCCTTGCAGAGGAGCCGTATCAAGGTCCATATAAGCTCTCTCAATGGCTTTGGGCTCTTCCCTCTCCATAAACTTCTAGGGCTGGGCCTGGCTTCACACCAGAGCAAATTTCTAGTGACAGCCTGACAAAAACCCCTACGGGGCAGTTGCTCTGACAGGAAAATGTCTGAGATGCTAACCATACGGTTTTGTGTTAGGAGCCCGGGCAGGATAGGCCAAGTAACAGCATGGTCCTAAGGATGAAAGGCATCAGAGTTATATAATTTCTAGACATTGCCAAAGGACATTTAAGCATGAATCTGAAAAGGTTTGCTTTAAATTAGCATCGAAAACATATGCACAGGTCCTAAACTGAGCTCTTACGGCTTGTATGTTTTGTTATACTGGCACTTCCCGCCACTGGCTTTGTTTAATTTTACCCAGATGTACAGTGCTACAGAGACCCAGACATAAGGCATGCACATGTACTGCTCCACCCCACCCCTGCAAACTGTCCAACAGGTGGGATTGCTGAAGAGTGATATATCCTGGTGGCACCGAGTGAAGACTAGGCGGGAGATGCTCTGGGTCAACGGGAAGGTACTAGGCAGGGGAAGGAAGTTTTACTTATTTTAGCCACTAAGTGGTGGGGTTCTCTGGAGGGAGTCCGTGATGCCAAAGGGAAGGTACAACCCTCTCCCATGACCTCCCTCTGTTCCCCTACCCCATCTCGACTGCATTCTCCTTCCTGACTCTGAAGAGGAGAAAGGAAGAAGATCCATTTCTTCCTTGGAGAAACAAGGAAGGTTTCTTCTCATGAAACAAAACTCTCCCTCTTCCTCCTGCCCTGCGCTGTGGATGAAAAGAGACGACGAACCCACAACATCCCCTCCCCTGGGGCTCCCAGGCAGGGTAAGGAGGCACTGCTGGCACGAGTTTCATTGTTTAACTTCAGGCACACAGGATTGCATTTTTGTCCTTAGCTTTTAGTCTGTTTCTTTTTAAGAGAACATACTGGATAAAAGTCATTGCTTAGGGCGAAAAAAGACACTGGGCTTTGAGTTTCATTCAACTTATTAGTCCAAGCTGACTTGTGGTATAATTGTAATTGTGCCAGCTATCTGGTTAAATGTCCAGCTTGCTCCAGTTCTGTGACTGTTTCTCCTCAGAGTAGCTTGTAACTGTACAGAGAGGGAATGAGTCTTAGCACTTGGAGTAGACAAGGAAAACTGTTACTGTTAAGTTCACAGGTTTCAGTATTTAAAGGGTGGGGTGTTTTTAATCTGCCTATGCTACTTTTAAAAAGTTCTTTGCCATTATTCCTTCTAAATGACCTATTAGAATCCAAACGTGAAAAAAACAGAAAAAAATCAGCAAAGAATGGCAGCAACAGCAAAACATTAACAGAGAAGTAACACTTTACCTACAAGAAACAACTAAAACTTCAGAAAAATGGGATCCAGCTAAATAAATCAAGTGAAGCATTAGCTGAAGTTTAGCCTGCAACAGCCCTACAGACCTAGAAAAAGGACTCTTGGTCTGTTAGCATAGCTACTGGGAAAGCAGGAGGTCCTGGGTGGGGGGAGCTGGGACGCTCTGCCTCCTTCGGGATCCAGGGTGGAGCTGGCTTCTTGGCAGCACTCATCTCCAGGAGACCTCGCTGTGAACGCTGATGGTGGTTTTCAGGCATCTTTTTATTTGCAGACCCCCTAAAATGTTACGCTGGAGAGCCAGAGTACATGATACTGCCTTAAATCCTATTGCCACTAGGCTCGTTTTCCTTTGTTACCATTCACTGGCCTTTTCAAAGTAGTCCACGGACAGTGCGGAGGTGGAAAAGCACTGCCCTTGGACCCTCGCTTGTGGCAGCAAGGGAAGGCAGAGACAGTGCCAAAGCTGAGAAAATATCACAAGCAAAGGTTCACAGAAAGGCCTTCGAGAACTTGCTATGCCCCTGCCCGGAAAGGTGTTTAGGACTGTCCCAGGAGCTGCGTCAGCTACTTTTATGCCAAGAGACATTCTCTTAGGAAGATTGACAAGTTTGTAGAGTCTGTCAGAAATGCCAGAAGATGCCATACAGAGAGCCCTGTTTCTTCTGGTTCCAGACTTATATGAGGTCAGAGGCTGAAAAAACTTGTTCAAGAAATAAACCTGTTCTCTTCTGATGACAGGGACATGGCCAATTCTGCCCCACTTCAGCCCCTCCTGAAACAGGAGAGATTTCATAACTTGCACATACATGGGATTAAAAAGCACCCAGAAAATACAAGTGAGAAAGGGTACGTTGCTCTTGAATTCAATGAAAGTTAATTCACTATTTTCAAAGAAAGCAGCAGCAGCCCTCTTCAAATCAGAAGTATCTCGCCAAGTGCCCACAAGGATGGTCTGATGAGGCAAGAGAGGGCTTTGTGATTTCAGGATTCGGCCCTTTGGGAATGAATAAAATAGACGGTTGTGTTATGCTGATAAAATTCTTCTGAACATTTCAGTCTCCATAATGCTCTGGACACAAAGCATTTAATTTAATTAGGGATAGAACAAGAAGGCCATGTTACGGTTTCGGTTTTGAAGAACTACATTAGTCAGGTTGTGATTTGCACAACCCAAATGGGAATGGTTTGAATCCAGGTTCCATTTTTAGCCAAACCACCAAAGTCCAGAGGGCATAGAGGGCCCAGATAAAAGGTTTTGAGTTCAGTTTCATGTCTATAATGGACAAACTGGAGTGGTTTGGGTTTGAATTTTGCAAAACCTCATCACTCAGGTTTTGGTTTTGCAAAAACAAAAACAACTTGGAGTTGGTTTGGATGTCATTCCATTTTATCTGAATCATTAAATTCGGGGGAGGGGATGGGGTTGGTTAAAGGTTCCATTTATGCCCCATCTCCAACTTTAACAGCATTGTTGTGATTTTTCAGGAGACAAAGAAAACCAGCCCCCCAAAAAAGTAGATTATTAAGTCAGTTTAGGACTCCGTTTTTCAAGATGCTAAGCAATTCTGCAAGGTATTGAGCTAACACAGCTGGCAGCACCTTTACAAGGTGTTGAGGGCACACAGTATTTTGTAGGGGACTAAGCCACTGGCACTTTACAGGTCAGGCCCTTGACAGGCAGAGCTGTTACCATGCCTCTGAAGCTCAATAGCCAAGGATCTGCTCCACTGAACCAAATTTCACTGTTGTAATCAAGTATGTAAATCCCATTCATGAAGTTAGTCAACTTGGATGGAAGAAACCGGAACCCTAAAAGGTTAGAGATTTAGGAATTCAGATGACATTTGAAACTGAGAATTTGTATTCTCTGAGCTGAAAGGTTAACACTGTCTAGTACAGGATATGTGTTGGGAACAACTAGAAAAAGAACGCCTGATTCACAGTTATGAAACAACTCATTTAAACAATGCTATTCATAGCGTAATTCAGTAATATTTTATTATTCTTTCTTCTTCTTCCTCTGGCTCTGTGTTGATTTTTCTCAAATGCAAATTCATATATAAATCAAGTTGCTGACATTTTCAGAAATCAGTCCTAGTTGTATCCTCTAGAACGATTTTGTCTCCCCCTTTTTGATTGCTCTATTTTCAGCAAATGAAAAAATAAGGTATGTATAAAAATGTATGTTTATATAAATACAGACATTGTCAGTGTTGTTAAGAATCAGACCCAAGCTGTTAAATTTAGGTACTGTTTTAATATGGAGTAGAACAAACATCAATACAAAGTTCGTTGAAGATACTTAATTTGCTGAAATCAACATTGGATCAGTTCTGTAGCCAACAATTACATGTCTGTAGAGTGCTATCAGATAAATGAGTGAGAAGATGTTAATGAAAGGTAAAATATTTCTGTCATCTTCTTACTAGCATTTGATCACTAGATACCTCTTCCTATACTGCTACATCCAAACCCTTCTTTCACACTCAAGCCCTGCCTCTTAATTTTCCCAAAACAACTGCTTCTTCTCCAGACTCCAAGACCTGATGATTAATGCACAGACTACGTGGTAGACCTGGGCCAGCGGAGACATCTAGTCTCCACAGTTTTCTGTCCAACCTCCTCAATACATCTAGGTTTCTGAAATGCCAGGGTCCATAAAGAAGCACTCTGAAAGACAGAGCAGATTGGAAGCACCTGTGCTCATTGTCTTATTATTCATTTTTGGTCACTGTTAATGACTATGTAATACATTAATCAATCTTATTGTAAGTTGTCTTACCCATTTTCCAACTTCTCTGGGTCTCTGTTGTTTACACATTGTTTACTTCTTTGTCCGTTTTGTCTTTTCTTTCCCCTCTTCCATTTTTTCTTTTTCACTTTCTCAACTAACTTCAGACTATGCCCTTTTCCTTCAGTCTCTTACCACAGCTCCCCCATATCCATTCTCTCTCTTTCCATCTATATACCTCTATGCTTAATATCAGGTGCCCATCTCACCCCCTTCACATGGGCCTGTGACCATTACACTGTTGTACTATAATGACAGCAAATTACTCTAAGGAGCTGCATGCCCCCTCACAGACAAATGAAGAATTGTGGCTCCCAAGATTTCTGTAATTGTTTCACACATCGCATTCATCCCTACAATCCCCAGCTGTGTACTGCAAAGTTTTTCACTTATTACTGTCCTGAATGCAGTTTTCAAAGACTGGAAAGCAGCAGCATGATTTCGCATTTTGTACATACATCTAGACACATGTCTGAAACAGGAACATAACCTTACGTCTTTCCTGAGTGTAAAATAGCATTTTATGTTGCAGTTGTAAGCGCCACAAATACCTTGGCTTTGCTATGAATACATTCCTACCAGATGTGTACCTAGCCTCTAAACTACAGCTTTGAGAGTCACAGGTTATTAGGCACCCTACATACTTTAGCCTGAGACCCTACAATTCCTGTTGATGTTGCCTTCAAATGCACAGGGAGCCTCACAGTGCCTTTCTGAATGGGGTATTGCCTGTTGTTAAATCCTTTATTGTTATCTGCACTGTGGAGTGAGGTCTGAAGGGGAAGCAGATTAACTCGAAAGAGCTGCTTTGGCTGTCCTGTGGCCAGCTTCTGCTCCAGCAACTATTCTCTTATCAGGGAAAAAATGAACTCTTTTCCTGGTGGTATATGGTTGCCTGTTGTCTTCAGGCCCTAGACCTTACCCCTTTCCTGCCAAAAGGAGGTTAAGAGCTAATTTTAGTTGGGGACGGGGGGATCAAAAGTATCAGACACTTTCCAAAAATCAGTCTCAAAGAGAGGATTTCTCAGATAAACAAAAACAACATTGGGCAGTGATAACAGTAATCTCCTCTCCCACTTCACATTGTGAGAATTGAAGAAACTCTCATGAGATACTGCTCAGTCTCAGTGCGCAGATAAAAGCACGAAAACTTTTAGTCATGTGCATGCTGGGGATATAATAATGGACTGTCTCGCTGAACAAGGAGAGGATGCTGATGAATTCCAGGTGATGCAAGCTAGTGGGAATGGAGAAGTGGGAGATCACGTGAAGACAACCAGTGTTTTAAACCAGAAAATTGTGATACCTACTTGGGGGAAAATTCTACTTTGTTTCTCCCAAAACAGACCTGATGTTTACATATTCTGGCATAACTAACTTACACAGCATGAATACTAACCTGGATTTTTCAAATTCCCTACCTCAACCTCATCCAGACTTCCAACAGCACTCTAGACTCGCTATTGAGTAGACCCAGGAAAAAAACAAAAGTGTGGCTAAGCAGCAAAAGCTTCTTTTTATGGGCAGCAAAATCAAAAAACAGAAGTCAGGGGAGATGCCAAAGATTGCCCAAGGCCAGAAGTAAATCCCAGATTTCAGGGCTCTCACTCTGTACCCTGAACACAATTTCACCTTTCCAGAACTCATCTTGAACAAGTATCAGTGGGAAAATCGTAGTGTCAGGAAGGGCATTGCATTTCCTCAGACCTATTCAAAAAACATTTCTCTCTCATCGTAGTAATGAGGGAACAGAGCTTTAAGATGGAGGGGTGTTAGTTTGGCAAATTTTGTCACAAAGGTTTGTGGGAATTATTTTTTCTGCTTTTAACTAAGGAAATGAAATGCAAACAAGTCTGCTTTATAACTCATACGAGATTTTTAAGCACTGAGAACTCAAGAATTTCATTACTAACGTTCCCACAGCAACTGTAACATATCCATACTGCACATGTATATGGCACCATAAAAACTAACACTCCAGACAATAATAGAAAATTTCTGAACAATACTTTTGTACTGTGGCGGTTATTGCAGAAATTAAAATGATGATTTCCATCATATATGTTGTATCAAAATGTCAGCCAGAAGGCTGAAATAACATTGGATAGGTTTCACTTAACCATTAAGGCACTCTCTCAACTTCCCTTATCCTCTGCATCATCTTGAACCTTCTCCACCTTCACCCATGAACCTTCTCCACCTTCACCCACCTTCATACTGTCCTTGGCTCTATATGTCTACTACCATAAGCCATGAGATGAGAACAGCTGCAGATTTGTTGCATTCATGGGAGGATGAAAAGGCTGGTAGCACACCCACTGGGAGTCATCATTGACCCCATTTCACAGGAACACAAGAACAGGCCAAAATAGAGGTGGCATCAGTCATGTTGGCCAACTCTTTGGTCCTACCTGCAGATTCAAGGTGTTTGATCATTCTGCTACTTGAAAAGCAAAGCTTCTCCCCAGGCTATGGGGTGAATTCCTCTCTGTTATGCACAAATCCAGCATTCAGGGCAGTTAATCACAGTGGAAACAGAGCTTTGATGTTTTTTTCACATGGCCTCATGGTTATGCTTGGCCATCAAACAGGAAGTCTTGCTCAGTGCATCTGCATTAAAAAAATACTAATAAACCTTCTGTGAAATGCATAGTGTATAAAAAGCAAGTCATCGTGATACCGTCTTTCACCTCTGCGATAGCAGCTGAGCTAGCGGAAGCCAAGCTGAGTCAGAAAAAAGTTGTCTTTATCTTTGTGTCTGTCCAAGAAGCACCATCTGGCATCCACAGCTGGAGAACCACTGCAAAGCTTGTCTTGGTATCACCGTCTGCCATCTGGAGGCAGAACAACCATGTAACATGTTCAGGTGACCAACTTCCCTGAGCCAAGTGGGGCTACTTGCAGGAATGAAGAGTGTGAACAGCTTATAGGTCCCGACCAGCCACGGAGGGAGGCTTGGTGCTGGAGCACACAACTAGCAGCTGTCAGGAAGCCTGCTTTGCCTGCACTCGTGTTCCCACTTTTTTTGCTTGTCCTTTCTGAAACATCTCTGCTGCCTTTATTCTTCTGCTCCCTCCAGCCCTGCTCCCAGGACAGGTTTTGCTGACCATATGGCTCACTCCTCTCCTCCAAAAACAGTTCCCACCAGCTAAAACAGGCAGACCATTGGCAACCAGGATCGCATGCAAAGCAAACCAAAGAGGTCTGTCCTATTTACAGCACACCTCTTCGTTCTGGCCTGCCACTGGGGAAGGGAGCAGTGGATGGGGAGGAGATTGATGCATGGGCCAAGCAGGTCGTGGGGAAGAGGGAGCTGGTAGTTTGAAGGGAAGCTGGGGATGTTGGCCAGGGAGCAAGTGGAAAGATGAAAATATGGGAGACTCCTGCTTCAGCTGCATTTTTGGCAGTTGTGGGACTGTCGTTGGCTCGGAGCACAGTGCATGACTGGCACAAATAGCTGTTTGCAGGAACAAAGGAAAGGGAACACTGTATATTTCACATACAATTTGACCCTCCATAATCAAATTTGTTAACAATAACCAGCAAATAGCTGAGCAGTAATGAAATGATACAGAACATGTTCTGTGGAAGTTTCTAAACAGCACCAAAACTTTCATGCTGAGTTCTGTAAAACACCGCCCTTTTATGGAGGAAAGGAGCCTTTTGAAAAACAGCCTTCCCATCCTCCCATCGGTCAGATGCAGCAGATGGATTCCGTTATGGCAAAATAAATAGAACAAAGAAAGGAATTAAAAGTAATCAGGTAGCTGAGCACTAATACATCCAAGTAATAGAGTCAAGGCAGAAAAGGAAGACATACTGCCAATGATTGGGAGCTGAACCGGGAAAATGTCTGAGGGAGAGGGAGAAGAAGGAGAGGAATTTGTGGGAGAGAAACAGCAAAGCAGAGCTAGAGACAGACTCCCAGTCCTGGAGTTTCCCCAAGCAGCTCCGTTCAATGGCACCACACAGGCACAGAATAGCTGCTCTTACTGGGAAGCAAGCTTAGCTGGCCTTGGCCATGAAACATGGTTGGATAGATTCCCCTAGCAAACTCTTCCTGGCATGGTGCTGGACAGGCAGAAGACCTTGGGTCTGAAGGTATGTCTACACGCAAAAAGATCTAACAGGAAAATAGAGAAAAGTTTCAGAAAGACAAGTCCTCTGAAGCCAAATAAAGATTGTAAGCAGTGAGGAGGGAAAGACAAGTAGTGTGCTAGTCTGATTTTTGAATCAGATGAAAAAAAGTCAAGCTCCATGAACTGGTACTCAGTGATTCTTACATATATAAATATACATGTATATATTATATGTGGTACTCCATGACCCACATGATGGAGAAGGTCAGAACGAATTATCGTAACGGTCTCTGCTGGCCTTACACTTTATGAATCTCTGAATTTATGAATTTGTATTTGAAAGTACAGCCCTCTCTCATGCCCAGCAAGATACACTGTGGCTCCAGCAGCACTTCAACAGTGAGCCAAGTGGGAGCCACACAAGGAGAGTAAAATCACAACCAACCAGGCAGTGGGGCTACTGCAATCACTTTTTATGCTACTATTTAGGAAAAATCTTAAAGGTTTCCCAGTATTTTTTCCATATGTGAAAAATACGGTTGCAAGATCCAGCTCTCAGCATGGGGACGAGTATCCAGGCCTGCCTGGGAAGCTTCTGCTCTGCAGCTGGTCATTTCGCACTGCTTATCTCACAGCCGCCACACAGTTTTGTCAGCACAGCGCTGCTTCCTGACTAGCGCACTCCATGAATCTTATCTACTGTCAGTGCATCATGCAGAGAGGATTTTGTTTATATACACACATGCACGTGTGACACAGAGCTCCCTGGAGCTGCGCACATTATAACCTGTGCTTTGACCTTTTCCTTCTGCTGGCTTTGATCAGACTGCAACATTTTTGTTGAGGACTTACTATATATGCAAAGTAGATTTTGGGCAGCGTGATAAGGATAAAGCAGTGGGATGCTAGCTGAACAAACAAACAAACAAGCAAACGAACCCCAAACCACTTCTAAAAATTGAATTTTGCTGTCACATGATTCTATTTTGGTTTCTGTTTGCAACATTAAATGATAACCACACTGGTGGCTGACCTTGAAGAACCCGGCTGCAAATCCCCCTCTTTAACTTTGCTGTGTTCCTCCAGGTCATCCCACAATCCTCTTTTCTCTCCTTCGTATTTTCCCACATAGATCGTTGCATTTGCAATCGTAATATTTAAAATCGTAAACACTGAACTGTTTGCCTGCCTGCCTTGGAAACACTGCAGCCACTCCACCCATGTGCACGTTCATCTGCTGTCCTTCCATTCCACCCAAGCCACTTCTGAAGCCGCATGCTGGTTGTCCTCAAGGCTGGTTAGGGAGACCGTGCCCTGCCCAAGGGAAGGGTGCCCTTAGCACAGCTCAGCGAGTGCACATGTGAGCAGGGCCCCAGAGATGCCCCAGTCCCAGAAGGGGTTTCGGTCAGGGCTGATGCCTGCTCAGCCATGGGATACAAACCATAGCTGATTAGGCTCACTCATTCCAGCCCAGGGGGAGCCAGTTGTTTTTAAAGGGAACTACATAGATCCTGATCTCGCATGAAGTGGCTGTGGCCCCGGCTGGGGTCATTTGGGGTGTCAGTAGGGACACGGTTACAGTTCACAAATGTGTCCCAGAATGACCCAAATGGAGAAAAGGGCTGCAGGAAAGCCCGTCCCCCTTCCCTGGGCACCCCTGTCCCACCAGAAAAAGTCCTGGCAAGACAGAGAAAGCGGAGATCCCTCCCGCTTGTTATTGTTGTTGGCTTGTATTTTTGTTGCATTTGAAAGTCCTGGTCAGAAATTAGTTAAGCTCATTACATAAGGTAGTGTGAAAATAAAAGTGAAAGGTCCTGCCCCAGATATGCCTGTCACTTCTCTATGAGGTGCATAGGTTTTCTGATGTGTTGTCTTCCTTTCCTTTGCTGTTTTTTTGTACAATAACATGCTCAAAAGTCACCAAAGCTCCACTTAGATATAAACAGCAAATTAGATCTACCCAGACACAACTGTCCTTATGCCTTCAAACAAATTTGCAGTTAGAAACTGAACTCAGAGACATAGTTACCTTTACATTTTACATTACACATCCGAAAAAGCGGCGACTTCCCAGCTTTCTACAAATTATTTGTCTTGAATTTAATTCTCAAGTTATCATACATTGAAAATGAGGAATGGAGGAGAAAAAGTGCAAGGGAAAACACTTCACTATGTGCTCTGCAGTGATCATTCCATCAGCCAAGAGGGCTGGCTTCCACTTAAGGACTCTGACCTGTTAGGGGTTATATCACTGACAGGGCTACTTCCTCTGAGCTAAAATGTTGGCATAAGAGGTCTTATAGCTCACACGTAAAAGCAATAGCTCTGGGAAGGGCAGGTACCAGAGAGTGTGGTTTTTCTAAATCTCTGTTATATTCCTAGCACTTGCGCAATGACCGTATCCTGAAAGGGGTGGATTTTCTGTCTTTCTCAGGCCTGATTGATTTAGATCAGAATAGTTATTTGGTTTTCAAGAAAGAGTTATCGTTCCCATGTGCAGCGATTTTTATATGGCCAACAAAGCTTTGTGATGTTTCTAGCATATGGTGTGAGTGCGTTTACTTGACAGCTCACTTTATATTTAGTCCAGAAGCTTGGGTTAGAAGTGGGAAAACACAAGCAGTGATTAGAAACTCCTTAGCTCTCACCTGGCTCTTCTCACTGACTCCCTGTGTGGCTTGGGATGCTGCGCTAGAGTAATTTTTAAAAACAGCCTCTGAGCAGGACTGCTGCGTTTCTGGCTAGTGCCAGACACTGTAGGTCTTCTCCTTAAACTGCTGTAAAAAATCACATGTTTTTTTTCTCCTGAAGTGTTCACGTAACAACTTAACCACCTAAGAGTTACTGGACATAAATGCCTATATCAGTTTCCCCATTTCTAAATGTGGTATGCTAATATTAATCTGCTTTATCAACATGGACTGACAATCAGTTATTTAAAATCTATACAAACCCTTGATGTTCACTTGGAATCAGTTCATACTCAGTCTCTCTTATTTCAATACAGAATTAAAGTCAGGTTGAATCGGGATGTACATGTACTATATAGCATAAGGAGACCTTCCTTTACTGGCAATCCAGAATGGTCTGATTTCAGCCCAGTTCTAATGGCAATTGATTGAAGTGTTTGCTGCAATTCCAACAAGTCCCAGCTGCAAGACTCCTTGTGCAGATGTGCAGGTTGACTGTTGCCACTTACGCTGAGTGGCCTTCGTACAGGATTTCTGGACAGCTGGCAGATGGGGAGCACGATATCCAGCCAAACAAAGTGACAAGGCAGTGGGGAATTGCTAAAATCTGTGATCTACCACCAAAGCTCATAGATCCAGCAGGGGTAGAATAACCCCTGATTGTATCTGCAGAAGGACATTCTTCCAGCATAAGCTGTCTCTGAATAAAGCCACATTCTTGTGATTGCTTTGGATGACTTTACTCGCACGAATCATGGGCATTCACTTTTTTCCAACCATTGTTGCTCTGCTGTGTCTGGAGAAAATAGCAAGGTTATGAAAGGGCTGCCCAGCTTCCTTAGAGCAAAGTGTTAAGTGTCCAGAACAAGAGCATTTCAGAAAAATGTGTCATAAAAACAATCCGCAACTCACAGGTGACCAGCCACATGGAAACACTGGCTACTCTCAAGTATCTCAGGCAGTCCCCAAGGCCTTCTTCTCTGGGTCCTTGCCTTTCAGTGCTGAGGTAAAGAATGTTTTGCTGTGTTTCCAACATTGTCAGGCATATGGGGAGGTCTCCAGGGCTGAGGTCTCCTTACAAGTCATCGTGCTGGGCTCTGCTCCTTGACTGGGATTTTTGGTGGGCCTGTGATGAATGAAAGTCATCCGCCTCATCTGTGTCATCACACAAATTATACACTTTCCACAGAGAAGATATTAAAGCAAATTTAAGCAGTAAACCTCTATATGAGGACAATCAGTTGCATAACGTGGCATAAGGACCAATGCCAGATTGATCATCTGATGACAAGCAGCTCCTTTAACAAGTATTGTCCTCTTACAGGCTGCCTACTGTTGTATTCTTAAAACTGCTAGGATCTCCTTAAATCAATCAGACATGGGTACTTCACAAGCAATTGCCAGTTTCTGAGTAAAATTTTCAGAAGTACCTTTGTTACTTAGCCCTGTTGACTTTGAGTGGTACTTAGAGATCAAACACATGGTCAGGTTACTCAAACTTGTCCAGCCAGGAGTTACCAGAGGTTATGCATCAGCTGAATGGCAGTAAATGTCTGGGTGCATACAAATGCAATGTAATTTGACCTAATTTAAACCTCTCATATTATGAGGTAAGTTCAGAGCTGCCACAGACTGAAAGCAGACACACGGAGAGGTATTGCAGATTAGCAGACATGTGGTAACCTGCTATGCTGCAGGAGTTGGGTGGTTGATCTGGTCTCTTAGGTTCTCAAAACCCTTTTGAAAATGGAATTTAGGCACTTCAAAAAATTGCACAAATCCGGCTTGTATGTTGACAGCCTAAACTCAGCTTTGTGAGTGCCACGTAGCTTTGGAGGCACTTCTAGAGATGGCTGCTACCAATAATCATAGCACTTTTGAGGAGAAAAGAAAAAAAGAGCTTTCAAAAATCAAAAGTAACTCTAACAGAGTTTCTCCTTCCCCCAGCTGAAGGGACTATGGAACTTTGCAGTTACAATGATTTCTGACTCCCATGCAGAACACAACAATTTCCCTCAAATAGTCACAGTGAGGAGATGATAACTTGGTAGTGGAAAACTGAATTATCATGTACTCAGATTTCTTTTGAGAGAGGTTTCTAATGAACTTATCATGTAATTTCCATAACAAAGTGTGTAATTATTCCTCTTTTTTATTTTGGAGATTTAATATTGATAGTAGCCTCAGGTCTATTGCTAAACCACATGCTACAATAAAGCTGTTGGTTTGTTTGATTTTAATTCCTAGACCTAACAAAAGGACACCCTGGCAGAACTTGTTTAAAGTGGAAAATTGGCTACATCCCTTCAAGCTCAAAGAAAATATAATTTATTATACAGTCTTCTCAATGTCTTCATAAGCATTGTCCATTTTCTGCAAAACCATGTCAATAAATCAGCCACTAATTGTTGTCTGAAGGTCAAGCTAAAGGTTTTGTTTTTCTTGCAGTTGACTTCTGTAGGTGAAGAAACATTTGGCTTCATGGCTAGACATTCTTGGAATTAATTTTTCACCAGTTCTTATGCTACTGAATGTCAAATATTTCTGCCTTTGAAACTGTCACATCATTCTGAGGAGCTAAATCGAATTGCCACCTCTTTGAAATATTTCTCTGAGCATTTCTGTGGCTTTTTAATTTTTGTCTGTATTCTTTCCTTTTCTGCCTTTGGCACTTTTTTTTTTTTTTTTTTTTTGGCTCCGAAGACCCTTCTGAATCTAAATGCCTTGTTAGGAGTCAGGCTGAAAACAAAAATTGCAAGTGAAGCTCTACCACTGTGTGTGCTGACTTCCTTAATACTTTAGCAAAGTGTCTCACCTGCCCCATTGCGCTGAAAGGGGGAGTGTGGGTGGCTGGGTGGAGAGGCAGCCATGAGAGTTTGCTTCACAGATTAAATAGTCTGCATGGGAGTAGAAGTGGCGGATGACTGGAGAGAGAAAAGTATTGACAGGGGCTGACGAGAGGGATACAAAGGCGAGAGCAACCCTGGAAAGCTGGCTGGCTGAGGGTTTCCAGGCTCTAGCTGTGGGTCCTGGGAGTGTTGTGGGAAGGGCTGTCCAAGAAAGGCAAGAGGCCATGATGAGAGTCTAGCAGAACAGGTGACCTGGAGTCTGATGCCTTGAAAAGGGGCAAAAGTAATTACAAGGATGCAACTCTTCCCTGATTCATCTCATACAAGGAGCTGCTGGAGGGAACTGCTGTACGTAGGACATCATTATCACAGTTTCTCTCCTATCGTGTGGGTTGAGTTATCGTATACCACTTGGCACCAGTCCCAGGGGACTTGCTGCACCAATGTGCATGAAGTTCTGGCCATGCAGGCCATTTCTTTGCTCCCCATGGTGAGTCATGGTGGAAGGCTGCCACATCGCTCCTGGCACAGTGTGCGTTGCAGCATGCTTTCTGCTATGGCCACCGAGGCTCCTCTCACCTACTATTAGATGGCAACAGACATCTACACCTGGACTAATTGTCTAAACTTACTCTATAGTTAATGAGGAGAAACAGACACATCTAAAATGCAGTTCACCTTTTCCTAAGGCAGACATCTTAAACAGGGCAATGAATTGCAGTCCCAACATACTTATTTCTTTTCCTTGACTATAAAGGAAGTAGGCTCTGTAAGCCTCTAAAGTTAGTTTAGATGAATGCGCTCTGCATATCTGTAAGAACTAATTCTCTTTTTACAATGTCGATATGAACAACATCTGTTGGATCTTTGCTTCTTTCTACAATTTGTTCTTTTGCAGACCACTAACTCTTTTTCATATTTTAATCTCTTTGCTTTTATTCAATGTATGATGCACAATGTCTGCTGCTTCTCCGTTACCTTGTTCATTTACTAGATACCAGCAATGCAATTAAGTGCCAGTTCCATCACAAAATATTCACTCTGAATTCACTGATTGAGCAAAAGTAGATCTTCCAGTGTAGATGTTTACATTTGGCCCAGTGAATCCCACCCTAGGTGAGACTTCTTAGGTGCATAGCCTGGCAGTTGCACAATGTTTTAGAAGCAGAGAGAAATTCTACATCTTTTCCTGAAGAGCTAGTCTTCCAGCTGAGAGAGGCAATCAAAATAGCAAGGGCCACGCAGAAGATGATTGGGAACAGATGATTTCAGAAGAGAACTGAATTTTGGACAGGAGTGTTTGGATGTGTTGGATGGAAAAGAAAATCTGGGTCCATTCTTCTACGGAAGGAAATTAAATCTTTGCACATAGACAGGAGGAAAGACTAAAATGAGAAAGAGGATTAAGAATACAAGAAATGAGCGAGGGCAGTTTGGGGAGGGTGTCTATAAATCTCTCTCATCTCCTGCTCTGCTACAGTCAGACCCAGTTTTAGAAATGCCTGATAGTGCCCTCCTTCCTTGTGCCACCTCTTCCCGCAGGCAGCTCATGGTGTCACGGTGTTGCTCCTGCCCACGACCCTGAGGAGAGAGCCTGTCCTTCCTGCAACAGCAGCCAAGGTGAAGGGGTGGGAGGGAAGGACTGCACAGAGAGATGCGAAGAAACTGTTCAGCTCTGTTCATATGGGAGGGGTTTGTACTCTACTGAGATCTAGAAAAACAAGTGGAAATTGTAGCCATAAGTTTTGAATAAATAAAATAAATATTAAAAAATACCAGTTCTGCAGTTCTAAGGAGAAAATAATATTTGATTAAAAGACAAAACATGTACGGGGTAACTTTTTCATTTCCTGTTCATGATGAAGGTATTACTGACATTATTTAAGCTGTGTTGAAGACATATAACGAGAGTCTAAGCAGATATAAATGTTCTTTTGGAATGTTATTTATAGTTCCTTGGTACCCAATGCCAAACGTTAATAAGGTTTATGAGAAACCAGTGGAGACTGTAAATTGTTAGACTTCTAATTTAAATCATGTTGCTGACTCCATTTGTTTCCTACACATTGATCTGACATTCAGATAAATCTGATAAAATTCTCCAAGTTGGAAAGAGATTTGTTTCCTGTCAGTGGGAATCTAACTATATAGAAAGACAAGGAGTGAGGTTATTGGGAACAAAGCCACAGGCAGTGATATACCACACTTGAATACTTCTTTTTTATTTATTTAAATGTTACAGTATTTGATGAATTGCTTATACAGCCATTTAACTGACTCTTCTGGAAAGTGTTTATTTGCAGTCACCTCCATGTCAGCAGTGAAATGAGCTGGGACTGAAATTTCATTAAGAAAGTCATATTTCATTATTATGGCCCCAGTGATCATCACTCTGTATACATAAAGCACAAAACCCATAGAATGTTTAAATAATAATACAGCTATGGCAAAAAATGGGCATGAGCCAGACAGGATATTCACTGTTAACGCACTGGCCATACCAACAGCTTGGGCTCTTGTGGGACAAATAGCTGAAAGAGTATGTGTGTCTTAAACTTTTAATTTCCTTTGATTTGCCTGTTTCAGAGTGCAGCCTTAATTTCCTTTAGTGCAAAGAAAACCTCAAGGTACCTGTTCTGTGCCAAATTGAGCCCTCCTGCTGTAAAACCTGAAGGAGAAGGCCAAAAAGGGAGGGAAAAGTTACGAGGATCCTCCTTAGGATGCCTCCTCTGAACGCTTCCCTCAGGACCGAAGGTGGTTTCCCTCCTGTGAAGAGTGAAGTTACAGAGGTGGGTCAGTCCCCCATCCTCTGGACAACCACAGAGTCTGGGCCAGGCGCTGGTGCCCTCCTGCTTTTGAAACTCCCACCATCTTATTTCCATTTTAGAGCAGCTAAATTCAGCCTTTTTCTGAACTCTGTAATGTGTGTCTACAAACCAGCTTGCCCCGGTACAGCTAAATTGGCTTAAGCATTTCTTGTCCCAGACTACAAGTCTACGTTATAAGGGTTTGGTATTCCTATGGAGGGATATGATTCAGAGCCTATGAAGCCAACAGAGAGAGAGACAGACAGACAAATAGGCGGGCAGGGCTGCAGCAGCCATGCTGGCCCGAAGCAGGTGAGAGTCCACGGCACAAAACTCAAGGTAGGGTAAGGCCCTGCTGGGAAGGACTTTTTGCCCAGATGTAGTCTTGCCCCTTAATTTTTCTTCCCATCACATACCCTGTCACCTAAGTGGTCTGGTGCACCCCAAATGTCACACACTGACTCAGAAGCAAGCTGCAATATTTGCCTCTGACTGTGTTATGAAGGTAACTATGGGTTTAGAAGTCTCATTTTGAGGAAACAATATTTGGAAATAACAGCCTGTTAAGAATCAGGACATGGAGCACTTTTACGGCTCCTTATGCCTTAGAGAGATTAGCGATGCATGGAGTTTTATTCCTATTTTCTGTCAGTCAGAAAAGTCCTCAAGGAAAATAGGCATACAGAAATGAAGACAATTTAGATATGATAAATAAAATAAATCATAAAAGGTAGGGTTATGCTGGGGTTTTTGTTTGTGCCTTTGAATATACCAGAGTGAACCAAATGAAAATCAGAATATCACAGGAAAATGGGACCAAAGGGGACCTTGAAAGACAAGCAGCTCTTAGACAGCTTGTCTACACCTTCCCTCCCAACAGTGTGATGCAAACCCTGCAGAAGTCAATGTGTGTCATAGGCTTCGGTGGCTTTAACTCAGCTCCTCAGTGTTTTACAGTTCCTTTGGAGCAAGAGAAGTCTAGCTTGCCTCCTCCCATACACCAAATAAAGTTTCCAAAATGGCACCTCTGCCTTGCTGACTACACTCTTTTCTCTTTTAATTGTACACGTGTATCCCTGGGAAACCTCACTCCAAATTCAGGGTAAACTCATGTTTCCTCTGCTTGCCAGAAGAAAATGAAAAGTAAAGCCCCATCAATTTTATTGCTCATAATTGTGGATAAAATGCAATATATTTGGCTCATATAAATTTGCTAGCAAATTATATTCAATAAAACCCTGGTGAGCAATTTAAAAGCATAAATCCCCCCATGCTGAAAAAAAGCTCATAAATTATACAAGAAAAAGGAGTGATTTCATCAAAGAACCAAGCTCTGCCCATGGAATGTTTCAATAGTACTGGATTTATAGTTTTCTGGGAGACGATTTATGATCCCTAATTTTCTGCAATAAAAAGCTCAGCGGGGATTCTCTGAATGAAATATCTTTTAACAAAGAAATAAATAAAAAAAAAATCCATCCAAGAGTGAGTGCAGACAATGCCATTTGTGGAGAGCTGCCCCTTTTTTTGTTCCTGTTCCAAAATTAATCATGGAAGACCCTAATAAAGATTGCATGGTGAGAAAGGAAAAGAAGACCATTAGACTTTGAAATAAATGCATTGCACAGTTGGAGAGGGCATTTTTAGTAATAAATTCACCTTCGTAGCCATTGTCTTTAAATGAGAATAAAATGATCAGACTGGTTTACAGGAAAGGTTAAACTTTTCCAAAACACACAGGGATGATTACATTATATAAATAACCTAGAGGGGGAGGTTGTGTGTGAAGCCCATGCACAGACGTGATGTGTAATCACAGCTAGATGCACAGAGAGATTCCTCACTTCCTCTAATTTTAGGGCTCTGATTCAGAGTCCTTGCCAAATTTAGTGGCGGTGGCTGAAGAGGTTACTGTTCCAATGGGCCATCAGTCACCAGGCAGCAGAGACCAGGTCTCAGAGCACACAGTTGTCGCAGGTCACAGACCAGGATGCTAAGGTGAAGTGAGAGCGAGAAAATTTAAGTTTAATATGCCAGGCTGTGAATTATGACAGCTGAGGAGGAAACTTAATGTCTCTGACTGCTAAAGGGATGCGATAGAAAAAAATCTTCACTCACCTTTTAAAAACTCCCACATAAATCACCAACGTTGTGACCAAGAACTCCTGCTTTGAGAATCTGCTATGGGCTGGTAAGAGAGAGAAGACAGTGGTCTAGATGGACATTTGCTGTCCAACCATGGTTGTTTCTCAAGATGTTATTATTCCCATTTTATTGATAAGAAGCTGAGACATAGAAAGATGTAAAGACCTGCGTGAATGATCAGACAAGTAGATTGACAATACTGGGATCTGAGCACGTTATCCTACACATCAGATGATTGAGGATTGTCCTCCCTCTCTACCATACTAGTCATCAATACGCAGTCCATGATCCGAGTACACAGGGATAGGGATAGCTGTCAGGATAAGTGGGAGGAGTGAAAGTACTTATGGCCGAGTATCTACATCGCTGGGGTCAGCAGCAAACACTCAAAATCTCTTGCTGTCCCTCCAGACTTTGAATCACAGAATCACAGAATCACTAAGGTTGGAAAAGACCTGCAAGATCATCAAGTCCAACTATTACAACAACAAAAAAAAAAAAACCAACACCAAAACAACCCACCCACACCACACAGCACCATGCCCATCAACTATCAAGCCACGTCCCACAATGCCACATCCACACGCTCCTTGAACACCTCCAGGGAGGGTGACTCCACCACCTCCCTGGGCAGCCTGTTCCAGTGTTTCACCACTCTCTCAGTAAACAACTTTTTCCTGATATCCAGTCTGAACCTCCCCTGGCGCAACTTGAGGCCATTTCCTCTTGTCCTGTCACTCGTCACTTGGGAGAAGAGACCAACACCCACCTCTCTGCAACCTCCTTTCAGGTAGTTGTAGAGAGCGATGAGGTCTCCCCTCAGCCTCCTCTTCTCCAGGCTGAACATCCCCAGTTCCCTCAGCCGCTCCTCATAAGACTTGTGCTCCAGACCCCTCACCAGCTTCGTCGCCCTTCTCTGGACACACTCCAGCACCTCAATGTCCTTCTTGTAGTGAGGGGCCCAAAACTGAACACAGTATTTGAGGTGCGGCCTCACCAGTGCCAAGTACAGGGGCACGATCACCTCCCTACTCCTGCTGGCCACAGTATTTCTGACACAGGCCAGGATGCCGTTGGCCTTCTTGGCCACCTGGGCACACTGCTGGCTCATATTTAGCCGGCTGTCGATCAACACCCCCAGGTCCTTTTCTGGGGCAGCTTTCCAGCCACTTTTCCCCAAGCCTGTAGCGTTGTCTGGGGCTGTTGTGACCCAAGTGCAGGACCTGGCACTTGGCCTTGTTGAACCTCATACAATTGGCCTGGGCCCATGGATCCAGCCTGTCCAGATCCCTCTGCAGAGCCTTCCGACCCTCAAGCAGATCAACACTCCCGCCCAACTTGGTGTCATCTGCAAACTTGCTGAGGGAGCACTCAATCCCCTCATCCAGATCATCAATAAAGATATTAAACAAGACTGGTCCTAAAACTGAGCCCTGGGGATCACCACATGTGAACGGGCGCCAACTGGATTTGACTCCATTCACCACAACTCTCTGGGCTCGGCCATCCAGCCAGTTTTTAACCCAGCGAAGAGTGTACCTGTCTGAGCCACGAGTCGCCAGCTTCTCCAGGAGAATACTGTGGGGAACAGTGTTGAAGGCTTTGCTGAAGTCCAGGTAGACAACATCAACAGCCTTGAGAAATAGAAAAAGTGTGACAGTGCAGTTCAAGTAGATTTCCCATTTCTATCCATTGGATTTTCCCTGGTTATTTCTCCCGTGGGAGGGCTCCAAGCTAGGCCCCCAAGCTTTCAACTTCCATGGCAAAAAATACAGACACAGGCAGTTAGGGGCTGATCCAATGCCCATACAAGCCTGTAGATGAAAGTACTCTATTGCCTTTGCTAAGTATTAGATTGAGCCCTTGCCTAAACCCACTTAATACAAATGAAAAGAAAACGCTCAAAAACATTTTGTTCTGACAGCAAACAATAGGCAGAAAAGGTCAGTGAAGATGTTTGACTGACCAGTCTTTTTATCATCAAGTTTTGTTATGAAATAGAACAACAATTGCTGAAAATAACCTTGGTTCGACTAACTCTTTCTTATATATCACAGCAGACTCAGTTGACAGAGCTTCAGGAAAGAGGGGTAAGAAAACTGCAGCAAGGAGGAAGATTTTTTAAAGAAATGAATTTAAACTCACATTGCAGCTCTGGAAGACTACCAGCTAAGAGTGCTGAGGCAGAACAGCTGGCTGAAAGGAAGGAAGTGTGTCTTTGGAAAGGTAATTTATAAGTATTAAGCATGAAAGATTTGCTATCTATCATCTATCCCTGTTCCAAAACACTTTACAAGCACCAGGCATTTTGCCCATGTCTGTCTGGAAGGACCTGGGAGTACTTCCTAGCTCCTCTGCCTAGGTATTCACGCCAGCTACATCCAATGCTATGTTGGGAGCAGACCCAGCTACAGACTGGTCCCCTCCGCCCCATGGAAACCCTGACTTACGGCCCAGGAGGTAACTGCAAAGTGCCCCTGTCGCTCCCCTGATCTGGACAGAGAGTATGTGCCTGGCGCTAACCTACTGCCTACTCTTACAACGCTTGTGGCTGAAGCAGACCAGGAGAAGGCATTCATCAACACCTCATTCATTGTTCCCCTAGAAAAAAAAAAATAGACTGCAGCTTGATCATTCACTGCTCTTATAGACCTTTTTTTGTTGGGTTTTTTTTTCCCCCTGAGGATCTGGACTGTATTTCTGATTGATCGACAATGCAAATTAAGACTTTTTTCACAGGTATGAGTGTTCTAGTTATCTACAGATATTCCAGTAAAAATATCTATATTCTTTTCATCCACTATTGATACCAGAAGAGACTTTAGGGAATGTATACATGTAGCCATATATTAACATGTCTACTTGGCATCCCAGTGTACCAAAAGAGTAGCATTTTCTTATGCAGACAGTGGTATCTGGCTTACATGCCAAAGAGCAGTAACATTTATTTGACATAAGTAGAAACATCCCTACAAAACAACAGCTCCCCACAAAATAAAGGCATTCAAAACCAGAGCTCTGTGATCCATTCAGTCAGCTGACTAGATTAAATTTCAGAATGAAATTTCTTTTTTATATATCTTGGAGATAATTCTAACATATCAGTAAATGAGACTTATCACTGATACTGCAGTGTCCTAGTCTGTCCCCTGAAGCGCATCAACTGGCTGACCTAGGCAGGAGCTGTTTCTGCTTAGGAATAGCTATTCCTGAAAGGGCCTTTTAAACACTCCTTTCATGGATCTGGCCAGGACTTTGACACAACTTGGGGGGGGCAGGCAGGGGAAAAGGGGAAAAAAACCCGAAAGACTTCCTAGATATTTATCTTGATCCACAGAATAGATCCAAACCAACCCTCCAGACTTCTGCTTGATCCCATATGGAAACCCAGGTCAATAAACATGGTAATTATTCACATCATTGTGAAGCCTTACTGCATTAGTACAGGCTCCCAATGATCTGCAACAATAAAAATAGGATTTTTTAACAACCCGCCCATTATTATTGCCTAAAACATCAGAGCTGGATCCCCAGAATAGGTTGTGTTCAGAGAAGTGAAGGAACCCTGCCTGAAAGCTTTCCCTTTTTCTTGTTCAGCAGAATCTAACCGACCTACAAGAGATCTTGCAGCTACTAATAAACAAATAAGAAGCTGATTCCTCAAATTGAAATGCATAAGAGGACATCCAAAAGTAGACAAAACGACTAAAAGAGAAACGTATGGCAGGCATGAAAGAAGCAACTTGAGTTGGAGAACAGTCCGCATATATAGACTGAAAACAGCCAAAGACATACCGCCTGGGGAGGGGTCCAGCTTGAACAAACAGCCTCACAGGCTGTAAAATGCAGGGTAACATTTTTGCATAGTGAGTTCTAGTAAAGTGAGAGTCATAAACATCCCAGAAACAAGGCTGGAAGGGATCTCAAGAAGTCATTTACTCCACGCTTTTAATGTGAGGCAGGCTAAATACAGCTGAGAGCATATGTTCAATCTGTTCTTAAAAATCTCTAATAAAGGTCAAGCCACGGGTATATGCTGAGAGTAAGGGAAGGAAATGAATTCAAAACACACTACCTGCCTTGCAAATGGCCGGGTTCCCTAAGCTGACCTACATGTTATCTGCAAAGTTGCTTTATTGAAGCAATAAGCTACGTCTTTATTGTCAGTTACAACCAGAAATACTGGGTGTTGGCATCAGATCACCATTGCTAATGCTGGGTGCCCTTATTTTCTCCAGAAGATTCAGAAGAGGATAAGGAAGAAGTGGGCAATGGCCCCTTTGAAAAAGAAATCTACTGTTACTGACACAAGAACAAGAGAAATATCTCAGTACAACAATGAGATGGGTGTTCAATGTATCTGGGAACTTCCCAGGGTCACAGGCCATGGCACTGACCAGCCACGAATCATGAGTTATGATACGGAAGTCAGCCTCAGCAAGGTCAAGATGTCCTCACATCATTCAGTTTTAATGCAAATGTTATTTTTGTTTGTGATTGTTTCTGACAGCTGAAGGCATAGGAGGCTCTTCTCAAATTTTGTGAAGGTATGATCCAAGTCCCGAATGCCATACAATCAATATTCAGCAGCACCCAACCACTAAGGCTTATGAGAGGAAAATATTAAAGGGAAAAGAAAGGAAAGAAATTCTCAACAGTAAAAACAGGTGCTTACTAAATAAGCCACAAATGAGCCAGGGACCTCTGGCCTAAATATCATGGTGTACTTATTCCTTTCTCCGCTTAATTTCAGATATAAGAAGGCTGAAAACAGCTAAAAAGGAAGACAGAGCAGAAGGGGACTGTGTACTTTACTGAGGATTAGTTCTAGGGTGCCCCTGAAGTGAATCAATAGAAAACACGAGAAAAAATACCTGGAAGGAGTGCACTAACCTGCCTACGTGCCTGCTGGGACAATCAGATATCTCATGGTGATTGTGGGCTACAGTGAGACAAATCAGTGCTGATGTTCATGCCAAGCCACAGATACCACACTCAATTTGTTAGGGAATAACCCCAGGTCTTTCCAGCAAAATATTCACTCCTTCCATATCCTGTCAGTGAGCAATATGGAAAAATTTCCCTCTAATGGGTGAGTGCTGTGTCCTAAAACAAGACTGGGAAACCATAGCTTGTACTTCGTGCATGAAAGTACTAGCGAATTAGAAACTCAGCTGAACCATGCAGATTGTCTGCTGATGAGGGTAGACGCTTATTAAAAAAGCGTGGAGGAATTTATTCTTTGAAGTTTACAGCTGTTGCCTTTTCAACCACAAGGCCAAGTTTACATCCATGACAGCTGAAAAACACAGCACAGAAAAAGAGATCCAGCTTGCTAATTACATGACCATTTTCCACCTTTCTGAGGGAGGCTTTTGTTTCCTTCTATTTCAGTGGCTTTGTCAGGGCAAAAGATGATTTGTTCGGTACTCCAGGAAGATGAAGTCTCTTCTTGTTCCCCAAGATGGGGTAGCTGGGACAGGAGGAGTGTCTTGGAGAAGTTTCTGTCCCCTCTGGGTGGGACACCAGTCTGTTTTCAGTATGAGTGGGATTGCTAGCCTCTACTGTCCGCAATGCCTTCCTCCCTCCACACTCCCCATAAAACTACCTCTACCTAAAACATACTTCCCTAGCAGAGGGGAGCCGGGATGGGGCTCAACTAGAGATGAAAGAGCACATTAGTGTCTGTGCTTATTTTCTTTTTGGGTTACCTGTTAAGATCCAGCAAAGACTGTGGAGATGTGTTTTCCTTGTTACCTGGATAAAAAGCTTATGCTTTCTAGCCACTGCAATGGTACTCTGGCGTCATGTATCTAAAGCAGTCCATTGAACAAATGACAACCACCTTCCACTACCTTGATGTTATACCCTTGATTAAACTGAGCTGCTGCCTTTTTGTACTTCACCTCAGAGCTGGGTGATCTCTTCACTGTTGTTCCAAAATAAGTGAAACAAGATTAAGATCATCCAAGACCAAACCTTAACATTGCCACATGGCACCAGGTCAAATCTTCTTAACAAAACCTTTTTGGAAACATCCCTGAACCTGTAGATTGCTTAGTCTAATCAGAAGAGCACAGGTGTCGGGGCAAACATCCCTCTACATTCATCATGCTGCGCGAATCTGAAGTTGATGTCCTAGGGACATCTGTCTATGTGATGGACAAGGAGCAGCCTATTACATATTTGGCTGGGTAGTGCGTGGTGTGATGGACACAGAGCTACTCCACAATAATTTTAACAGTGTGCGTTGGCCTAATAACTGTTTATTGCACAAATATTTTGGTTAAGTTTAATAGCAGGCTGTAAGGAAAATAATCAGAAAGGAAGCAAAATGGCTTGAACTCAGCCAGCCCTGCAGTTAACACAGGACAATGGGAAAGTCATGGGCTCGCAGGAGTCTGGTTCAGCTTCCTGCAGGGCCTACTGAACTGATCGGGAAAAACAGAGTCAAAAGTCTGACAAACAAGAAGCACAAATGAACTCAGGCTGCATCAGCAGGACTGTCTTTTCAGAGTCAGGGAGATCTTGGGGAGCTGTTCAGGGGCACCAGACCGAGACTCAGGCACTTGCTGTAGCGTCTGCAAAAGCGAGACCTGCCTCAGTTGCCAAAGGGGCAGAGTTTTGGATAACTTGGAGGATGGGGAAGAATTGCTCATTTTATAAATGCTTTTTGGAAAAGGAAACAATACTGTAGCTTTGAGAAAGCTGTTTTGATATTTTGTGGGCATCATTTGTCATACTGTCCTTGAGGGAAAGTCCACTGGCATCCAAACACGGCTGGACGTTTTGGTGAAACCTTTCCTCCCTGTACTGCAGCCCCTGGCAACTCAAGGAGAGATGAGACCCAAACTCTTGAAATCTCCCCTAGGTGGCTAAGGCTCAATGCCTAAGGTGAGATCAACACCCAGTTGCCAGTAACAAACTCTGGTGGGACTATGGATGTAGAGGCCACCCTGTGAGCCCCACAGCCCAGCTGGTCCTGGATCGCCCTGATCAGACGCTGGCAGTTGGCTCCTCCACATGTCTCGTGGCAAGAGCATCAGACAGTGCCCGGTGTCTGAGTCAAACTGTTTTCTTCTCCTCTTGTGGGCTTTGCAGCCCATCAGAGTCCCAACACCGGAGGGGCAGAAGTGTTGCCAGTCCTGCAGTCAGTCTGAGTGGGACAGAGTGTGCTTGAACAGATGCACAGGGCAAGCTTATACCATCAGGAGAAAGCATTGCTTATTGGTGCAGAAGACGGTAATGCCTGTTGCTAGGACCTAGTACCCTTTGCTCTGCTGCAAATAAGTAAGCTAGGCTAGCTTAAGTCACCTAAAACCATGTTTAATCTATTAGCATATTAATGATTTTGCATTACATTTGCAATGGGGTATGTACCAGGCCTGCTAAGTTCCTGCCTTTCCAGCTCCAGGGCAGTAACAAGAAGTGCTAAGGCATGTCCTCCTGGTGATCATTTGACTGTATCCTCACTGCATTGCTTTTCCGTGCTGCATTTCAGGACTAGCAGTTCTCCTCTTCCAAAACCAAACCGCTTATTTAGATGAAATTTCATTGAGACTTCTGTGGGCATTACAGATGTGCATCAGTAAGAAAGGACACAGCCCTTGCTGGACAACAGCGAGGCAAAGAGGGAAGGCTTATGTACATGAGGACAAGTGACTGCTAGGTCATATTTAATTTACCCTTACCACACTGACCATAATTCTGTCTAACCAGAAGAAAACATTGCACGATAGGGAAAACAGGCAGACCACAAACTAAGTATACATCACAAAATCCAGTGCAGCATGTTGAGTAAGCAGATGCCACTGGAAGGAAAGTACAATACTGTATGTAGGTACTGAAAACCTTCAACTGACATCTGCATTTCTTTATTTCTATCTAAAGGTCTCCTTTAATAGCTGGCTTCATGATCTCATTTTTATTCTTTCAGATGTAAAATGGTGATAGCTTATACCCGCAATTCTCTGAAAGACTTTTTTCTCCTGTTCAGAAAATCAGATACTTTCTTGTTACAGGTGAAATAATGTTCATCTGAAAGACGATTTCTGACCAACACTGGTGGATTACTTTAGAGAAGGTCATATATGATCATAAAGAAAATTACATTTAGCTGAAGAAAGAATCAGCAGTAAAAACAAAAGGTTTGTCAACCTTAGATAACTTAAGCAGCACCTTGTCCCTTAACAGGGAGCTTGTCTTGAAAAGCAATACTAACAAGGGAAGAACTGCCCCATAAGAGCAGCAATCTTTTCTCTTCCGTCCACAATTGCTCGTAGAAACTACAGCTCAAAATTTCATCAGGGAGCTGGATGCTGAGTACCTCAAGCTTTGGATGCACAACTTGAGAAATATTGCAGGGGCCCAATTTTAAGGAGTCGTCTCAAAAATCAGGCTTTGTTTTGGACATCATAAGCAACTCAGCATCACCAGTCAGATGCTAAGATCTTGGCTAGAAAGTACATCTTCCCATAAGCAGTATGCACATCTTCACAACAGGAACCCAGTCTGCTGTTTGTAGTGCTTGGCATTCTAACCTCAAGTAAATACACCAAGTAATCTGCAGGATATGTCTCTGAGCATGCTTACATGGTAATAATGATGTTAAAGTAGAACGGCCGTATGATTTATTATGCCTTGTGAAATAAAGCAAAGCCAATCTCTTCCCACCACGGGAAGTACCATCACAGTAGAAAATGGAAACAAGAAAAAATGAAATACCACCCAGGCCTGGTTCAAACATGCAAACTTTCTAATAAAATATCAGAACCAGATGCTGCTAAAGATGAGTGATAATTAAAGAAGATAAATTAAAGAAATGTTTTTCCAAGGAATGACTCTACTGCACACAAATTGTTTCAGCATGGGGAAAAAAATACAATAAGATTACTGCTGCTGCCTGTTTTCAAAAGTTTCCATTAATGAGTCAAGGCAGGTTCCCTGCTAAATTCCCTCATATCCAGGCTCCCTCTTTAACTCTGTTGGTTTAATCTCGGTGTGGTTTAGCAGAGTGAGCAGAGGACCAAGCGCCAGGAACTCGATTCCAGCACTGACTCACTGTGTGGGCTCCCTTATGTCATGCTCAGGGCAGCTCAGCCCTGGAAAGCACATCTCTAAAAATGGTCTTGAGGGGTCCAGAGCCCAATGGTCTCCCCACTCTCCATGTCAGACGTGCACAGTTCACCAGAGGTTTTCCCCTGCCTGCCAGCCCAGCAAACTGATCTCAGGCTAAGCTGGTGTAATGGGATTTTTTTTCGGTCTGGTGTCTCATCGCAAGAAATGAGTACACTGGGAGCCAAATTATGCAGACACCTGTGCAAACTCACAGCAGGAAACACGGCTGGAGCGCTGCAGATGAAGGGCGGATTCAGCAGACCCGCTAAGACCACCCTGGAGCTTTATGTGCCTGTGTATAAACTCATCTTAGTCCAGGTTGTTGTTAAGCTTCATCTTAGCTAAATACAAGATGATGTTTAAGTCCCTCAAAGACTTTCGATTTCTTTAGATTTCTTGCATGCAGAAAAGTGCCTATCCAATTGCTATAGTCATTTTCATAGCAAATAAAATAGCGTGCTGCACTGGGAAAGGAAAAGAATAAAATGAAACCATGCATATAGACGGCCTAGTTCCCTTTTAACCACATCTTCCCCAGGCTCATAACCTCTGCAAATGCCTATGAGGGATAATGTGGTTTGCAGGGTGCCTTTAAGGTCAACAAATCTGGCCTGTTTCGGGCTGAACAAGGGCTCAGACACAAGATCAGGTTGCTCCTGCTTAATGAGGTGCCGTGCGGCAAGCGCCTGCGTGAGCACACTTCACACATGGCGAGCGCAAGGCGAAACAGCACAGCTTCAGCCGACCTCACCGAGGTTCGCATCGCTGGGCTCCTGCCTCACTTGCCCGAGGGGCTGAGAGGACGCGTAGGTTGGGTCACTGCAGTTTGGCAGCCCCGTCCCCCTCACTAAGCCAGGGTAACACAGCTGCATGGCTCGCATGCAAATGTCAAAACAAAGACAGCTTCCTGAAGGACACTGGGCTCACAGCTCTTTCTCCTGGATAGCATAGTCAAACCAAATGGATGAACGCGCACACACAGTCAAGAACAGGGACAGGTCTCTCGAGCGCGCAAGCTCCTAGCTATTTGCAGATGTTTTAGCTAAAACTGGGAAGTTATACTTGATTTGAGACTCCGTACAAGCTGAAACTGTCCACAGGCCATCGACTGCCAGCCCCAGCCCAGCCACCCACGTGGCAAGGCCAGCTGCACTCTGCACCTTCTCCTTCCCAGCCTCCCGGGAGGGAGGCTGCTGCCGCCGCGGCAGCACAAGCACAAGAGGATGAGGCATGGATGACAGTAGCTAGCGCTGCTTCCAAAACAGTAACAGTCATGATCTGCTGGCCAGACTCAGAGAGAGAAGAGCAGTGCTGAGCACAGCTCCCACTTGATCTCACTTGATGCACTTGAAAAAGTGCATTTATTAAGACCCTCTACCCCCTGCAGACCTTTGAGCTTGTAATAAGAAGTATTGGTTACACATCTCATAGGGAGCCTGGAGATCTCTTCTCAATCTCTGCTTCAGTCCTCATTCTACCAATGCCGCAGGGCATCTTCCCCCAAGTCACGCTTCTCGCCTGCTGGAGAGACTTCCATGGAGACATCAGATATAGAAGGGAGAGGAGAGGAGAGGAGAGGAGAGGAGAGGAGAGGAGAGGAGAGGAGAGGAGAGGAGAGGAGAGGAGAGGAGAGGAGAGGAGAGGAGAGGAGAGGAGAGGAGAGGAGGGGAGGGGAGGGGAGGGGAGGGGAGGGGAGGGGAGGGGAGAAAGGGAAGAAAAAAGAAAAAGAAAAAGAAAAAGAAAAAGAAAAAAAGAAAAAGAAAAAGAAAAAGAAAAAGAAAAAGAAAAAGAAAAAGAAAAAGAAAAAGAAAAAGAAAAAGAAAAAGAAAAAGAAAAAGAAAAAGAAGAAAAAGAAGAAAAAGAAAAAGAGAAAAAGAAAAAAGAAAAAGAAAAAGAAGAAAAAGAAGAAAAAGAAAAAGAGAAAAAGAAAAAAGAAAAAGAAAAAGAGAAAGAAAAATAAGAGAAAAATAAGAAAAAGAAAAAGAAAAATAAGAGAAAAATAACAAAAGAAAATAAAAGAAAAAAGAAGAGAGAAGAGAAGAGAAGAGAAGAAAAGAAAAGAAAAGAAAAGAAAAGAAAAGAAAAGAAAAGAAAAGAAAAGAAAAGAAAAGAAAAGAAAAGAAAAGAAAAGAAAAGAAAAGAAAAGAAAAGAAAAGAAAAGAGAAAAGGCAAAAGGAGACATGAATCTGGGTGTGTAATTTATATATGAGGGAAAGTTTAAACCAGTGTGATTGGCAAGAATACAATGTTACTAAAAGCCACAGACATGCTAATTGGTGAGTCATTTAAGTAAACCCTATTGATCTTGTAAGGTTGCCAGTTTTCAATTTTCACTTTTGCTTGAAAACAGCTCAGAAAATAAGACTTAACCAGAAACTCATGATTGGTGACTTTCTAATCCAATTTTTTAGCAAATGTAACTTACCGATCTTGAGGGGTGCTTTTGTTTGACCAAGGGAACAGCTACAGAGAGCTTCCCTTTACTCACCTAAGCCTCCCGAGCGCAGGCTGGAGAGGCACACTCGGGGCAGGCCGGGTCCTATATGCTTTTCTCCTTCAACTGCAAACCAAGATACTCTTTTTAACGGTGATCTTCGCTGCCAGCAACCAGTGTTAGGTGTATGAGGAATAACCACCAGAGGCCTGTGACACCTCAGCCATGCCGCTGCAGAGGTGGGGAATCCACATGGTCAGGCTTGGCTCAGCTCGATTTTCTGCAGCTCTCACAGCCCTGCCCAGCACGGGAGCTCTGAGCTGCTCGGAAATTTGACTGACATCGTCATCTTGCTGACAGTAAATGTACGTGATGGATGTCTACCTGTTCAAAGATGAGTTTACTATGGCAAGTCATGTAAAAAAAGAACAACAAAAAAAGAAGCTTTTATCCCATTATCCCCTTCCTCCTTTATTATTTGGCGTGTAGCTAAGGCAAACTTGACAGAAGTGGCGAAAGCAGGTGTCCCGGGCCGTCCACCCTGCTCCCCTGCCCCAGGTTAAGAAGGCCTCATGCTCCCTGAAAGAAGCAACATCGGCTGCCGGGCGATCCTGAGCTGCCAGGATAGAGGGACGGGCTCCTTCTCCCCTCCCAGAGAGAATGTCAGTAAGCAGGCACAGGCTTTCCACACTCTTAAGCAAAATATTTACTTTACGAGCGCTGAAACAAAATTTGGAAAAGTGAAGAATAATATTTATTTTGACAATGTTAGATTGCATTAAAGTTGAAAGTGAAAATTAGATGCACGCACATACACCGAGGGCATTATCCACTAATCACAGGAACATAAAAGAACTGGAAAATACTCTCCTCCACTGCCACTAGGAAAGTTGGTCTGGACTAAATTACAGGCAAAATGTATAATTAAGCAAGCTGTTATTATCCAGTGTCTTAGCAGATGCTGACCTCGTTTATGGTGATTTGGATAAGAATTCAACCGAGGTTTGATTTCACAGCTGTGTCCACGATGCCTTGGACCTGTTGTACTACCCCAGAAATTCCCAGCATGTTAGCACTGGTGTCTAAGTGCGGTGCTTACGGTTTCCTATCCTCCTCGGCTGCTGACTGGGGAACTTTTTTCTTTAGTTTCTTGGGAAAGAGAAAATGGTTTTACCAATCTGTCAGCCAGGCTTTATATTTGAAATCTGTGTTTAATTGTTTTGAAGAAGCTTTAATATTTCACTAGTACAGGGAGGGGGGACCTTCCACTGCTGTGTTATTCTCTTATTTTTATTTTTTGCAGGTGTAGGCTTGTGGCTTAGTTACTGAAATAATAATTCTGTTGGAAATATCATTGGCATGAGAGATGAGCTGCCAAAGTGTTATGGGCTTAGTAATTTGTACATGGAAATGAGGATCCAGGGAACAACATGAACATCAGTGGCCCAAGGAGCTTATGATTAAAACATGATGCTGAGCTTTTATGATTTCTACAGCTAATTAGCAAGTTTTATAACCATCTAACAAAACCCAAGGCTGAATACAGTAATGATCCTTATTTTCCACTTGGAGCAGAAAACTACTGGGTTCTGAAATAGCAGGGAAAGGAAGAGAGGAACAAACACCTTATCTCTTCATTTGCCTATGATTTAGCCTAATTGCTTCTCTTTTCCATAGGATGAGTGGATGTCTCTCAGGTGGCAAGCATGAAGTCTGTGACTTATTCACATTGATGGCAATACCTCATTGATTTAATAGAGAAAAGGTTTCCTGCTGTTTCTTTATGGCTTCAGACCGGCACTGGTTTTGTTTTCCAGCAGTGTGTTGGGGGAATGCGAGATGTCTGAAAAAGCCACTTCCACCAATATATACTTGGTTGATTCTGTTCCCCAGAGGTGCAAACAGAAAAGGAGGGGGAAAAAAAAGAAGAAATACCAAGCTAGTCCATAGAGGAATGAAGGGCTTAGTCTGCAGCCGTAGACTGCGAGGGCCCCCGCTGTTCCCAGGAGGGCTTCTGGCCGGCAGCGCCTGCGTGACCTGCCTGGGAAGTTCCCGGTGTGCACGGAGGGGCTGTGTGTGACCCGAGCCCTTTCCCTACGGCTTCTGCACTTCCAGAAGCCCAAACATCCTCACATAGTCACAGCCAGTGTGTAAAATTCTTCAATTCTGCCTGGAGAAACCAGCTAGAAAAGAAGACATCCTCCAGAAAACTTGATTGCATGGAAATATCAACGCACATAGGATGAGCCTTAATCAAAGTGTAGATAAAAAAAGATGATCGTTACTGAAGTCATTGGCAAAGGAATTGCTCCAATAGAGACCCTCAGCAACTGAAGTCAGATGCGATGGCTGATTTTGTTGTGATTGCAGCTAGCTCCTGTGCGCAGCACAGCTGAGCTTTCACCCAGAACGCAGCTGGCTGTTTTGGCCAGGGTGTCCCTTGCTCAGATTTGCCTTTGGGAAGAGGCTTTCCAGCCACAGCGGGCGTTGCCCTTTTTCAGCATCTGCACCAGGAACCTCTCCCATTTCTAGCCAGGAATGCAAGGACCACAGGTGGGTGGGAATTGTGACCCATGGTGGGGGACTGGGAGCCCCGCCGGGCTCTCAGCTGCCTGGGCAGCAGTGCTGCCTCTGGCACAGAGCTATGTGGAGGGAGATGTGCTGTGCGTACAGCCATCCCAGGCAAACCTGAACTTCAGAGGGCTGTACTTCGTTTTTTGTCAGTTGTAAACTTCTGGTGGCAGGCACAGCATCTTCCTGTGTCCGTGGAAAGTGCTTTACGCATTCTGTATGTCACCACAATGTAATAATTAAAAATACACTGTCTTATTACACAGTCAGTGTGACCACAAAAGTCCATTTATAAAGCTCCATCTATTTATACCGGAGCTGTGTTTGCTCAGCTTAGAGATATACAAATACTGGTATGCCATGCTTAGTAGTATCCTAGCATTTTATTATTTTTTAATGAACCACTGTCATGACCTCCTCCAGTATTTTTTTCTTATTTCTATATTCCTAGACAGTTGGCCTAAGTGGGTATAATGGGATAATTTCCACTCCAGCAATGGTTTGGTGCTTACATTAAACGGCGCCTGGTAGCTGGCGCATCCTTTATACAGAGAGTTTTCTGAAATTTATGGCGAGACCCACACTACAGTGATGCCATACTCTCTGTTTTCACCTCCAAAACCACTCCATTCTTTTGGTGACATGGAGTGGGAGCAATTACGTAGAAACATTTTTGGAGAGTTTCTGGTCTAACATTAGATAAGGAGGTTTAGCCAGTGAACTTCCACCAAAGTGGCACCTAGTATCCTGCTTTCTTGGCCAGAGGTGCTTCAGACCACAGGCATGTCACATCAGCATCTCCAACAGCAAAATGTCCAGCGAGAGGAGCATCAGCAGAGCTTGCTCTCATCGTATAAACCCAGGGCTGCATATGGATGCAAAGCTCTCAAAACAGGGCTGTGGGTGGAAGGATGTCACCCTGCTGGAAAAGAGGAAAGTGGAATGAAGGCCTGGGCTTGGCCAGCATCACCAGGATGCCAGCAGAGCTCAAGCTAGCACTAGTGGCAGCAGGAAGGGGGGGGGACCCCGCCACAGGAAGCCCCCTCGCCCCTCACCCTCCAGTGCAGGGAGCAGGGTCCGCCCGGCCTCTTTTACAGGTGTGCAGGGAAACAGAGGAGCGACGGGCTGCCGGCACTCTCCTCCCAAGCATGTGCACTCCAGATGTGCCAGGAGTGAAAGCCAGCCAATAAGGAATATTATTTATAATAACAATAATAACAATATTAATAACATAAGAACATCTGGTAGCATTTTTTTTCCACCTACCATTTGGCTGGAGGCAGAGCATCCGGGTGACATGGCAATCGGTATTTCTGTTTCCAATTTAGCCCCAGCTCAGCTGCTGCAGTGACTCAGAGACAGGCGCTTCCAGGGATGTGTCCCTGGCTCCCGGGCTCGGCCAGCTCTGCAAGTGTCAATCCTGCCACCGCCAGCGGCGGAAGCACCTAAAATCATCTGGGTTTGCGTTTCCCTTATCGGCTGTTTCACAGGAGATCGCAAAGGTATTGCAAGGGGTTTTCTACACTTCCATGGCTCCTTTCCATCCCACCCTATGAGAAAGTTACCCAACTACAATAGTGTGCAGTTTCAGACAGAAAACAAAAGCTAGCTGTTTTGAAATCAAACCAGAAGTGACTCTACTACACATTTCACGCTATTGAAAGTATATTTGACTAAATAAATATTTAAACCATTTTGGTATTGTTTTGAATTCTAAGGCTTTCAAATGTGTCCAGTAAATATATCACTTCCACCTACAAAAATTTCAGTTTTGGCATGCAACTAGCATCTAGCCTAAAAAATTAATGCTGTGATTAAAAAACAGTCCTCTAGCTTTTCTTTCCTCATTACACTGACAGAAAGCTAAAAGCAAAATTACCATGGCAGCTGCAGTGGCTGCTCCCAAAGTGTATATAGACAGTTGTAGTAGAAATCCTTTTACCCATCCTGCTCATCATTAGTTTCTCCCAGCAAGTTGTAGGCTGGGGACTTGATTTCTTTGGGATCTAGTGCGCGGAGGATGAATTCCTCAGTCGTGGAACAGGCTTTCGCTTCAAAGCAGATAACGCATTGCACACAGACTCTCATGCGCTGTAAATTTATACAGGTTGATGACAAACTTAAAATGTGCACTATTAAAACTTCATGTTCAAGAATAATGTTCATTTAAGTATTCGAACATTCTCCCTCAAGTCATTAAAGATTGAGATTTATGTGTAGCAAATGAAGAGGCCCCCTTACGCCTTTGGAGGCATGTATCCTGTTCCTGTCCTTGGGGTCAGCCAGCTCTGCACGTACACTCAAGGACAAACTAGGCCCCAACACTCATTATATTATCAAATTTGCATATGAAGCAGCAAAAGTTGCTGATAAACAGAAAATCTAGGCCCTTGGCTCAGAACTTGTCCAATTATTAAAATCAGTTGCTTTAGATGGCATCGTCAGTAAATCTATTTCTCCTAATGCACGTTACATACCACTCTGTGAATAATAGGTTAGATTAAATCTAATTATGCAGCTAGACCTCCTAGTTTATGCAGCTGAATTTATGGGGCAATGCAAGACTGCTTCCATCACCTTTGGCTCTAGTGCAGTGATTCTTAAAACATGTAAGGTGAAGATTTCCACAGTGCAGCACTATTTGTAACTGACAAAAGCCAGGAATTTGGGTTAATTCTATCTCCAGCCTTATTTTAATCGCCACGCAGGCTCCCTGTTGTCACAAATATTATTAGCATATGAAACCTGCTGACTGCTAAAGTTTGGGGAATTCCAATAATAAAGGAATTTCCATACCCTTAAATCTGACACATTTTGCAAAGCAGATGCTCAGCTAATGTATATTACAAAGCTCCCCTGGTTTGCTCCTCTACTGACTTACAGTAGCTGAGAGCCTGGAGCTGGAGCCAGTGGCTCCCCTTCCCCTTGGGGATGCTCACCCAAGTGGGCACCCAACACCTGCCTTTCTCCGGGGTGCTGAGGCTGACCCCGGGTGCAGTGGTTACAGGGCAGCACACAAACAGATTAGAAATTTGGCAGCTGAGCAGCCAGAAGAGAAGGGGAAGAAGCAGAGTAGGAATGAGCAGACCTGGGAAAAAGAAACTGGAAAGGAACAGAGAGATGTAATCAGAAATAATCTGTAGCAATGCTGTTAATATGTTATGCATAACAACGTCCTTGATGACAGTCCAGGACTCTCAGCTTGGGCCAGGGAACTGTCAGCTAGAAAGGAGTAAGTCGTTACATCGGTTCATACTATTAATAGTGACAGTGCTCAGTAAATCTTACCTTGTGCGCTGTAAACAAGTTTTTATTCCTATGGCTCAGGACAAGTCCTTCCAAATCCAGAATTTATTTGCCTCCCAGCTACACAGAGCAGAGGTCCAGCTTCGCAGGCAGAACTGCAATACTGAGCCCTGCACTGGTTGCATACATTTTTTAGCATAAATAGGTATGATTCACCTTCCTCTTGCAAGATGTTGACCCTCTCAGTTCAATTTCTCCTCTCCTTCCCACATCCTACCTCTCCAAAACAGGGTCTTCCCTCCATTCTTCAGGGCATTGCCTCACATACAAGCTCTTTTGCTTTATGTGAACTAAAGAAGTATCATCTGTGACAGTCACCTGGGAGGGTGAGAAGTGGGTTCCTGTCTCTGTCTGAAAGATTTGGTGCAGTGGGAGAGTAGGATCCAGATCTCCACGGTCTCTGGAGAGGTCTCACAGCCTGGCTAGACAGCCTTGCCTCTGCCGGTGCTTCCTCTGAGCGTGATAATTATATCCTCGAACCCAAAGATGACTGCTTCAGTGGGGAAACTGAGGTCCCTCACCACAAAGCTTTCTAATCCTTTCCTCCTAGAAGTTGGGTTAAACAGCCCTGGTTCCCTCTGGCAAAGGAGGGGTTTCAAACTGGGTGTCCCACAGACTGGGTAAGCAGGTAGAGCTGGAAGTGCCTAAATCCCTTCTCAGTCCTTTGGGGTCTGCCTTACTTTACTATCAGTGATAAGCAGTGAGCCAGCCAGTCTTTGAATACCAAGTCTCTGTGCAGCAGGTGACTGAACACCTTCAGGCAGAGATGGTCTGCCCCCCATTCCAGTGTTTCAATAGTCTATTACCAGGAAATCCTGAATATCAACATTGAATTTCTGGTAAGATTTTCATTGTTTTTTAAAATGCAGGTGTAGAAGGCTGACGAAAGGTCCCCAGAGCAATGTGTGTTATGGTGTCAACATCAGAAATCCAGAGAGAATATCAGCGACTCACTCTCATATTTCTGCAGGCACGTCATCTGAAAGAAAAGCTTGTTTAGTGCTGCACATCATACTATTACGGAAGGACAGAGAAATCAAATAATAGGAGAGGGTGCACACACTTCTGGCCACACTGAAAAATATCCCTAGGAATAAATACTGCAATTTATTTTTGTTGGTTTATGCCTTTTTCCAAAGCTTGCCTTTAAGTGTCACTTACAGGCAAGACACCTTCCTCTCCTTCTGGGCAAAAAGAGAAAAACCTCTCTCTCAAAAAAGACCTGGAGGGGAGCAGATGCAGTCTACCTGGTACTTAAATTTGGGAGTGTCCAGGAGTTTCAGGATCTTCCAAGCATCAATGCCCACAAATTTGCTTGAACATTCAGACTTGCTCTTCAGTGAAGAAAAAAATGTTGACTAGATTTACCCTTGATTTCCAAAAATAATTTGTGGGCTCCCTGAGCACCCGTGCATGCACTGGAATACTTGACACTTCCACCTACGTACTTCTGAGTGTTTTGGCCACAGGGCCACGGATTACTCTGTCTTCTCAAAGAGGACACTGCTAGCAGCGAAGCTCCCTCTTTGATGCCAGGTTAGTGTTGCTGTTAGTGAGCTGTGGGCTCATGCTGAGGGGGGAAGGAGGATTCTTGGATTCTTAAAGAGAGGACCCTGGAGCGGTCCGTAAATGGGAGAAGTGAAGATGACTAGTGTCATCAAGTGACTCAGAGCACAGTCCCTTCCAAACTCTTTCTAAGGAAGAAGAAAAGACTAGCGCTGGAGAAGAGGAGAAGCCATCCAGCCCAGTGAATCAGGATGGACAGTCCATCTCTACAATGGGTAAATGAGCTGGTCCAGCTCCTACCACGAACTAGCAGAAGCTGGAGGACTAAGCCCACTTAACTTTAACCAACTTTTGCTAATGTGGGACCTTAAACCACACATTTTGGGGGATCAAGAAACAAGAGTGCTACTGGCTGCGTTACAATGAACAAAATGAGCAGCAAAGTGACTGCATATGGGTAATAAAAATAATAGCCGGTGGGAAACATGAGGAATCATTTAAATGATGCAAGAGAAAGGATATATATCTGAGTATATTTTTCATAGGCAAACAGATGAAAACTGGTCCTCCAGCAAAGCTGGGGTACAGCCAGGGACTTAGATGTTGCAATGTTTTAATTTGCAGATTTCCTGTTGCCTAGCAGACTCCTCAGCCAGGAATTAGACAGTCAAGATACGATTCCCGGGGAGAATTAGGTGCCTTAGAATAGTATTCCTAGAAACCAGCACACTGAGCATGAAGTTATTTACACTGGCCTGGAGAAACCACAGAAGAACAGAACAGGACCACAGTCAGAGACAGCAAAAATCTCTCTCTGCTCAGTCTTCAGTCTCCTCCTGAAGGTAAGTGTTCAAGCCCAGTTAACCCTCTGCCACAAAAAGACACTTTGCGCTTTTCTTCACACCCCCTTGCCGTCAGTATCTTGGTAGCTAGATCACTCTCCACAAAGGAGGGAAACCTGCTTCAAACCTCCACGCTGCCTGATCTGTGGCAAGGATTTGGTCCTGACTGTTACACATCACATGCAAGCACTCGCATCAAATCAGGTTCACCTGCACCCTCTCCCTCCCCCAGCGACTATGCAAAGTGAAACAGCTTCAACAGGAGAAACTGAGAAAGGCTCACCTCAAAACACCAGGCGAAGCAGTAAGCTGAATGCCGACAGAGGATGTCAGAGTATGGCATTGAAATTTGTGTTCCGAATCAGATAGAGAGTGCGAGTTTGCAAAAATACCCCACTTCCCAGGTCAGCCTTCTGTCTGCTGGGTAACATCTGTCCAATGCATCCTGAAAAGCCTAATTTATGGCTGCTAGCAAAAGCAAGAACCAGTCTGAGGATAAGTGTGAAGGCCGACCTACAGTTGTGATGGGGGAAGATACGCTCCATTTGAGAAGTTGCTCTGCAAGAACTTGGAGGTAAGTGCGGCTCTGAAAAGACCGGCCACACCAAGACGGAAGTTGCGGTAAGCATGACAACAGACACAGGTTTAGGTGGACATCATGGCCTTTCAACTGTGCCTAGAAATTAGGATTTAGGTGCCCTGAGAAATCTACCCATCTGATACTAACACAACAATCCCATAGCTGCTTATATTACTCACAGTAACGTGACGATGCAGATAAGCTTTGTAAAATTTAATGTGGAAGAGTTTCACAGCCAGCTCTTTGTCAGCATTTTCTCACCCCTGCATTAGGCATGGAAAACTGATACACAAATTCTTGCTATCTTCCCTTGTGCTTGCTACCTTGTGAAAAAAGGCTCTGCTCTCCCTGAGGAAGAGAAGCAGAGCTGTGTATTTCTTTTATATTGGATGCAATATCTGTTGAACTCTGCCAGAAGTTTACCTTCTCCTTATGCTCCCTTATTACAAGAGTACAAGAGTAATATTTCTGTGAAATCAGCTTAGAGCTACATCCAAAAAACAACTATCCCAAAGAATACTTACGTGATTTTATCCAGCTAACAGTAAAATGCTTCTGCATGAGCAGAATCTCTTTATGTAATATTATAGTACAGACAGCTGTATATTGCTTGCAGGCAACCTCTCCACTGATTTTGGTTGGTATGCAGACCTTAAGGCAGTGAAGAAACCTGCTTTAAAATAATTAAAAGTATACTTCTCATTATCACATTTAGAATAATCTTGAAAGTCTAACCTTAGAAAATAATTTTGAAATTGTCGTGAATTATATATGCTTTAGACTTGTATAACGGATTTTTTGAAATTTAAGATAGATGTTCACTAAGTCATTTTCATATTGATGTTTGTAATGCGGCATCACTCCCAGTCTCAGGTTCAGTGGACTTCTGTCTCTGTGGCTGCCAGTAAAACTCTATTTCCTTCTGTAGGCAAGTAATTTTCAGTAGTGTCTTATCTAGCTCCTTAAGACAGGCTTCCCTACTAGATAAACCACTGCAATTTGAAACCACGGGAAAGCAAACTGCAAACCTCTTTGCCCAGAATGACTGTAAACATACAAGCAAACATGCTCTCAATAAACAAAAGAACCTTTGAGCTAATGACAGGCATGCCACTAAGCATCTTGTTTTCTGCTAAGAGAATATTCTAGACTGAAAGGGTTGAGATAAGCAGGACTCAAACAGTGCTGTTGATGTAGATGTTTGATTTGACCAGTTAATGAAATGGGCTTCAGAAAAACCTACCGAATCTGATCTGAGTAAGAAGAGTCAAAAACCAGATAATTTTTCTGACTGTACACGACCATCTCCCACCTCTCAACAATACCCCAGACTACTCCCTTGTTATAATTAAGGTTATGTGGGGTATTATTGGTGGCAAAACTTTGTCGAACAAACAGGACCTATTTAGCAATCGGCTGGACAAAACAATAGCAAATAGACCATGAAAGCAATAATCCTGTGCTGGCAGAGCTGGACACTGGATGATCTAATTGACCTTCTGCATTTGAACCTTGTCATCTATCACTGGCTATGGGCTGCAGAAGAATAAAAAATGTGTAAGATGAAAACAGGTTTAACAATAGAAAAAGAAAACACAGATGCAAATGCAGAATGCAATACGATTGCTCAAGATGCAAATTATAACCAGACCCAGGGACAGATTAAGAAATGATGAGTATACTCAGAGTGCCAGACTCTAAATAGTAGGTTACTGTAATGCCTCCTTTTTAACCCCACTCAGTCACTTAGCCAGCAGTAATCTTCCTTTGCAGGACTTGGATCTCCTCATGTTCAGGACGTAGGTAGAAATGCACATGCAAAGCTCCAATTTTTCTTCTAGATCTACGGCGCATTAGAGACGACAACCTAGACTTCATTTTACAACTGGAAGAGTCACAGAAAGTAGCTCATCTCATCCGAGGCAGCTGAAGGCTGGATAAAACCTTTGTCTGTGGAAGATGATGGTATAATTGACACATCACCTCTGAACACAGCTCTATAAACTCTGATTTCCCAGAGATTATACTATCACAGAATCACAGAATCACTACGGTTGGAAAAGACCTGTAAGATCGTCAAGTCCAACCATCAACCCAACACCACCATGCCCACTAAACCATGTCCCACAATGCCACGTCCACACGCTCCTTAAACACCACCAGTGATGGTGACTCCACCACCTCCCTGGGCAGCCTGTTCCAGTGTTTCACCACTCTCTCAGCAAAGAAATTTTTCCTAATATTCAGCCTGAACCTTCCCTGGTGCAACTTGAGGCCATTTCCTCTTGTCCTGTTGCTAGTCACTTGGGAGAAGAGACCAACACCCACCTCTCTGCAACCCCCTTTCAGGTAATTGTAGAGAGCGATGAGGTCTCCCCTCAGCCTCCTCTTCTCCAGACTGAACTAGAGGCTATGCCAATGGTAGTGCTGCAATTAGCTGAAAAAAAGCCTTGGATTTCTACTACAATCAGACTGAAAATCTTTGGTTTGTAGAACAAGTCAATCTGCATTGCTTCCATTTCTGCTGATTTGTTATCACTTTGTGCACATCCTGCAGCCAGCCCCGTTAGGCTCACCACAGCCTAAGGACAACAGCATGCTAAGTGCTTCTCAGCACTCTCGCTCCTTCAAGATGTAACCACAGAAGGATTCTCCATCCTTTTCCCCAGGCCGAGGCCCATCACCCCACCAGGCAAAATATAGGAAAAAAGACTATTCTCCTGCTCTAGAACTGCTCTCCTTCCTTCCTTTGGAAAACACTGGATTTGCTTCCCAATTCCTGGTAAAGAAGCAACTCTAATGCATCCCCACTTTGTCCAGCTGAAGCTCAAAAGCAGAAATTTTATAAGAGAGAAAAGAAGGAAAAGTGCTTGTGAGGGGCCATAGCTCTGCTCTCTCTCATCTCTGCTACTCAACTTGAGGTCCACAGAGCACCGGGGTTTCTACAACGTCAGGAGGTGGCTGGTAAAATGACTACACCTTGCTTCAAACATAGCCATGGCTTCCAATAGGTTTGCTGGGAAGCCTCACTGCCTGCTGGAGAAAACAGTGGGAGCCAGGCACTCAGCCATCAGGACCTATTGGCAGGTGTAAAGACATTTTTATTGTCAATACTTCTAATCAAATTGTTTGATTACAAGATTAAGCTAGGATCTTGCAAAGTGATTAGCTCAATTGCCAAAGATTTTCTTACTTATTACCAACCATTTTATCCAACAAAGAGTGGGATATGGAAAGCTTCATAGATTTTTATAAGACTACATCATTCTTCAATTAAGAAAGGTTGAGAAATACTACCCTTATTCAAAATATTCAAAGATGTTACAAGTCTCCCTGCTCTCTGCCATATGACTTTCAAAGCTAGGTTAAGAAGGGAAAAATATAACCTTAAAACAGATAGATCAACCTCTCCCAAGATCTTAGCTGCAATAGAAATGGAGCTGGAAGCATATGAGTGACCCTTTATTTTGCAATTTTCCAATTTCTTCTCTTGCAAGTAGAATTAATAATAAGTTTAGAGCCATTCTATTCCTCAGACTCTTTAACAAAAGCAATTTCTGTCCTCTGTCTCTAACAAAAGGTCCCAATCTCAGCATTACCCCAACAGCGCTAATAAACAGTTACGGGTCTCCACTGAACAATTTCTTTGCAAATCAGATTGACACAGAACAATTTCCTTGGCCAAGAAAATCAAGAATTCAGCCAAAAAAAGAAAAAAAAAAACACATTTCCCCTGGATTTTCAGGCAAACACACAACTGTAATAATATTTGAGTATATTTTATCATCAAAATCAACTACTTCACTCTTAAACAACTTACACTATTTAGCCAACCATCCAACTAAACTGCTGGTCTGTCCAAACAATTAGTCATATTTTAAACCAATGATAACAGGCAAGATTATGGTTTCTATAATAAATAAAGTGATAATTTTTAGTAGAAACCATACTTTCTATCTTTTTCTCCAACATACATGTTATTGTATGTATATCGATGTAGCTAATACTCAGATGAGAACCGATGGAGAATAGAAAACAAACCAAGGCTGGCACAGATCCTTCCTCATCCTGAGTTTCTGCTTTTGGGACAGGAGTCAGGAAAATGAAAGGTCTCCATAAACTTCATTCTGCCGTAAGTAATGAGTAGGAAAGAGGAAGGTGAACCCACAAAGAAACCAGAACAAGATGAGATCTTGGGATTTCAAACTCTCTTCCAATTCATATAAACAGAGACTATTTCCTTTGGGTTTAAATCCCTACCCCATCTTATTGCTCTGTTGCACATTATAAGTAGAGGTCCCAACCATTTACCTGACTGAATTACCACAATATGTCCCCAGAAGAACTGCTGTCACCAGGAGAACTCAGGTCATCAGTGCCCAGCCCAAGAGATCCGCTGCTCTGCCACTTACAAAGGGGTGGGCAGTTTTACTGGCATGAAGCAGACACATTTGGAGACAAGCACATGGCACATTTTGGCCCTTCCAAGCCATGCACCTCAGGGCACAATGTCCTGCTTCAACAGAAAAGGTATCAACAGCACAAAATAAAGCAGCTCAACACACCAATGCCGGCTTTCCACCATGGTGAGGAGAAGGGGAGAATGGGTGTCTGTCTTGGCCTGTGACACCCGGGCGCAGATCCTTTCCATTCTAACTGCCCATCTAGGCAGGTACTAAGAGGGGACCCGTTGCTGGCTCCTGGGGCATCACCTCGAAGCCGGCTGCAGCAGGACCCTCTTTTTCACAAGGACCAGCTGAAACAGACTTGGGACATTCAGAACACAAATCCAGGCTTTGGTGGGGTTTTTTTGGGCTGGGTTTTGTTGTTTCTTTTTTTTTCAGGCAGACATTTGTGTAAGAGGGAGCACCTGAACTAACTGAAATCTAAGTAATGATGAGGGGAAGGGAGAGGGGGAGGAACAGGGAAAGGAGTGGGAAAGCTTGGTCGTCAGTAATTCCTTACCTATAATAATTTCTAAAGCTGGTTAAGCACCTTGTGCAAAACTGCACGGACTGAAGTCTTCCTCTGGATCACCTCCAAGACATTAATTAGAGCATTCAGAATTAAAAAATATGCATATACAATTATAATTAATGAGATCACAGATTTTGTGAGATCCCATTTTTCCCAGCTCAATGTAAGAACAATAATTTTGGAGGGGACAGTTGCCCTTTCTTATCCAAAGGACTTGCGCCAATGTAAAATTACTAAGTGGGAGGAGAATTAAAGCGTATCATTGGAAACTGGACAATTTAAGTCTCTGGAGAGGTACATCTGGTTTTATAGTTCATTCTTTGGTATTTTTCTTTAAAAGCCTGAAAAAGTACAAGCAATTGAATACCAATTAAACCGTTACAGTGTCTGCAGGGCATTTTTTCCATTACAGGTTCAATAACCTAAGTGAGGCATTTCAGCTACTTCTTTGAATGTTGAAAACCCTGGTTTATCAAATCACATATTGAGATCAGTTCTGAGAAAACTCAGACACAACAGTGCACTTATGTATCTGATAGGACAGCCAACAGATGGGGATTATTTTGAAGAAGGGCACCCCTTTTGTCCCACTCAGAACAGCTATATTTTTGACAGTGAGTCAAAGTGAAGTACATTCAGCCATTGTAGCTACAAAGGCATCCTACAGTTACATCAGGGACTACTGCAAAATTACAGCACTTGTGCTTTGAGTTATAAATAAAGCAACCTGTGGGACTGGGTGCTTAATATTTGCGATTCAACAGATATTCTTTACCCCCTTTTTCAGAATTTAGGTATTAACACAGCAGATTAGTTGGACAGCTTAAAAACTGCCCTATCCAACTTTCCAGATGCTCCAAATCTACAAAGCAAAAGGCAGTGGGTACCAAAATAGAGTCTTTGGGTACCAAGCTTACAGACTGGTAAAACCTTAAGCCAAGAAGCGGTTAGATTTCCTGCTCTCTGCCCAGACTATAAAGAGGATGTAATATTTCATGGTAAAAGATTGCCATGGAAGATATTTGCCTGCACTTTTTTTAATAAAGTCTGTTTGGCAGCTATAGGGGAATGGACCATTAGGTATTTTTCCATCTCTAGCGTCTATTATTCTAATTTCATCTAGGAATAGCAGTCCAGTATCCATCTGTAGCAGTGAAGGCTAGAAAGGTAGAGTTAAGCACAGACATAAAAACACAGGCTGCTGGAACAGCCAACACGATCAGTTGTCCATATCTGGTAGCCAGTAATCTGATAGTCTAACCTCTTACCTTTAAGACTGAAAATATCCATCATCATAGAGTGGGAATTCATTTCTAGAAGAACAAACAGAAAACTTTGAAAATAATCTTCTAGGCATGTGCTGGAGGTACCTCACCACACTGTCCTCTCTCTTTGTGCTGATGTGTTGCATCCTGTAAAGAAGGCTAAGACAGACTCTCTGAAATGTTGTGATGTTTTTCTCTTCACCTTGTCACAGCTCTGCTGAGTGATGGAGGGGGATCTGAATGGTCTATTCTCTCTGGAGTGAGAGAATAGTGTCAACACTGCTCTAGATTTCAGATCTGGCAAAACGTGCCTGAAGGTGACGTGGAAGAACAGTAAGTTTTAAATGACATCTCCATTCTCATATGACTCCTGTGAAGGTCTCCCATTAATAAGATAAAGCTTCTTAAAAATTAAATGTTATTCTTGTGTGTCGCTGATACTCAGTTACTGAGTACCTCAGTACAACACTGAGTTAAATAAGGCAGGCACTTGTTTTAGCTGTGGAGTGATAAGCACCAATTACTTACCAGTTTTAATGAAATTCTATGAGTATGTTTTAGTCCCAACACCATCGGTGCTCACAGACTAGCAATGCTCCATAGATAAATTAGTCTTTCTTGACATTAGCAATCACAAACATTCAGTTTTTTCTTTGGAAACCCTAACACAGTTGGGTCTTTTGTGGAAAAAATCATTCAGACAAGCTTTGAAGATAACCGCTAGGTTATCTTCAGGTCTTGATCTGTTTGCTGTAGTTCAGTATAAAATAAAGAGTACCTTCCTTACAAACGACAAGTCAGAGTGAATGAAACCAACTGTGCAGATTACAACCTTTCAAATTTTACTCAAGATAATACTAATTGTCCAGAAAAATTTAACTATCATTGACAAATCTGCTTGCATTGTTGCTTACAGCAGTGCAGTATATTGTGGACATTTACTTTATAGTACACCATGAATTTCCTTACTAATTTTAAAATCAGTCTTTCTTTCATGTATTTTCAGTACACTCCTGTGGATCATTGGTTCTTTCCAGTTAGAAAGCAAATGAATGTAAGTGGTGCCCACAAGCACTGAAATATTAAATGCTACAACAGTACCCTACAAAATTACTAGTTTCACAGATAGATTGAGAATTAGATTTACAGATCCAGAACATTTTGCTTCCCCAATCTCCTAGCACAGAAAAAAATCCCAGTAGATGTATGGCATTGTGAGCTGGTTGTGATCAACCCTAGAAGAAAAGATGGTGGAGAGATGGAGCTAGCCTGAGACTTGGGAGATGTTCATTTTCCTGCTCCACTATAACATCATGTATGACCTTGGGCAAGTCACATTTCTAAGATGAGAATAATACCTATTTCATAACGATCTTGTGAGGACAAATGCATTCAAGAATGCAACACACTGAAGTCATAGAATCATAGAATGGTTTGGTTTGGAAAGCACCTTAAAGATCATCTAGTTCCAAGCCCCCTGCCATGGGCAGGGACACCTTCCAATAGACCAAGTTGCTCAAAGCCCCATCCATCCTGGCCTTGAACACTTTCAGGATTGGGGCATCCACAGCTTCTCTGGGCAACCTGTTCCAGTGCCTCACCACCCTCATGATAAAGAATTTCTTCCTAATATCTAATCTAAATATACCCTCTTTCAGTTTAAAGCCATTACCCCTTGTCCTATCACTACACTCCCTGATAAAGAGTCCCTCCCCGTCTTTCCTGTAGGCCCCCTTTAAGTATTGAAAGGCCACATTAAGATCTCCTTAGAGCCTTCTCTTCTCCAGGCTCAACAACCCCAGCTGTCTCAGCCTGCCCTCTTAGGGGAGGTGCTCCAGCCCCCTGATCATCTTTGTGGCCCTCCTCTGGACCCTCTCAGGCAGGTCCATGTCTTTCTTATGCTGGGGGCCCCAGAGCTGATGGTTTATATAAATACATAACATAATTATGCAAGCTCTGTGGCTGGAAGCTTTGCAGGATAAGGAGTCCTAGGTTCCCATATAATTTGTAGAAAGAATGGCCACAGCACTGTATAAAAGGTGTCTTCACCCTGCATTCCTGAAGGCAGGTGTTCCACATGGGAAGATATTCTCAGCCTCAGAGATGAATGCCTACTTGCATTTCACACACAGAAAACCCCTTCAGGCTTCAGGCAGGATATAAAATCTGGGGTACCCATTGCAGTCACAACTGCTGCTCTGTCACTTTTGTACCGCTTCATCATCTCAGCGTATAGGGTACAAATGCCGCCGTGAGTACGCACATAGCATCTTGTTCCAAACACATCCCAAAACTCCTCTGCGTGCTGCTGTTTGCTGGGTAACTGACTTAACCTGCTACACAGCATTGCTGCTCGCCCGTACTGTTCAGGGTGGGATTAACTAGTCAGTGATTTCACGCATTGAGTCTGGTTTATGTCCTGCTACTTAGACCTTACCCACACAGACAAGGACTGTCTCACCAAACCACACTCAGAGAGCAAAAAAAACCCAGCGCACCCTTACACCAGCTACCCAGGCATGCTCTTTGAAACGCCTGGATCAAAACGTTGCAACGTCCAAATTAGAGGAATCCCAGGCCACCCCTCAGTTAACACACTGAGAGGAAAGAACTGATTTCTCAGTAAAAATCAGTAGCCACTGAGATGCAAATCCAAACAGGACAAAAAACAAATCAGAAACACATTATGCTCCAAAAGGGCCAGTTTCACAGCGTTGGAAACTATTATGAGCCAAATCAGCCTGAGGAGAGAATTTTTGAACGGAAAACAGAAGTGATAATTAGGAGGTATTAAAAAAGAGAGCACTGAATACCTAAAGATCCACAATCACACAAGGAAATTTTTGCTGCTGTGACACAGACTGTGGCTGGACTTTTCTACACCTTAAAACCCTCCAGGACCTGAAGAGAGCCTGCAAGTGTCCCAGGGCTGCAAATCTTTTCACGCCCCTCCGAGGTGCTAAATCCCATGGACCAAAAGTCCAGTTCACTACTGATCCTCATGATTCCTCTGGGTTAACTTTGGCATTCCCTGTCCCTAGATCACAACAAGAAAAGAAAGCTTTCAGCAGCCACAACACAGCTCTTCATTTAAAAGAAAAACACAATAAAGCATAAGTCGCAAGTGAGTAAATAACCCCCGAAGGCAATCCTTCTCACTTTCGTTTACCTTTCCTTTTCTCAAAGACATGGTCAATCTGTGTTGAGAAAGGCAGCTAATGGCTTTTCTTCTTCAACCTTCCACCATTTTTCATTTAAGAAAGCCCACGGTGACACAAAAGACCATCAGCTGCTTTCCTTCTCCTGCCAGGAGGTTCTTGGGCGATTCAGTGAGGAGCTGCACAGTCTCCGCAGTCAGCCTGAGGTCTAGGAGTGATGTGACAGAGACCACAGTTTCGTGACCACAGCAAGCTGATCCAACAGCTCACCTCCGATGGAAGGAAATTCACTCCCTTGCACTAATCTTTTTCAGCAAAGAGTTAAAAAGAAGAAGAGTTTTCTGCCAGCTTAGTAAGTTGAACTGGCACAAGAAAGGCTCCAGTAAGAGCCAGAGTCACTGCGAGAGTGGGCAACTCTGCTGAGCACAGTGTGAGAAAAGGCAGGGCCAGGGAAGAGGGAAAAGGCACAACACCCCTCTCCTTTCAGCAGCACTGCACTGTCACATTAGCTGCCCTGCTTGTGGAACCGCAGGCTGAGGACTTGCTGAGGAGTAATAACTCATCTGCAGGACCTTTCATGAAATGTAATCCCCTACTCCCAAGCAGGATTTGTGTCATTCCCAAACCGCGCCTGATTTCCATAAATCAAGAGAGAATGAAGTATCATGGGAAACAATAAACTATTTTGTCCCATTCATTGGTAGTGTGTTAAATGGATAGCTCTTGTTAATTAGGTATACATTTCTAAAGTACAAGTGATTCTTAGCAAGATGAAAAATCAAGAGGAAGGACTCAAAAATCTTCCATATCTTGTTGTTCTTACAGAGTTGAATGAATTAAAAACTATTATCATATTAAACTAAAATTGTATAATATCCATCATTTACTAGGTTACTTTGTTAAAAGCTTTAGCTTTTTCAGGGAGTTAATTTCAATCCATTATCGCTGTAAGGATCACATAGGCCTTACTGTCAGCAAAGAACTTTCTATATTGTCTTTTACCTAAAGTCTCTTCTCTGAATGGTACGCATTATTACCACTGAATAGAGTGGGAATTGCTCATGCAAAAATGAATGCTTTTGTGGCTTTTGTTGCGGACTTTTAGATTCTGACATGCCAGCCTAAGAGTTACAAGTTGATGGAAAAGCAAAGCAACCCATTAAAATATTTTTTTTATTATTTCAAAAGAGGGATTCAAGACCTGCTGTTTGTTGATAATTAGAAGATGTTTAAACAATATATCTTTAAAAAGAAGTGTGTCCAAATTCATGCCTTGTTTTTGGGCTAATACTATAAGCAGGTGGATTGTGGCAGACGTTTTCAAGGCCACAATCTGAAGGCAACAGCTTTTTAAAGAACTTGTAAGGAGAATACATTCCCCTGAATAACTCTTTCAGCTCAGAACAGGATGAGTAGAAAAAATCCAGGTGCTGTTACAGAACTCAAAATGCATTTTCAAAGGTGGCAGTCAGGGAAGAAGTACTTCTTGCTCTCAGACGGTGCACATTTGTATGGAAATATGCAAGATGATGGCTGAAAATACACCCCAGTGCTGCCTCTCCTGACTGAAAGACAGGCTGGACTTCAGCTGAGACATTTCACTTTCCTCTTTCTGCTTCCTTGAGACTGCATTCACCCCTACCTCAAGGCATCCTGAGAAGGAAAGAAGAGCTCAGTCACTGTATTTCCCCTGTTCCTTCAAAGCAGCCGGGAGGCAAGCTGAGGCAGCCCATCGAGCACCTGCTCACACCGCTGAACCGCAGACAGAGAAAACCAGCAGCTAACGGTGACATGGAGCACACCCTTCAAAAACAAAGCCCTCAGCGCAGTGGAAATGCGTGGAAGGGGGAGGTCTCCCGCAGGAGATCAGAGGGGTTGCATGGGTTTCCATGCCAGCGGGCACAGCCTGGAGACAGGAGATGCTGCTGCCCACGCCGTCCCCCATAATACTTTAGCAGCGGCCACCTCCTTCACAATCTTCAGGTTCGCCAGAAATTGTAAGTGGTCCATCTGGGAAAGCTGCTGTTGCTGTTGTTTATAATGATTCACAGAATATGCCATAAATATAACTGGTAGTATTCGTATTCCTTCTCCATGGAGGAGGTGCTCCAGGCAGGTCATGCTCAGAGCATCTGCAGTGAGGAGCTCCTGCCATCCCCTCCGGCAAGTGCTGGCACCTAAGCAACATGCTCACAAGTGCCTTTCAGATGCCCCCGTGAGCTGCAGCCTCACACCTGGAGGGGCTGCGCTGGCCACGGGAAGAGCTGTCAGCGTCCCATGGCACTGCCTGCATTTGGAGCACTGCCTTTCCTCTGTCTCAGAATGGTCGTGATGAGAGGAATACACCGAGCAAGGTCTTAGTAAGCTCACAAGCTTCCATAAGACTCTCCTGGCGAGAGGGAGGAGGGGAAGGAACGCGGGCCACTTGCCAGAAATTGATCTGTCCAGTTTAAAGAAATTAATTTAATTGTTTGTGGCAGTAGGAGAGCTTGCAGCTGCTGGCTCCAGGAAGCCTGGACACTAAGAAAGCACGGCGCCAAGGCTGCTAAAATTAAGCAAGCAAGGTGAGCACCCAGCAGCCAGGACTCAGGAGGCTCGGTGGCTTCGCGTCCCTGCAATGACAGGCTTGCACACCCACCTTTGCCATTTTGAACATTACTTCCCAGCATGACAACTCTCTAAAGCCCACACTGGCTGCTAACACCTAGAGTAGCTGGTATGAGATAGCGCTTAAAAAACCCACCACCCTGCAATCAAAACCTCGCCCTGCAAAAGCCAGAGGTCCGTCCCGCAAAGGGGAGCCCCAGCAGGCTATTCGGGGCGGGGGGGGAGCCGGCAGCTGCATGCTCCATGCCCTGCACACAGACGCCCGCTGCCCCAGCCCCGGGAGGGGAAAGGCAGGGAGAGCATTAACAACTGTGTAATTACAAAATTATGTTTGCTTATTTTTTTCCTTTTTTTTTTTTTTTTTTTGCCTCAGAAGATAAGAACAGTTGGGGAAGTATATGTTGTGGGGCCTCAGCAAATCTCCTGCCAAGATTTGCTGTTTGAGGCTTTCATCCATCCAGTTTTAATCCAAATTAGTAGGAGCTTCAGAAAGGGACTCTGGCAAAGTCACAGCTGGAAAGATTTTCATCATTAATTCTGCCACGCATATAAAAATACAATTAAAAAAAAGGAGTAAGGGGGGTGGGATATAACAGTTCTTGGCACAAACATGTTTTGGTTTGCTTTTAGAGTAAAAACAACAACCAAAGAAAAACTACACTTAATTAAGAAATAGTCCATATATTTGTCTTCCTTGACATCTTTACATAAGGCTAAAAATGCTATTCTATGGTTATTACAAAATTAATTTCATACTGAGGTAGAAATTTTCATTGCTTTATAAAGGGGCAAGGTGGCAGGGGGTGAGAGGGGAGGTCCCGCTTCCCTGGCCCCAGTGGCACAGGGCCTGTGCGATTTTTTGGCAGGTCATTTGCTGCAGCAAACAGCAGCAGGTTATCAAGTTCAGCCTGCTGCTTGTCAGGTCGCTCTGGGGAACACCAGAACGGGGAGGCAGAACCAACGCAGGCGGTGCTTGGGCACTTGTGCATATTCACCCAATATGCACAAGCATATTCACCCCTGTCCATACCAGCTGCTTGGCGATTACAGGACTGAGCAGAGGCATCACGCTACTGAAGAAGGTGCTCTCCAGTAACCACTATTGAAGAACCACCCATAGGTGCACACAAACTTCTGACAACTCCTGTTGCAAGCCGTGGAGACTAAAACATGACATTTTGCAAATAACAACTTTGACAAATATTTACTGATTACGCAAACAAGCCCCTTTTCTCACCTAATTTTATTACCTTTTTCCAGGGAGTGTTGTGTTAAGGAATAAGGTTCAAACAAAAGCATACAAGTACTCTCTGCCACATACCCACTTTGAAGAGAGTAGAAACTTCCCAAAACATTCGTAAATTGCTAGGGTGTTTTTTATTAGCAAGACACACTCCTCTCCAAGACAGGAGTGTGTGTCACAGAATCACAGAATCATTAAGGTTGGAAAAGACCTGTAAGGTCATCAAGTCCAACCATCAACCCAACACCACCATGCCCACTAAACCATGTCCCACAATGCCTCGTCCACACATTCCTTGAACACCTCCAGGGAGGGTGACTCCACCACCTCCCTGGGCAGCCTGTTCCAGTGTTTCACCACTCTCTCAGTAAAGAAGTTTTTCCTAATATACAGTCTGAACCTCCCCTGGCGCAACTTGAGGCCATTTCCTCTTGTCCTATCACTTGTCACTTGGGAGAAGAGACCAACACCCACCTGTCCACAACCCCCTTTCAGGTAGTTGTAGAGAGCAATGAGGTCTCCCCTCAGCCTCCTCTTCTCCAGACTGAACAACCCCAGTTCCCTCAGCCGCTCCTCATAAGACTTGTGTTCCAGACCCCTCACCAGCTTCGTCGCCCTTCTCTGGACACGCTCCAGCACCTCAATGTCCTTCTTGTAGTGAGGGGCCCAAAACTGAACACAGTATTGGAGGTGCGGCCTCACCAGAGCCGAGTACAGGGGCACGATCACCTCCCTGCTCCTGCTGGCCACACCATTTCTGATACAGGCCAGGATGCCATTGGCCTTCTTGGCCACCTGGGCACACTGCTGGCTCATACTCAGCCGGCTGTCAATCAACACCCCCAGGTCCTTTTCTGCAGGGTGAGCTTTCCAGCCACTCCTCCCCCGGTGTCCTATGGTGCTGCTCATGATTCTGGTTATCCTAGTCTCTGCCATAGCTGTTATTGCAATAAACACATTGCACCTGCCTAGCACTTCCAATCTCAGGATCTCAAAGCTTTATGCAAACGGCCTCAAAACAAACCTGTAGAGTAGAACAATTTATAAAGGTACAAACTGTGGCCAGAGAAGCATTATTCCACCCAACACATACATTCACACGTAGAACAGGACCAGAGCTCAGTGGAGAAGACTGCCTGCGTGTAAGGACCTATCCTTCCAATTTAATAGATCCAACTACTCACAGGATTTTCTCCACATAGCTATGTTTCATCTCTAGCTAAAAATCACAATATTTTCTGAACCTTCCCTATTACTTGTCAAGAACTTTCATAGCTAAATTTATCCTGCACTGAGACTGCCCACTTGCATTTCTCCTAGTGCTGCATTCAATAGAAAAAAAGATAGATCAAGGATTAGTCTTGCCTTCAAAATGCAATCATCAGCATAATTCCCAGTGTTCGGTGGAAAATATGATTAATTGCTACATGACTATTTTGGCAACGGTATCTCCTTATGGAGATTAGATTGTTTAGTTAGGAGTTATGTATTTGATTAGAATTAACTACCTATCCCATCACATACAGTAGCATCACCTGTTATTTTGCACTTTATTAATGAAAAATTTATTAGCATGAATCTGTGAAGAACAATTTTAAATACAGTTAAGTGGCATCTTCATTGAAAAAAAATTGAAAAGTAATTTTAAAATAGAATTTATTTTTGGTGAGAATTAAAACAGTGATAACGCTATCTTGTTTTGACTTCTTTAAGAGGTAAGATTTCATTTTTTATTTTAACCATTTTTATGTAAAGCAACACAAATTTTGGATTAGACTCTCAGATGATCATCAGCAATCATCATATCTTTGTAGAAAATAGTCACTTTCCAGCACCTGAAACTGAATTTAAAGAAATTAACTTTTGGGGAATTTTAAATGAAGCAAAATGTCCTGTTCCTACCCAGTTGTACTCAAAATACTCCTTGTCAAACGTGACGTGCAGGGTCGACGACTCCTGTGCCTAGGTCTGCTGTGGGTTGTCAGCAATCTGTAATGCATCTCCTGGGCACCTCACTGAGTGTACAGATACCTAAGAACGCAACAGTGGCAGTAAAGACAGTAAGATCTCCCTCCTATCAATGGATTTTATCTTTCAGCTGCCCACCTCATTTTAAACAAATGTGCTGGTTTTGGCCGGGGTAGAGTTAATTTTCTTCATAGTAGCTGGTATGGGGCTGTGTTTTGGATTTGTGCTGGAAACAGTGTTGATAACGCAGGGATGTTTTAGTTACTGCTGAGCAGGGCTCACACAGCACCAAGGCCTTTTCTGCTTCTCACACCACCCCACCAGCGAGTGGGCTGGAGTGGAGAAGAAGTTGGGAGGGGACACAGCGGGGACAGCTGACCCCAACTGACCAAAGGGATATTCCATACCATATGACGTCATGCTCAGCATATAAAGCTGGGGGAAGAAGAAGGAAGGGGGGGACATTCGGAGTGATGGCGTTTGTCTTCCCAGGTAACCGTTACGCACGATGGAGCCCTGCTTTCCTGGAGATGGCTGAACACCTGCCTGCCGACGGGAAGGAGTGAACGAATTCCTTGTTTTGCTTTGCTTGCGTGCGTGGCCTTTGCTTTACCTATTAAACTGTCTTTGTCTCAACCCACGAGTTTTCTCACTTTTACTCTTCCGATTCTCTCCCACATCCCACCTGGGGGGAGTGAGTGAGCGACTGTGGTGCTTAGCTGCCGGCTGGGCTTAAACCACAACAGTAACCTACAAGAATTAAAAAAGATCTTACTTGGCAAACCTGTCTTGAGGTCCAATACCCTTAGTGTAGCCAGACAGATTGTCCTTTCTCTGAAACCTTGGGTCTGACGAGGCCTTTTAGCTAACAGAGAGCTGACATCTCTTTTGAGCGGTGTCGTCTCCATCCGTAGGCTCAAGAAAGCTGTAACTGATTAGAGGTACTGTACAAAATAACAGCAGCCATGATAGAAAACTATAATGAAGACAGTGGTGAGGATACATACATAAACAGGGATTTTTACAGTCCAGTAAGCCAATAAGAGAACATCAGAGAAATGTATTAAAAAGGGTAGCATGGAAGCAGGTAAGATATATTTCCCTGATTTAAATTATGTGATCACCAAAATCAATGACATAAGAGAACAAGGTTAAAAAAACCACATTTTTTCCAAATAGCAAACAGAACAGAAAGGCAGAGAGGGATACTGGCCTCTTCATTCTCCTGGGTACCCACAACTCTATTTTTTTTTAGGAGCAGAAGCTTCCAGACTGAAAAGACAGTCTTGTTCAACTGCAGACCAAGCTAAACAGCAAAGAAAGAACGCATTATATTTTTCTTCTCAGCTTCTGTGAAGGGGTGGAGAGTCAGAAAAGAGAAGCATGGTGCTGATGGGAGCTGAGCCAGCAGAGAACAACCTTTGCCTTTTGGAGACTTCATCAGCCTTGTCTCAGCTAACCCCAGAGCTGCTTGTTTTCTGACAGGGAAACCCATAACCACTGTGTATCACCTGCTCCAGGCTTGCCCACTCCAAGTGGACATTTTTGTCTCTGGAAATCCTGTGGCCAGAGGACAGTGCAAAGTCACAGGGTCACCATCTCTGTGACACCCTTCTCTGGCTGGTGGCCCTGTGGCTGTGGAGTTGTCCTGGGGACGGTGGAAATAACGATTAAGAAGAAATCTTAAAAAGCAGTGATAGAAGGAAAGAGAAGATTCAGAACTATCAAGGTGTTTCCTCCTTGTCACATCTCTACAGTTAAGTGATATCAGAACAGCCTGAGAGAAAGTCTGTACTTTATCTTCTTAACAGTGTTTTTCAGTATTTTTGGACAGGTGAGCCTTGACTGAGAACTCACAAAAATTTTACTGCCTTCTGCCAACTGCCAATGTGTATGGATACCTACGACCCTCTTGTAAGTCAGAACTCTTAGCTAAAATACTAGTCTAATGGAAAAAGAAGAGACACTGAACAGTTAAGGACTTCCACCACAGTCTTCGAGCCCTATTGGAGAGGAAGAGGTAGAGAGGAAGAAAGGATCCACCAAAACCAAACTTCAAGAGTTGCTGTTGAAGTGCCTGTATCCAGTGAGTGGACATTGCTGCAATGCACGGTACCAGCACCAAGTCCAGCAACTGGTTCCAGCTCTGGAAACAAAAAGCCTGCTCTACTAGAGGAGACCCAGAGTTAGATATTGTCACAACAACAGACACCAGTTTCTTCAGTTGGTTTAAAGGGAGGACTGCACTCTCCTTCAGATGTTCAGCAAGCCAACACATCTGCTTGACTTCTCTCATCAGAGTGGTAAGGAGAAACTACCGAGTCCGAGTTTTTGTGAGTTGGTCTCATAGCTTGAGTAGAAGTGGAAAGTTCAGCTAAAACCTGCACGCTCCTTCTAAAAAAGCTCCCTGTATGCTTTTATTTGGGTCTTCTTGTTTCAAAGAGAAGATCAAGAAGCAGCAGGACTAGCACTGGTTGTCACAGCAGCAACAAAAAACATCAGTTAGAGTTTTTGTCTCCAGGTCTTGTTTCCATGTCGGTTCTCTGACGTTTAATGGAAGTTGAACTCTTACTACCACCTTTCCGCTGCAAGAGATTAACTAGGTCTTTTTCTTCAACACCTCTGCCTATTTCAACAAAATTTGTAGCTCCCTGTTATTTGTACAACCTCATCAAACCTTGACATTCTGTCAATCTTGCTGAAATTGGCCACTAATTAAAAGAAGTATTAGAGAGAGATAGCAGGTAGGGCACAAAATTAATGCAGAGAAAAATCTATTTACGCTACTTTTCCGCTTCCTCTTCCCATAGATTGGGGGGAGGCTTGGCAGCCAGGAACACCACCATCCAGGTAAAGGGATTCTGTGAAAAGAGGGGGCTCTTTCCCTTTGTTGCCTCAACAAATCACTCCCTACAGCCTCTGCCCATATGACCTCGCAGCCGTTTTCAGCTCCTCCCTCCATCCAATTTGCTGCAGCGCGACAAAGTGCTCCAAAAATAACATTTATTTTTCAAAACTGGAAAATGGCACAAACCACTCCAAAGGAGAGAAGGACAGTGGCATGAGTTCAGCGCAGGCTCATGAACTGACCCTCCCTGCCAGGGACAGGAAACTGGAACCTCACGGAAAGAGACTAAACAGAACCAGATCGCATGAAAGCGCCAGAAACTCTGGCCATCGATGGCCAAATCCTCCTGAAAGGATAACTCACCCGCCTGTCAGTCCTTTGCTAGAGCGAGCGCAAGGACTGTGTCATGGCTCTACAGCTATAAATGCCTCCACTTCGCAAGTCTGCGCATACAACAGGCTGGAGCATGCATATTAAGCGAGGAGAAATCTAGAGATCAGAAATATTTCCAAATGATAGCTCTAAAGTTGGGGATCAGCAGAGCTTGAACATCTGACTTCAATTCTGAACTATTTTTGATTAGCGGATGTTGATGCAGTACACCAAATACACTCACAGTTTCTGTTTAAAACAGTATTCTTCAGTAATGATAGCGCTGTTAGGTACGAACTGCTAAACACAGGCCACACCACCGCTGCTGAATGGACTAAAAGTTGGACCAGGCAGAGGAGAAATAAACTAAATCATTCTCTTTGAATGGTCAGAGCCAGATTTGCCACTACCTTACATCTTGTATAACCATTTACATCATGTCTATTTAGGGTAACTTTTATGAAAATTAAGTTATAATTGCATAATAAACCCATCTAGAAAAATTCCTTGCCTATGAAGAACAGAAAGTAATTTTAATTTGTAAAGTAATAAAAAGCTGAATGCCAAATTGTAAGGCTAAAATTGAAGTCAGAAGTTATACAAAGACAGGTTTTCAGAAGCAGTAATTTTTTTATGTAATATTTGAAAGTGATCAATTCAAATTCTACTTCTGAAAAATTTTATGAGCTTTGATCTTGCTCCAAGTTTAGCCCAGAACAACTATTATATGGCTGACATTAAAAGCCTCAAAACAAAGTGATTTATAATGGAAGCACAGAAAATAAATCACTATTTCAGAGCTTCCTAATGCACCACAGATTAGATCCAGAAGGTCAGACAAAGTTGTCATTGAGTATGTGAGCTCTCCCTGCTGCAGCCAAGGACCGCAACACACAGAAGAGCAAATTCAGTTAATGAACTCAATCAGATATACACAATGACTTGTGCCTTCCTAGGTATCATTGGTTTTTTGGAGGGGCACTTAAAGATTATAATCTACAAAGATTGTAACATGACCACAGTCAGCAACTTGCAGCAAGTTGAGAAGCAAGGCTTTCTCTGGCTGGAGCAAGTAGACACATTCACCAACACCCTGCTGAAGAATATTTGACCATCAAAATGAGAAGCGCCATTAACATCCTGAATTAATGGACTTAGTGGTTTTCAAATGAGGTATTTTCATGACAGACATGGTGTGGCCCTTTCACAAATACAGCTTCAATTTCAAAGATTTGATTAGGCTTAATACTATCAGGGAACCATTACTGATTTTATGCTGTTGTTGTTACTGCTTTAACTATCAGTTTCTGAACCAAAAATTGCAGACAGTTGGCTTGACCAAGAGTCAAGGTTTAGGAATGCAAAAGCAAATCCAAGGTACAGATGAGCTTCAGATGTGGACAGGCTTCACAGGGTTTAACAGGCTCTCCAGAGCTTGTCAGGTCACAGAGGGGGTTTTTTTGGGGGGGTGTGGGGGGGTGTATGTGCGTGCACACGCATTTGGTTAATTGTGTTTTTTGTTTGTTTTAAACACTGCTGGCCTCAGCCAGAGCCATCAGAATTCATATGAGCAGTTATTGCATGCAACAATTAAAAACACCTCACAACAATATTTTCTGTTTTATTGTATACCATTTACAAAAAAACAAAACAAATTAAAATTATCTTAATAAGCAATCCTTGATCACCACCACGTGTTTCTAAAACAGGCAGATGTTCACAGTTTAAGAAGCCAAATAATACTACTACTTTTTTTTAAACATTAATGGTGAAAGAACAATAATAATGGTTTTAGTCAATCATCATTAATACTTGAAAGTACAAATATAAATTAAATAAGACTCAAAAAACTTGTACAATAAAATCCGCTATAAACAAAGCTAATTAAAAAGAACTGCTCTCAACCTGTGTTGTGGGTTTCAACTTGTTTTAAAATTAAAAGCAGTATTTATTTTTCTGAAGCATCCAAATGAACATTCATATCCAGATGTCCTTACAAAGAAACACGATCTTCATTCTTTCCTCATTTTTTAATTTGTTTATATTATATTTTACTTCTGATTGTCTTTTTCTTCCTTGGCAATCCTCTTTGTCACACCACTGAAATACTTCTCACGGAATGAATTGTGTCCCCTGTATGGCATATATTGGCCATCCAACAAGTAAGAATTCTGATCTTGATCCTGCGTGGTATTAAAATGAAAGCATTAGGTTTTACGGTAGTATGTTCAGCATGTATTGCCGTTGGTTTTCCTCCAAACTTTTTCAGACAATTACAAGCAAGAGTAAAGTTAGGTTTTGGGGTTTTTTTTCCTCACAATTCAGTGGCAAACATTTAAGTCATTAGATTGATTAAAGAAATAAAAAAATAGAATGCTAAGGTTTCCATTAGGATTAGCAAGAACACATACATCCTACTGCAAAGTTTTAACATTTAACAGAAATGAAAATCCATATGAAATGGATTCTCATTTGACATTGATCAAATACAAGCTGTAAGCAGACAAGGGGTTTCTGTAGGGTTTTTTTGTTTGGGTGGGGGTTTTTTTAATGTACTCATCCAAATTTTCATTAGTCTATTCTGTACAGCAAAACGATGCAAGCTGTCAGTACCAGATATTTGAAGTTTTAACAGCGCCACATCACTGGAAACATCTCAGCTAACATCACCAGAATCCAACCCTTGCATGAATGAATGAGAGCACAGGTACTATGCCACACAGAGGGTTAGTTTCCAGAAGAAATACCGTCTGGAGAATTCAATCACTCAGAGGTTTGTGGAAGGCAGATACAAACAGAAGAGGAACACAAATGACTAAAATGAGTTCCTGCAGTTACTGAAGTGCAATCAGAGGACTTTTTCTTGTGCAGTATTCATTTACTTCTGAAAGTTAAAGTTGACACAGTAAATCTCTACACAGAATACCTATTTGACATCAGCCAAGAACATAGTTTAGAAAATTGGCCCATTATATATACAAAGGTTTAGTTCATTGTGTACTGTGGCTTTATACAATTAAGATACTTGTCAGCTAATGTTATCAGTACTGCAAGATAAACAATACATCAAACTTTAATCTGAGTGCTAAAGAAAACTGATGGCAACTTTTTAAAAGTTTTACACTTATGGTTGATGTCAGTTTATTATGCTCAATAGCAAGATGGAACTGAAATAAATAGCCTCACATAGAACAACTGAACTGTACAAAGAGACAATAAAAACAAGCACATGACAGAACTAAACCTTTATTCCACTAAATGTTTCTTCTCAATGCATCCTCATTGCTATAATTTTTTTTAAGCAATGCAGCAACATACAGATTGGTTCATTACTTAAGTTTACAGTTCAGAGTTATTTGTTCATATTTGAAAATAAGGTTACTGTGGAATGCTTTAGTGTAAGTAGTAGGAACATGGAAGTAGATTTAAGTCAGTATTTTCTTACTGTGAAAGCATTACAATGCAAGGATGAACTGAATCCTAGTGGACAATCTCCCTCTTCAGGTATTTTGTAGCCTTTCCAGGCTTTCACCTAGCAAGATCAACACCTCATCTTGCTTTGGATATCCTAATATGCATTCGAAAGGAGTGAAACAAAAGGTTTTTCAACACAGCAAGATGTTTGTGTCCATGTACAAGTGCCCTCTTCTGGACAACAATAAGATATTCCTATGAAGTTGTTTTCATCTGCTATGCTAGCAGCTATCAGCAGCATGCCACTGGCTTAAATTAACTTGCTAAACATTAAGTGCCATGTGGATATCTAACATGTAAAGCATGTACACCAGTAGCAGCAAATTGGTTCTATTTAAATACTGCAACGCTGGAAAATTGCAGGAGAAAATGACCTCAGTAAATCCACTGCAGACACAGTACTATCTATTGTCTTTTGGTCACCTGTGAGAGACTGCCATCTCTAAGACCATTCTCAGGCTAATAATCAACAGGCTTTTAACATGTCTATGGGGAAAAAAAAATTACTATTGGCAGACAGGAAACAAGAAGAATTTAGGACATGCTCATCTCACAGCCAGCCTGTACCCACTTCTCCAGGCCTCGTATACAGGACCAGTCTGAGGAAAAGAGCACTTATTCTTCCCCTGAATTTGCAGGTCAGTGATCCTTCTTTGACCTAAACATACAATACATTTTTATACCTTTGGGATGTTTTTTAACAATAATTCTACGTAATTTGCTTGTTTTGAGAAATGGATGGGATATTTGACCCTGAACGATAACGATATATGGGTCAACAGTATTTCAACATAAAAATTAATCCCTACAACCTCTAAGAGGTCACACATCTGTACACCATTCATCTTGATTCCTTAAGTAACAAAATGATGATTCAGGGTGAAGGGAGGAAGGAAGAAAGGAACTAGCCCCCTCCACCCCCAAGCTGCTTAGGGCAAAGAGAGGATATGATACGTAAGAGAACAAACTTCGAGTTAAACACAGCTGTAAGAGGAGCATCTGCATTCATCAGATGGAAACAGTCTTGGTGTATCACTCCACAGCAGAATCCATTTTGTAAATCCAGGCTTCATCAAAAGCTATGCAAATCATTGCTTGCTAGATGAGAGGAGATCCGCAGTCAGGTACAAATTTCTCGGGAGAGCTTACAAAGGAAGCTCCTGGCCCACATCACAATAATTCCAGTTTACAAGCTTCCATTGCCAATCTCTACCCTGTACAGACATGACTGCCCAATAAAGATGGTAACTGCTTTAAAGAAAAATAACAGATTGGGAATTGCTTCTTAAAAAAGGGAAAAGAAAATAAGAAACCCTGAACTACCTGGAGATGCCACTCACTGTTGACATTTACTAGTCAAAACAGTTTTACGGGCAACATTAGAACAGATCAAAGTAAAAGGAATTCGTGGATTTCAGACACTAATCATTTCCGAAAAAATTCTAACTTAGGGTATTTTATATCTATACAGGGAGCTGAATGGCTACAATCTGAACAAGAGGGATAGGCTGCATTTAACTCTACAGAGATAAGAACTTGTCAAAAATTATCTTCATGAAACAATTTGTTGTGACTATGTGCACCAGAATTTGCCTGGGCATCAGGCACCACCAGCTCATTTCAGTAAGGAAGCCAGTCAAACACCCTCAGTTAAGCTCTACCTTGAGTAGCATAAATCGGTAGAACATTCACTCTAAATATTTGGCAGGAATGTTTTGCATTAAGAGAAGATATCTTATGGAGGGTGTCAGTGGCAGTGTCAATTCTCCCTCAAGTGCATTAACTGCCCAGTACAGTTAATATGTACTTTTTTTTTTCCTTTCTCTTGCCTTTCCCCCCCCCCCCCCCCAGAAAAAAAAGTTTAAATTCAGGGAATGGAGTTGAACTACAGTGTTTTAATGGAGATAGTCTCTTTCCTCCTCTTAATGTGACACACTGGAAGAGGAGTAAGGAGTACTGCTTGTAATACACAGCTGCATCTAGGGATGAGGAGCTTTTTTCACTTATTTCCATTGAAACAACTGTACAAAGTTTTCAAGGCATAAGGTTTGTAATTGGTTATTCAACAAAAAACAGTGAGACTTCCCAAGAAATCATTTCCAAGACTGATCAGCAACGATCAGCCTACTTGGCACTAAGTCAGCACTTTCCCCAGTCTGCCAGCACTACCAAGACGACAAAGACTTCTTCCTTTATTTGTAAAAGTCAGAACTGAAGATGTTCGTTAATCCCTGCTCATTCTTTATCATCATCCTTGATTCTCACTTTGAATAATTTAAGTTCTCAAAATAGCAGACTAATTGCACACAACAGTTATCACATAAAACTCTTACTCTGAAATGTTTTACAATGACTTCTGTGACAACTGAAAACCAAAACTCTTGTCAAAGTGCATGCTACCAAATTGCTTTTAGCTAATTTGAGTTTTCAACTCAACGCTTACTTGTTCTAAAGACAACACTAAAAAAGGTGTTACAGATCTCCAATAAATAATGAAAGAACTGGAAGAAAGAGGAGGAAGCTTAAAGATATCAAGAAAGCTTTGTTTTTCTTTAAATCTTGGCAAATATTAAGTGAAATTCTAAAGATTTTTATGACTCTAGTACGCCTCAGTTCAGCCTCAGGGTAATTACCCACATTCATTTTTTGTTTAAAAAAATCTTCCTAGCCTTATCACAGCTTCCTACCACTCTACATCTGGTGCTGGACAGTAGCTATAGAAACCACTTGTACTAATGTTATACAGCTATAAACAACACCAAGCAGTTTCCAAATCAGGGACAACAGGGTCATATCCAGGAACAGACACTGCTAAATTCAGTAGGAAAAATTCTACACCAGTAACGATTCTGGAGTGACTGTGTGACAGGGAAATGCTGGACCCATTCAGCGTGGTGCATTCGTATGCCTGATGCTCCGGAGTCCTTTCATGGGCAGTCATACGCTCAGAGTTCCTCCTTCAGTCCAGTCTTCTCTTTCATCTTGCTACATAATTTCTAGGTGTCTCTCTTAGCCCTTGTCAATTTCAGAGCTCTCCTCCAATATTTTTTATAAGAAGTTCCAATTATAAACTTCAGAACTAGGTAGCATTTACCAGCCAAATAGATACCATATATTTCTGTAAGACAGCCAGCAGAGGAATAAAACAAGTAATTTGGCAATAGCTGAAATAATTCAGCGTGGGAAATCAACAAGCCTCAGGAAACAGAAAGCTAGACATACTGTTGTAAAGAAAGGGAACACCAAACAACCCTACAGTTAAACACTGTTAGCAAGTCCACCCCTTCTGAAAATAGCTGGTTGATCACCAGATACAGGTTCCCAAGAACCCTTGTAGTAATAATGCTCTAAGTTTTTACACTCCAGGTTTCCTAGTAATTAACCACTTACCAGTTATTTAACCTTTAAATAAAAAATAATGATAACAATTCAGATATAGGTGGCACAGATCAAGACCTTTCTCACATAACTGTATTTTTTAAGGCTTTCGAAAAATAAATTGGCACAATGGAAGGTACATTTTCACTTGATTCAGGCCGGAAGAATTGGTTCAAACCTCCTCTGACCTAATGCAGAACACCATGGCTGTCCAAAAAAAGCTTTAAATGTTAAAAACCAAACAACTCTTCTACTCATGTCATCCACATGCTGGAAAAGTCTATTCGTATCAACAATGTGTTCAGTAAGAAATCTTTTCCAGTTGGCATGACTTCATCATAAACTTAAACAGAACAGAGTGGATGCTTACAAGACAGTGAGTTATAGACCACCTTTTGTGATGTTTTTAATCCAACATTTATGATCTTCATGCTTATGATTAATTATGATAGATCAATACTTCAACTAGACATATCAATTTTTTACATTCACTTTGGCCTCCTTTCTATTACAAGCACAATCAAATTGCACCACCAATTTCACATTCAGTAACTGAATTCATCTCCAGTTAAGAGTTTAGAGTGTTAATAGTGAAATCAAATTTGCTGTGAAATCTACAATTCATTATTAGTGGCAAACACTGGGGAAACCGAAGGACTCCTTCATGACACTACATGATTTGTAAAACTTCTTAGCCACTTGCGTGTACTACACTAAGCTAAATTAAAATTCACTTGTGAGTACCTGTTACAAACCACTTTAGTAAAGCAGACAGGAACTGTCTGGAAACATAAATGCTTGTATATTCATAAAAATTCATACTTTCATTTGGGAAAAAGAAAAACGGCCACAACTCCAACTATTGAATTTTATGATCATATCTGGTGAGTCAGAAGTATCCAATTCAAAGGTTATTCAAGATATTAAGACAGGAAAAAACATGGCCCAGGTGAGGGACACCGGGGTAGAGAATTCTTAGATAGTTAGACACCAAACAACAAGACCCTAAACCAAGGAGGCTCTACCTAAGGAATCAATATGTATTTTGTTATTTGGATAAGTTTTGCATCATCAGAAACAGTACATGGGTTCTGGTATCTTTAAATTATCTAAAAGACATCTGGAGTCCTGAGTGTAAGCACCTGCACAGTTTTACCTAAGCAGTAAGCCTGCCAACTAGACTCAGGTGCTCAGAGCTAAGCATTTCCAGACATGAACCTGTCAAAGCATGTACTGAAGAACAGGTGATACACAAAACAAGAATAACAAATTATGAAAGTCTATTCACAGAAGGGTGGACACATTTTCTTAAATTAGAACATGTTATCCTACAGCACTGGCAATAATAAAACTCCTGCAGAAAACCTCCATGAACACCTTGAGACACACATGTCAAAAACTTTCATAATTTACCCTCTCTGTTCGCTGCTGGTGAAGTTGGCAGCTCTGGCTCTGAACTCCACACACAGTGTTTTTAAAAAAAAAAAAAAAAAATCAGGTGTTGCTTGAGAATCTCAGTCATCATTAGCATTATGAATGCAGTACTGAAACCCTGCTGTGCTATTAGTGCAAGCACCATGCAGACACAGCAGTCTGACTATCTCCTGTCATTTAAAATAGCTCTTCCAACTGACAAGGAATGTACTAAAAAAACTTGCTCACCATTTGCACGTGTTTTCATTAAGAATTTGCTTCACCTTTGTTTAGCATCTCTTTTAACTGTATTAGGTGAGAGAAGCAGCAAGAACAGAAAGAAGACCTGAATGCAATATTCCGTGGTCTCAGTGCCTCAGGAGAGGCACTTAGTGTGTCCCAAAACAAACAAAAAAAACCCCACAACACAACAGCGTGCTTCACTGTACTTAATGTCACAGCTACATATTATTTCCAAAAGCTAAAAAAGTATCACTCTAAAAATGAAGTAACAGAATTGAATATGGTTTACCTGTACTGCCAGAGCCACAAAGGCATTTAGTATTTACTTGGGCAGCAAATTACACTTTGGAATCAATGGGAATTTAGGTATCTCTGCAGATGGGATTCACAGAGTTCAGTTTTCTGAGAAAAGCATATGCAACTTTCACAGGTAACTGTAAGTTCAAAGATCTCTTTTACACTATTAAGTGGCTTGCTCAGGATGAAGAGTTTATCAAAAACTGAGGAGAAAAAGGAAAAGACCAAAACCAGAATGGTCCCTTAAATCACTACATAATTTATTTTAAAGAAATGTGTGGCAATTTTACAAAAGCTCTAACTCTCATCATAAAAAACTCAAGCATGATAGAAATAAGGATCAAATGCTGAATAGCACAAACTTTTCATGAATGCAATAGCTACTATTTTACACAATACAATCAAGAATTCAAGCTTACCTTGAATTCCTTCACCTTTTCCATGGTTATCAGGCGCCTTGATGTGTGGCTGGAAAGCATCTGCTCACAGTTGCTAATAAGTTGCAGGCACGGGTGGCGAGGAATGATCTCTTCTGTGTATCTGGAAGAAATAAACATTCATAGAGCTGTAAGCTCAAGAACTGGAACTCTTGCATCTGAAACAAGATTCTTCACAAAATGGCTTACACTAGAAAGCTGCTATGCATTTTAATCTGATTAACAAAATTCAGGTATTGGTGCTCCAGAGTTTTTACATCATATATTCCAATCATCTTGTGACATAAAATGTGCAGAATAAATTAAAACCTCACAGTAAAGAGACCCACCCACACATTTTCTACATGTATTTACATGATGTTAATGTATGCACACAGGCCTGCCTATATAATTTCAAATAGAAAGTATCTCAGCCAATCAGGAGTAATAACTTATCCAATCAGGAGCTGTGATTTTACAGATGTATTCCACAGCCAACATACATAAAGATGCAGGAACAAGAGACTTAACTCAGGCTCCCTAAAAGGAGACCATTACACATCAATTCCAAATCGTATTTAAACAGCTCTTGTTAGACAGTGACATTCCTGGACTTCAGAATTTGGTGTTACAAATTTATCACATTGTAATTACTTTTTCTAAAGGGAAGAAAAAAAATCCATTATCTTTTAACATCAGATGATAGCAACACTGGCTTGCAATTAAATCCTGTCTATAGAAGCAAGCAGTTACCGTGTTTTAAATGCCCCCATCTCATGAGCATACTATTTTCTATTGAAACCACTTTCTCTAGATTGCTTTCATTCCTTCTATTTCTCCAAATGCTGAAAGGGGAATTTAAGAATTTAAGAGCTTTGCATGGGACTAGAGGAGCAAGAAGTACTGACCTAGCTAACAAGATAAATATGAGATCAGACATCCTTCCTATATACTGAAATATAGATCAGCCATTTAGTCTCAGTTTTTGTAATAAGCTTTCCTGTAATAGTTACTAGAACATAATACAGAAAATGGTATATGGTATTGTCAGTGACTACGATTGCTTGCTCTCTTGATTCCCCAATGCTTGTGGGTCAACAGAAGTCAGACATTAAAAAGCAGAACTAAACAACTTTCACACCTATCACTTGAACTTAAAAGATACAAAGGAGGAGCTTCATATTTTTCTTGTAAAGAAGTGGATTTTCTGAATGCACTTTACAAAGTAAATGTATTGTTCTGGGAGAAAGAGAAGTCAAATCCAACAACTCAAAATAGGATCCATCTAGGTGCTGATGGAAATCTTGACATTTGTTAAAGATAATAGTGAGCTGTTAAACAAGACAATAGTAAATACAGACTTGTAAATAGGAAAAAACCCAAATGGTACTGCCTCTTTGTATCGTTCCAAAACTTCCAGATAACAAAACAACGTTTCAGTCACTTCTCATGTGTGAAATCAAGTCACCACTTCTGCTACGTGAAGTCAGAACGTCCTTTTGACGAAGGAGAATCAAATTAATTCTCAACTGTTTCTTCTATTACACAAGACTTGTGATGCATCTAGTACCAGCAGACTGCCTCTCCCTCTTACAAAGGTAGGCACTCTGCCACAACATTTTAAAAGTTTCTCTTCATAACCATATAAAAGCCCACTGCAAAGGAATTAAAAGAATTCAGACTCAACAATGATTTCAATGTCAGATCGAAAGAGTAAACTTTGGAGTGAGATGCTATCTTGCAGAGGAAGAGATCATTATCACTTTGTTAAAAAGCCTTGTCTGTTAGCATTAATGCATATATTTCTACATTCTTTCAGGTAAAACTCAGAACATTATCAAATAAGAAATATAGTAGCAGTGGTTTTAACAGACCTCCATTTTAATCCAGTTTTGTTTTTAATTTAAGGAACTACACAAGGATCTCAAATAACATGTGAACCTGATGGGAGGTGTTGCCAAGGGATATGTGATAGCACAACATATTCATAGACAGTATCTTATCTTCCCCCCACATACTTGCTTTAATGTTTGTGCCTGTGTTCATCATTACAGCTGAAAATAAAGTGATTATACTAATATTCTGTGCTAATATAGTGACTGTAGTATTTCAACCTTCATTGCATAAAGTCAATTCATAGTAGTATGTACAAATTTACTTTTTAAGAGGCAACCCAACTAGAGCTTGAGAGAGCTGACGTCCCCAAAACAGCAACTAAAGTAAAACCAGAATGAGCAGTTCTTAATTAATACTGCTGTACTGAGGAAGTATGCTCTTACCAATGTTCAATGAGCAGACAAAAAGCTCTGGTATCTTGACAAACAGAATAAACTCCGTAATTCCAAACAGTTTATTGACAGGGAAATCTAAGAATTCACAACCACACATGGTGTGTCAGGGTTAAGCATGTATAGACAGACATTTTGAACAATTAGCTATATTGTTAGTGGCATTCATTGTTTTGTTTGTGAATAGTCTTACAAGAAAACAAGCCTAAGATACCAATTCTATCATTAAAAAAAAATGCAAGCTACTAAGTGCACTCTTCTGTTAATGGAAGCATGTAACAGAAATGGCACCTTTTGATTTCCAAATTTTCAAAACAGCATGTGATAATTAAACGTAGGACTGTCACAAGCCATTTCCACGGTGAAACCAGGGACAACAACCACTTCATATATCAGTGTAGTTTGACTGTACATAGAAACATATGACATTGTAGAAGCTACAATGTTCAGAGCACATCTACGTCTGGAAGATACTTAGAAACAGCTATTGTACATCAACTCCCCACTTTACTATGAAACAGTCTGGAAAAAAAAAAAACAAAACAAAAAACCCCACAACCTTATCTAAGGGATGCTGAAGTAACATATGCAAACAGATGTCTTTCTTTTTAAACCCACTTCTAACCCCCGGCTGCACTACTGAGCAGACAGCATCCCTCAGTCTCCGCTGGCCTCTCTCGCCCTTAAGAGGGCTGCTCCCCTCCACTTCCTGCCTCTCACTGCCATCTCTCGGTCACTTGACTTTTGATTTCTCAGAAGAAAGCTAAATTAGTAGTTGCAAACCCCAGAGCCAAGAATGTTCTCTTACAGGACCTTGTCATGCACCTCTATCAACTACTCTAGTAGAAACACATGCTAATAGGAGCCTTGCTACTACTGTCTTAGAAGTCCACCTGCACCTTGAAAGTCTTATTTTCTAAGCTTAAACCTCAACCCATTGGACACGCATTTGCAAGGACATGTGAAGGCTTTTTTCTTTTTGGTAATAGTCAGGAATTTTATCTCCATCCAAAAATCTTATTTCAAAATCTGCTTTCCCTCATATGAAGTTTTAAAACATGAAGTCTGAGCATTCCTCTTAAGTGCTAGTACTACGGAAGTTCCAGCTGTACTATGCCCCAAAAGAAAGCACAGTGAGAATGTAGCATCCATTCTGACATACTACATACCAAAAATCAAGAATACATACTCAGGCCTGTATATCGGCAGCCAGTAAACTAATCTTCCTCCCATCACCAGATATTCTGCCGCAAACTTCAACAGGTCAAAAAAGATGTCACTTAGATGATAATTGGATGAAACGAAGACGTGATTTTCTGTGCTAAACAAAAAATTTACAAGAGTAAACATAAAAGCACAGGTAAAACCTGCATTTTTAATTAAAAAAAACCCAAACTAAACAAAAAAATCCAAATCACAAGATAGCACTGAGATTTGCAAAACTACCTAGGACAATCCAGGACTACAACTTCTACTGTGAGGAATACAACTTCCCAACTTCCCCTACTGGCTCTTTAGACTATCTTCTTTAATACTTGTGGAAGTTAAAGAATCACAAGCATGTTGGGAATAGTTATTTTGCACAGCATCTTTCTTAAGGGCAATTTAGAGTAAAAGGCAGAAGACGAGGAAGGCCGGGCAGTGGAGAAGCCATGTGTTATCTCTGAAGAGAAAGGAGCCGTGGAAATCCAAGAGAGGTGGTTAAGGTAAAATAGAGGTATTCCATTTTAGACTGATTTTGCAGCTTCCAGGGGCTGAAGAGAACTTTCTGAAAATAGGAAACACAACGTAATGGTGGCTCACAGAGATGAGAAATAGGATTTGAAATCTGAACACATGCAAACAATAAGCAGGGAGAACAAAAACAAGAGAATTTCAGTAAGTGACATACTAGCTTGGCAAATAGAACAAAAAGGGCTTTTTTTCTTTAATTATTATTACTATCTTCTTTTTTTTTAACTTCTGACAGCCAACCAAGAAATAATAAAGATTCTAAAACTGTGACTGGGCTTCCATTAAGACATTTATATTCTACAACAGACAAGACAGCTTACCTACCTTCTTTCAGCTGACTTAACTGTTTCCTTTTGTGAACCCGTTCTGCGAGTAGCTTCTCTGATACCATATGGTGCTATACAAAGCAAATGCATAATGCAGAGATGACAACTTCACCCTTTGTCCAAATAACATAGAATTCTATTATACATACACAACAGTGTGCAAACTGTGGCTCATATAAAGTTAAAAAAAAGAAAAGCTTTTACAAAATAAAAGTCAGTAAGGGTAATTTCTTCAAAATCTATTAAAAGTTTCTTGCTCCAAAAGGTTACTTTAAAAATGTTTCAAAGAAAGCCCTTCAGCTGTAAGAAGCTTCTAGCAGCATAGATGTTTGCTACACTACAAAGGACAATGCTTTTCTATTTTGTTCATTACAAGGTATTTCTTACATTTCCAACATATGACAAATAATCCCATCCTCTTTTGTTTGACAGACACAAACATCTTCCCTGTCGCACTTAGCTAATCTTTTTCAAAATGAAATTGTATATATTGGAATTTCTTGCCAACACATTACACAAATGGTAATTTTCACACAGAGCAGAAGAGCCAGAGATGGCTTTTTCTCCTATATTTTTGCACATTTCTAATAGCATAACATACATATTTCATGTTCAACACATTTGTTTTTGTGAGACTTGTTTCAGCATCACGGAAGCACCAATATCACCGTTTTGTAAATGGAGAAGTTGTGACCCAATTTGCAAACTCAGTTCTAAGTCATATTAATATTCTACATTGTCTTATTGCCAAACAGGCCAAATAAAAATTAGCAGGCAACCCACAAAGAAAAGTCACACTCCCTATTCCTAATTAATATGAATGTGTCATCATAAGAGCCAGCACTAGAGATCAGAAATTGCTGTATCAAGGTCTTTTATTTATTCCCTTAGCCTCTACTCCCTCTTATGCATGACAAATGGTGTTAAGTACTTAGGTTTCCAAAAAAGAGGACGATCCTTTCAAACCACTAGGGCTTCTAGTAAAGCGTATCAGAAATGCATTAAAATTTCTCTTCAGAAGCATTCCAATAAGCACTTAACATAAGTCTCCAGAAGTCCATCAGAGCTGCATGGCAGATTCCAGTGGGTTGCAGATCAAGTCTTAATAGCAGCATGGACCATTCTGATAAGAAGTCTCTGTGCATCAATAAAGTTATGCCTTTATTGAATGAGACTTCTTTGAAGGATGATTTTCAGCCATATTGATTCCTACTGGCAAACATAATATTCTCTCCGTGGAAGAAAGTATTATCTCCAGCTTTGTTACATGTTTATAACTATCCTTAAAATAAATGCAGAGATGTCAAACACAGAACCAATCTCCACAGTGCTACTCTCAACGGTCATCTTTTGTAATATGGAAACTGCAGATCTGAGCAGTCATCATGACATTAAATCAATGTACATAGACATAGGCAATAATCTTTTAGTCATTGTTATTAGGCAATAAAAAGCATTAACAAACTTACGATCTGTAATGATTGCATCAAACAGCATTCCTTTTCGCCATATTGGTCTTGAAGAATCAGAAACTAGTGCATCGAGGTAGTATTTCTCTAAACCATACTGTCGGAGATTAGCTCTGATATTTTCATCTGGCCCTCTCCATTTCTGGTTCTTTCTGCTTGCCTTGCCTGGGGGAGGCATAGAACGGAAAAAAAGCGTACTCAACAACAAGCTATTTTATAGGAAGAGCTTTCATATACTCTATCATTTATTTTAAAGGAAAAGAATTAAATGTCACATACAAAAATCAGAGTTTATCTCCTGCTTCATTCTACTCACTGTCAAAAGTATTTGCAATAAACTTCACAAGTAGCAAGGAATAACGAAAACACATGAGAAAAGTTCTGCTGCACCATCTGCATAGGGTGTCACAGAACACATTTATAAAAATGTTGGTTTGCAAGATGTTCTCACTATCCACCAGTCATAATGCTGTCCAATAAGTCAGATATAATTTCCACTGCATTTTTTCAGAGAAGTAAAAATGGGACTAGATTTCCTGGGTTAGGTTACAAGAAGCCTCCCACATAACAGACAGCTGTTGTAATTATTATTTGGAACTTTGTTTTGGTTTTCATTATTCCTTTTATTAAATATTTCCTGCTTAAAAATAAGAGAATAGCTTAGCTAGGATACATGTAAATTGGTCAATAAAAAAAAGCATAACCAAATAAATCCTGTGAAGATTAATGTTGCTTTAAAATCCATGAAGTATCATCCACTACCATCAGCATTCTTAAATTCCAGAGAGTAAGATTTCAGTGGCTTAGGAATATGTAACATACCTAATCCATGGATTGTGTTGTAATCTATATCAGTACCACACACATACGCTCCAAAGTGTGCTGAGGAGATTAGAAGGCCACCTATAAAGGGGAGGAAAGGGGAGAAGTATAAACTGCTGTCATAAGTGTTACCTGTGTTAGGATTTTTTGCTCAGGAACTTCAGGAGTTTACATCAGTAGCACACTAGACCCAAAGCTAGACCCAAGGAAAAAAAAAAAAGAAAGAAAAAAAAGAATTAAAACTACCAACCAGTTAGAATGACTACACAACTATAATCAGAGATAGTAACACTAAGTCCCTTGTCTGCTATACCTGATCTTCCTTATCCTGCTATGCCCTATGTCACTCCTTATGTCTGAGGACTGTTCTTAGGAGTTTGTTTATGGTTTTCTGTATTTCAAGGCAATAAGATCCTTGAATCATTACATGAACCAAAGCTTTTATTTCTACTTTGCAAGTAGCAGAATTTAAAACTGTTGGCAAGCAACCTGAGAAATCATCACCAAACAAATGGCAATTCTACCGTGTCTGTTCTCAGAGTCAGTCCCCTTAACTGTGTCTAAAATCAAACTTGTTGCATAATGTGGCCGTTCCCTGAGTGAGAAGCAATGGTTTACAAGCATTACCTTGTAAATGTAAGTATCTCCAATGTAAACAGCAATATCAAAAAAGTTTCTGTAATTGTTTTGCAGTGTGAAAGCTATATACAGATGCATTCTTTCTGTGAGTATGCTGCCTATTTTGTCAGTACATTTATTATCATACTCATCCTGCAATAAAACTAATTTTTTTAATCCCTATTATTGTGATCTGCTTTCCTAATTAAAAAAAACACTTACCAAAAAAGGATGTATGATTTCCCCTTTAAAGTGGGCAGTGGTTGAATAGCCCACAGAAAAGAGCAAATGACATTATCTCTTTAACAGCTTCCAAATGAAAAAACGGACAGACAGCAGAAGATTACCAAAGACTTGTGTTGTCGAGTTCTTAATAAGGAGGTATGTAGCTAACAGAATGGTGTAAAACAGAACAGTGACTGAGAACAAGGCTGTGAACCCCACACTACTGATGTCAACTGCTTATGGATACAAACAATCCTGCTAAAATAAAGGGGAAAATTGCTGCAGGATGAAGAGTTAACCAGCACAGGAAACAACGCACAAGCTGGCTGTGTGGGCCACACCAGTTCTCCCATTCACTGGCAGCATGGAGAGGAGCATCTCAGCTGGCTGCATTGCCCACGCCACCTGCTCCGCACCAACAAATCCCTAACACGCACTGTGTGCACAGGCTAAAGATCCCATCTCAGGGCACTAGAAAACTCCTACATCATATGCTAATGAACTCTACCAAAACTGAAGGTGGGGGGGGGGCGGGGAAAATTCCTCTGCTTTTTCTTGTGAAATGGATCAGGGAAAAGCAAGGTTACTCACCCAAGAGGAGTCACCCATTTCCCTTCTCGGCTGCAATCCCTCAGAACAGATGGGCAGTACCTCCAGAGGGTCAAGACAAATTTAGCTAGCCCTGACCCCAAGTATGGCATACCACCCAGTCCTATAAAAAAAGTAAGAAGAAAGTACTTTGCCCATCTAAGAGTGTTTTTAATCACAGGGGGGAAAAAAGTTAGGAAAACATGAACTTACAGCTTTTAATAAATCTCAGCTGGTACTAGTTCAATTGTGTTCACACAGAAGGTGCATGAATACTTAAATACTCTAATATGGCCAGCCCTTTGACCTACTATATCAAACAGATGTAAACAAAGGGTTAATCAGAGAATCATTGTGTCCCCTGATGACTATTAGCAGAATGATGATGGCACAGAACTTCATGCCTTTCTATTGTACACTATTTCCCTCATCTCTTCAGCACAGATGAGGGTCTGGTCATACCACTGTCCTCCATGAAGTCAAAGAAAAAATTCCTGTCATTTGCAATTATGCAGTTTCATGAATTGGCACAGGGGACGTAGGGACAAACATCTTCCAAAGGGACAAACAATAAGCTTACTGAGATAACCAGAACAGATTGCCTAGGAGGACGCACGAAGTATTCAGGTAAAAGACTTGATTTATTCTTCCAGAAACCTCCCAGGCTTCCTTCCGCCCAATACTGAGGAAAGACTATCTGAACAGTTTATGGAAGTTACGTTTTACAACCCAGAAACAATCCTGGCCATTCCAATTCTGCTTTACAAAAAAGGGGAATCAAGTCTCCTAAACCAGACTGGTCATTAGCACTTTTAATTCCAAGGACAAATTCCAATTGTCGACTCTTACACTAATGTGGAAGACTTGTCATTTGGCTCATCCAGCAAAAACAGTTTGTTTCCAACAAGCAAGCACCATTTTGCAAGGCTGTTCTAATTTGGTACTATTTACCTTTTCAGCATAAAAAACAGGAAGAAACCAAGCCAGGTATTAAAGTTGCACCGATAAAGAAACCTGAACTGCAGTTTCTTTGAAGTACTCCTCAAATCCTGAATGTATGTTCTTTCCAAACCCATCAGCTCAAACCCACTGCATCACTCAACTCTGAGCTGCCTCACAAAATTCCAGTGGCAGCGTACTGTTGCACTGATAATCTTGAAAATCCTCTAAAGGACCTCAAGAGACTATTGAAATTCATGGGGTTTACTCACCAAAAGCAGGAGCAAAAGCCACTGTTTAGTTGTTCAGTCATAAATACACTTTACTGACAAATGGCATGCCACCCAGTATCTCCAGTGTCCCTATGTACCTTTAATCTCAAGCCTGTATATTACAGCTGTCTAGTGCAATAAAACCACAAAAATTGCAATTCAAATCACTATGCAATTTGGGGAGAATTTTGTTTGTGTTACACTTCTGAATTGAAACACAACTTAACATTTACCCTGAATTTCTATAGCTTTGCCACTTCTATGTGATTTTTCTTCCTCTAACTTTAGCCTTCCTTTCTTTTTCTTCAATTTTCACTCCCAAGGGAATGAATGCTCTCAGAGAATTTTTTCTGATTTAGGTTTAGCAGATTTTTCTAAAAAGACACAAAACCATAGACACCAAAATGAAGCAAACTGCTTAGAGATGAAGTAGAGGAACTTCCTCAACCTTTCACAGAGTACCACCTATCTACAAGGAACACAAGCACAAGGAGGAGGAGGAGGAAAGTTCATAAGACATTATTATGCACGCAAAATGTCAGGTCATATATGAAAAAAAATTTAAGACAAAAACATACAGTTCACTGAAGCCTTGCGTTTCTGAAAATATTATATCCCTGATCTGTTTTCTACAGTACAGAGAAGCCACATACTAATAAGAATTTGTCCTACTAGTAACCCTGTAGTGTTGTCTTCTCTCTCCCTAACTTCTCTGCAGTGATTTCTTCAGTGAATTCTCTTCATCCTCCCATTAATGTAAGTATTTTTACTTGTATGCATCTCACGCGTGGTTGCCTTAATAAAAGTTTAGCAAAATCCATGTCAGAAACAGAGCCTTTGTTATGTTTTTGAAGAAACTGCTATAGGTTGCTTAACACAATATACTCTTGTATGATTAAATGGCACAACCCGATGCAACAGATCTATTTCACCCACAAAACAGCTGAGTTTCCCCTAAGTAAAAAGTACTTCTATGCCACAAGCAGTAATATGTGGAATAAAAGCTCCCCCTCCTGGCTTAACTAAGAAAAGTTCAGCTGGGGGCGAATTCACGGTGTGAACAACGTTATGCTGAAGACAAGACATGATGGTACAAGGAACTGATCACTGCTGAATGCTATGACCTAACTACTGCTATGTTGTGTTATATGCCCAGAATCACCCTTAGCACTCCTCTAAATAGCCACCTCCCAAAATGCTTCTCCTTGTAACATTCTGAAAGTGGCTGCAGGGCACGCTCTAGCCAAATTTCAGTTGTCAGTCACTTTGGATCTTAAGTAGTCCATGACACGCATGAACTGGTGTTTAAGCCACATTACATAAAATAATACAGTGAAGAAAGACTTGTCAGAAGTGTAAAATAAATTGTTTACATCTTCTGAAGTTAGTCTCCTTCCCCCAAAATCCCTCTCAAGTTAACAAAACACTCATTTTATAATCACCATTTTGCTTTCGGTATCATCCCAAATCTCAGTCGAGCACCAGAAGCCGCTGCACCAGTTAAAACCATGGTGCGAGCACAATCTCCCAGTTTTTCCCATCAGCAGAAAAAAAATATATACCTGTTCCAACAAAGGGATCATACACAACATCATTGGGTTTTACTTTCCCATGGTTTGCCATAATGAAAGACAGGCAGGCATCCATGCTAGTATTTCCAATAAAGTGTCTCTTTTTTACACTGTAAGACTCGATAAGTTCTCTTTGGCCATCTGCAATCTGTTGAAACATTTAAAATCACGGTCAGGTCTTAGATACAAGATATAAGCAGACAGGCTAACAGACTTGCTTAAGTGACACCACCCAACAAACAGGTAACTCTTCATTTCGCAACACACCACTTCGCTTTCTGCCGTCTGAAAATATGACAGACTTCTTTCCAAGCAACAGGTATCTTGGTTCAACACCCAGATAAATTCTTCAAGACAGAGGTCAAAAATATATAAACAATTTAGAGGGAAAATTCTTCTGAAGAAATAACAATTAGAGCAACTTTGCTATTATTCTAGGTATCAGAAAAAAAATTCCTGGCAATTCAGAGTTAAAAGAATTTCAAAATGATGAGGAGTAGAAATGCATGTTAACACCTGCATGCACATACACACGCACATGCTTAAGGTCACACAGAACTTCCATCTTTACTGGCTTTTCTGTCATGCTCAAAATCTAAATTTAGGATAACATTGACAGATCAGAATTTACTGGAAAAACAAACAGAATGCTAGCGTTTTTACATCAGACTTCCAAAATATGTTGAGGAGGAACCAAAGCAGTCTGGATGAAAACACATTCAAAAGCTCTTCCAACACCATGCCCCAGCTCCAGTCAACATCAGTCTTACTGGGTAAACAAAATACACTTACCTATTTTTTTCAGGTTGGTTTACTTTTTTAAACACTTCAGGAATCCAGCACAGATGGCACAACAGCTGCAATGTTTTGCCACAACTCAGGGTGCTTTGACATTAATCACAGGCACAGAGAACATTCACAGGTGCTAACAGATCACTTGGATCTCTAACCTCGCTGTACACAGCCCCTGACCATAGCTGTACAATCTCAGCAGTGGTTCTCCCTCCTTCCAGCTGCCCTTGACCCAGGTCATTGCAAGCACATATTCCCATCAGTGGCTGGTGTCATTCTGGAAGATGTCCTTTGGGGAGCCACTTTTTCCTCACAAGAAATAAAAGACCAGATCAGATTTCCTCAGGCTATCCTAATAACGCAGCAGGTTTGGAGTGTATGCACCCAACAGGCGAGAAAGTTTGTAGTAAAGACCTCAAATGACAAGCTCCAGACAGTTTTTGAACGTGGTTCCTACCATACAGCACTGCACTGTCAGTGTCCCCCTGGGCGAGCATCCACCTGTGGGCTGGACCCACAGATATCCAAAGCCTCAGGGATCAGTCTGCACCTTTCTGTGGACATGCCTGCCAGGACCACTTGAAGGACTTACAGAATGCTCCAGCAAGGCTGATGCAACTCAGCAGGGCCACAAGCCATCTACAGTTCCCGTAAATCTTTCTTCATGTTTGAAACAAGCTGCTGGTGCTTTTAGCTCCATCTGGGCCCACAATAACATAATACACCACCACAGCTGTGCAGACTCACCACTGTGTTGAGTTCCTGCAGTGGAGGGCAAGATAAGGTGTGTTCCCAGATACAACTTCAATTTTTTCCACCTCCAAATTGCTCAGTTAACCTGCTTTTTCCTAGTCACAATAAGGACTTCCAAGACTTGAATCAGTGTATCATGCAGTGACAGATTCAGCCATAATTATATTGTATGCTTCCATTAAAACTCAACACATTTTTTTACATTTAAATTGAAGAACACTTTTCTGAAAATACAAGTTCATAAGAACTGCAGCAAGCATACTCACATACCCATCTACCAAAATACAGATGAAAGGGCTCTTCTGGAACATTATTAGGATCCATTCCATAATCTTCCAAAATCCAGAAAATGTGTTCTGGGTTCTTTAAATTTACTTTTCCTTTGAATGGCAGAAATTCAAGGGCCTATACAATAAAGAAAAACAGAGTCAAATATAACAGGGTCAAATTTTTTAAATACACACCCCACAAAAAATAAAAATTTCAAAAAAACCAAACCACAATTCCACTTGAAATGATAGATTAGTACTAGAAGTACATTCTAAATGTTCTCTGGATTTTTTAAATGCCTTTCTTGTGAATAAGGATAGCTCAAATGATTAAGGACTAGAAATCAAGAACCATAACATTCTTTATTAACTGAATTATTCAATTTTCAAGTTATAAAAACAACACTGATGATGAACAATGGGATTTAAAATTTCAGTGATGTGCAGCTACACCAATTTACATACTCAGCATTATTTCATGTACACAAAAACTGAACAAACAGGAAAGGGTAGCCTACTATTAATACAGATAATTTCAGTCTCTGTAAATGAAGTAAATAAGATAAATAGCTGCCAAAAATACGATGTGGTAGAGCAAAAATGAACAGGAATTTAGAAAAATTTCCGAATTAAAATACTGATACAGTTAGGAGGAGAGCAAAAGTGCAGACAAGAGCATAAGGACAGAACAGGAAATCAGCCCACAATCCACAGCTTGCAACTGAAGTCACTGGACTGGTTTGTTCCACATTCTGCATCAATAAATGCCTAATATGGAGATCAAGCAACAGATCTTCCAAAAATCTAGCACTTAAGTCTAGCCATTTGAATCTTACAGTTTTGGGCAATAAGCTTCCGTTTCCCCAGCACAGTGGGCTGAAATCAGCAGTGATATTTGTTTGTCTTTGTATATGCCTTACATGGTCTGTTTAGAAATAAAAATGCAAGGTCACAAATCTCAAGTAGAATGTTAATTCAGACACAAAGATCTCATTTAGAGCTGATAAGGCATAAGCTGTAAACTGCTTTAAGATCTTCAGGAAACCCAAACTTAAATACACTCTAGACAACACTGATAGCATGGAATAAGAACAACGTGAATAGATTAAATTAAATATCAAAGTTTTTTTAAACATCTACTTACATCTATCTTTTTTATTTTCTGTGCTTGTGTCAGTGTTTTATTAAATGTATGAATATGTATTTTGTAAGTAGAGTCTGACTGTAGATATGGAAGCTGAAAAAAAGGCAAAGACACTTTCATTAGTACAGCTGCAGTGCTATTCAGTGTCATTAAGGAACCATATTATCCAGATTCTTTACATACATACCATCTTACCCATTGGGTAGTTCTTCAAAGATGCATAGAGCTCCCCTGCAGATCTTCCATGACCCCACAGTTCAAATATAGACCTGAAATTGCAAAGTTTTTTACAGTGCAGTCATACAGGGGTAAAAAAACCGCCTTGTAGATACTTAATCCTTTTAACCTTCTGGGCCAATGTACTTCGGGTTTGCTTTATGCAGTACTGAAGTGCGTTATTTAACTCTTAGCATATGCTTAGGTTTTGTTCTTAACAGGGACGCACTTATTTTCAATCCTAAACTGGTATTTCAATGAAGCTTTTTTGTTTGGTAACATAAACTAAAAGGCAAATTTCAGTCTTAGCACCCTTGGATATCACCAGACCTTTTTCTGGCACACAGTGATACTAGCAAATGAGACAAAATTCATTTGTAGCTGTCGATTTGATGGGGTAAGCAAAAGCCGAAAAAGGTCAAGAACAGACTTTCAAGGTGGTGTGCTAGCCTGGAGTAAAACAAAATGTGAAACTGTAACATCATACATATAATGTCATCATCAGAGGTTCTACCCCATTTTAAGATGTGGTTCTGATGTCTGATATTTTCAGATGTTTAAACACTATGCTGTCTTACACCTTTTTGTTTTGTTTCCATATTGCTGGCTTTAAGAAAAGCATTGCCTTGCAAGATGAGATAACCAATGCTACTGTAATGAAGGCACACCACCACATCATAGACCTTTCCCCCAGCATTCCAATATCCCGACCAAGTGGACTTCCCATATCAAAGAAAAAAAATCTTTTCAGTACAGGAATCCTAGTGTCACTGCATATATTGTTAGACACGCTTATGTGCATTTGTGACACACCATAAACACAGCCTTTAAGGATTAGCAGTGCCATGTAGTACCTTTTCAAAGATGACTCCTGAAAGAAAATCTTCAAACCATTCAAAGATATAGCTCACTCAAGCAAAAGTAAAAGAGAACTACATTTTACTAAGTGACAATAGCAAATACCAAGGCCCAGTGATAAGCCATTTTGTTGAAGTATTCCTTTCCTGAATAAATTATTTAAGGCTACATTTCTAACCTGCATTTACCCTGAAAAAAGTACATTTTTCAGAGTGTCTAATTTTTCTATCTGTTTCTATCTACTGTGAGAATTTAAACTATATTACTAGATGGAACAACGGAAATGCTGACAGCCTAGGCTGTATTAGAGAGAACCAAATATTCATCCATGAATTTTATTCAACTGTTGGAGAAGCTCTTACAACACCTTCAGGCCCACTTCTTACTTTTACACTTACACATGTATTGGAAAAAACCCACAAAATGCTGGGGAGATTTTATTTAGATAAACATATGCTTCAGAGCTTTTAATATTCATTAGCATTACAATGGAGATGCTCCAGGAATCTTACTCTAAAATTAACATATCTCCCCAGAACGAGCAGTAGTCCAGGAAAAAAAGAGTGTGCCAGTTACGCTTCCTACATAAAATAAGCATACATTAGTTGAAAGAGCATGGCATATGGAACATCTGCAAGCTGTTCTGTCATGTTTTACTTCCTTAGTTGCCTGCCGCTGCTTTTGGCAGTACAGTTTATCCCCATTGGGAAACATACTATCATAAGGACAGTTTTGTATACGTGGGGTTTCTTTAGGCAAGAGTGTACAACCCAAGTCATTGTAGGTAAAACTGAATACCTGACACAAGAAGTACTCAATAGGGACCATGCAACACTCTGCACAGGGCCCAAACTAACCCTGAACAGGTCAGCACAGACACCCCAAATTTAGTATGGTTGGAGAGCCATACTACAGCTATGCTTCTTCTCATCCTGAACCATAGCTCCGAGGTATCTCTCAAGCCTCACTGGAAAGCATGTTACGCAGACACCTCTAAAAAGGACCAACAGCCGCTGGAACAATCACTTTCTGGCATATTCCTGTGCTCTTGAATTTTCTAGAAGGACCTCTGCTGCAGCAATCTGGGCTGAGTACTCAGATACCAGCACTAGGAGACTGACACAAGGAATCACTACCTTTCCCTTCCAAACTTGATTTTCAGTTTTTATGTATCACTGTTTTTATCTTTTAATTCCATACACATTTTAAAACAAGCCACTAACTAAACATTATTCAAGGCAACTAAAACATCAGTGATGCTGCAAGACAAGTACTGGCTCTGCGGTGAAGAACACCATTTCAAGACCCTGCGTTGATAGTACACTAAGTAAAGAGGATGGGCATGCTACATAATCAGTCCTACAGGTTCCAGTAACACCTCCTCAATCCTAGAGGGAATCAGAGACTGTTTATTTTAAGACTCCATACAAAATTAATATTTGCCACAATATAGCACAACAATTTTCCACCGCCTACGTTATCATTTACAAGATTTTTCACCTCTTACTTTGCACATACTGTCCGTTTCATTAGTTCCCTTGCCATCTCTTCTGAAGGAATACTGAGAATCCAAAATGGAGACTGAAATAAAGAAAAGATAAGTGATGCAAATACCTAGCTGGAGGATGTCACATGAATTACACAACTACACAATTCTGTTCTATAAAAACAAAACATGCATGCTGAAGATAAAAAAAAAAAAAATCTGTTAACCATACAGAGAACATGAGGATAAAACATTTAATTTGAGGTAAAACTGTATACTCAGCTCAAATGTCTGAGAAATTTTACTAGGTATTTCATTTTCCCACCAGATCTTTGACTTGGTAAAATACTATTATTTGTTTATGCTTCTCCAGATTATTCATACTTAAAACACCTTGTTACACACAAGTAGTAACTAAACCCCAATAACATTCTCTGACTAAGCATTGAGACCAGAATCATACACTTCCCAGCTTCACTCCTCCAGATACCCTGCCTCATTGATTTAGAGGCAAACACCAAATTCAAACTGCTGCTGAATGTTTTCATAGTTCAGCTATTCTGGAAAGAAAGGAGAGCCTCACAGCAGATGGCACTGTTTCTTTTCACACTGCTAAATGAAGACATCCTGAGGTGCACTTTGTGCATCTTTTACTCAGTTCCGAGTCTCTACTGAAATTGAGAATTCCTCGGTTTTGAAAGATTCCTTATTTTCCTAAGAAACTTCAAAATTTATTCAGCTATCCACATTTAATAAAAATACTATAAAGAACATACTTGTGTACCACACATGCACTCAAGCAAAATATTTGGTCGTCACTTACGTTTACACGAATTTCCTGCTCACCACTGAACTGTCCACCATAAAGTGAAAGCAAAGATGCTATTTCCTAAAATGAAAATATAAAGGTCAGGCTTTAGGAGCATTAACTAATGTGTGGGGTTTTTTTTTTTAAAGAGCAAAGCAGATTTCTGTAAAGTGACAATTGCAGAGATAGAGCAGCACACCATAAATTCTATCGCAGACTGTGACCTCCATAGGGATTATGAACAAAATCTTAAGAGATGGCAACAGAAGAAAGAATGGCATTTACTACTGACTTACTGTGGGAACCAACAATGAAACATTTGGAGTAACTGTGAGGACAGGGCAGAGGTTCACAATTAAATTCAGCTGTTTTTTTACATAAGCATTCTCAGAGTTCAGCTGCAAAAGAACGAGCTATGCATAGTTTATGAAATGTTGTATAGTATACAGTAAGATCGAGTTAGGCATATTTCAGTAATCAAATCCCACTGTTTTGCATTTTCCTATTCCTCTTTCATTGAAATCTTTACTGTTCAATCCTACACTCTCACAACAATACTCCTCTTGCAGTATTATTCTATTCTTATAATATTTTTCTGACTAATTCATATAAAAGCAATGCCTCACCAGTAACACTCTGACCTGGGGCTGGGCCCAGCACTGAGAATCAATCCCTCTTCTGTTACCTCTCTGCTTTACAGGTATCTCAACAGTTTTCTTCAATAGGTGTCTTTTCCAGAGTAAACTAAATCAGAGGCTGTAAACTGAACACAGAAAACCGCAAATCTCCAAGAAACAAGGTACCAAGTAATAACTAAAAAAACACCCACTAAAAAGGCTTTTGAACTGAAATGAGAGGTAAACATTAGGGATGTGTCTCATGCAGCCCCTTCGCTAGAAACAACACACTGCAGCCTCTGAACGTTACTGGCAAAAGAACATGGAAGTGAATTTTTATATTAGCTTAGATTTGAACCGAGCGGATAAATAAGAAAATTACCACGAAGTATCCCAAAAAACGGAGGAAAAGAAAACCCCTGCATAATACTAGCACATGGCTTTAGCGGAACATTACCTCATTCATTTCCATCTTTCCATTTACGTAGAAAGGACATAAGAAATGCTGGAAAAAACAGGGGGTTTGCTCCAGGAGAATAAAATTTTATGCATAACTATGTCATTGTATGGTCCTGGGACAACAAGAGCACCTGAGATTTTATACATGAATCAGTGTCATCTCTACACACTACCGGTAATACTATCTACAAGAAAGTGACAACAACAAGCAGCAGAGAAAACATGGCCTGTGAGGAAAGGCTTGGAGAAAAACGCGATCGTGACCTCTACGCGTGCTAAAGGTTGCTGTAATAAAGGAAAGTAATAATCTGTTTTCAATGTTTACTATGGAGGAGACGAAAGCATGGGGTTCAGATCACAGCAGTGCTCTGGATGAGAGGTTGGGAAGATCCTTCCAAGAGTAAAGACAGTGAAGCACTGAAACAGATCTGCCTGAATATACTGATAAGAAAGCATTTGACATGCATCTGTCCATTAGAGACACCCTGTGCTGGAAAACAGGATGGGTGACATTACCCCTCAGTATCTGACCTAACCGAAGAGAGATCCCTCCCTGACCGTGAAGCACAGTTTCTTACTGGCTGCGAACTATGAAACACAGAACTTCTACAGACGCTTAACAACAAACATGGACTTCAACAAACACCTTCAGCTGTTGTGATCCTGCACCACCACCAGAAGAAAAGCAGTCCTCTCGTGTCCCATATGCGGGTGTGGTAATCAGGCAGCTGATCTGGCTGAAAAATCTGTCCTTGCTTGTTTCATTAAGTCTTCAGGCAAATCAGGTCCCTAATGCAGCTCATCACTAAGCTAAACATACGGCTGAGCAGTTACCAGAGTACAAGAAAAGGGAAATGGAACTGCTTTCTTCAGCAGCTGTATCAACCAAGTGCAAAAAAAGAAAAACTTTTTATGTTACATATATAGTGTCTTTTTTTTAATTAATCTGATTACCTTGGCTGAAGAAAAATTGGGTTGATCATAAATAAATAAATTCACGTTCCAGTCCCACAAAGCAGATAGTAAAAAACAATGCATAAAAGAAAGCCTTAATGAAAACAAGGAAAATAAATGATGCAATACACATTAAATATTTTAAAACATATGTAATGATGACCTGACAATTCTAACAAAATAACTCCACATCTCAGCAGCATTTTAAACAGTAACAAATTTTGCAACCAACTGGCATAAACGTGTCAATGCCAAGCAGACTGCAGTTGGGGAGGCAGGACTTGCTGGCTCCCACACCTGATGTGCTGCGATCCTACCGCAGAAGCAGGTCTACTCTCTCTGATCCCGCCTCAGCCCGCGCAGCACGAACCCTTCTGACCGCATGGCAATAAACACTCAGAATTAAAAGCCCAAAGCAAGCAGTCCTCAGTGCCGCCGGTGCGACGCAGAGGGGGGAGGCTGGCGACCAGTCAAGCCCTTGGAGACGCCCGTTCGATCCCGACATGCATGTAGGCCCCAGGACTTCAGAGAAGCCCCGTCCTCGCCACTCCCCACGTCTTCCTCCAGAAAATGGAGACACCCGCACCGCCCTGCCGGCATGAACACCTGGGGCAGGGAGGACCTCCCCTGTCACCAGGGCGGCGCTAACCATTTATGCACCCACACCACACTGGCGGGAGCAGCTGCATCATTTAAACAAACTGAAGAGTCACCGGAACGGGACTGCAGAAACATTTTCATAAACCCAGTTCTTCCTCTCTGTTTCCATTTCTTATCTGGAGCCCGAGGGACTTTGCTGGCAACCTCTCCCGGCTCCAACGGCTCTTGAGAGCGGCAAGGGAAGTCTTGCCTTAGAGCCACCGCGAAGAGGCTCTCCACGGAGGCTGGGGGCCGGAGGAGGAAGCCCACGCCCGCTGCCAGGCTGAGGGGAAAAGAGACAGCCCCGCGCCTGCCACAGGAGGCGAGTGAAGGGGCACTGGGCGCCCCCCGCCCCCGGCAGCCACGGGCTCTCCCCGAGCCCTCCCCGAGCCGCGCGGGGCGGGCAGCAGCCGAGGCCCCGCCGGAGCCAGGCCGCCTCCGGGGCCGCGCTGCCCGGGGCTGCTCCCGAGGGCAGTGCCGCGCCGCGCCCGGTCCCCCGCCCCAGCGGGTCGACCCCGACCCTGGCCCTGGCCCTGGCCTCAGCCCCGCGGGGCGCTCACCGGCAGGCGGAACGCGAGGTGCTCCTGCGCCAGCAGCAGCAGGTACCGCCGGAGCGCGGGGGCCGCCAGCGCCATGTCCGGCCATCCCCCGCCTCCCCGGGCCGCATGCGCCGCCCGGCGGGCCCAGCGCCGAGGCGGGAGCGGCGGGAGGAGCCCGCCCGCCGCGGCGGGGAGGTGCCGTTGCCGGCCCGACCGCGGCTGCTGGGGAGGGGGGTGTGGGCCGCCCTACACCCCGTGTGGGGTCCCGCGCCCCTCCGCAGCGCTGGGCACAAGCGTTGCCAGCGGCTTTGCTGCCTGAGGGGGTGCAGAGCAGCGGCTGCCAGCGCGGGCGGGGTGCGGGGAGAAAGTACTGCTCGCACTCTTAATTCGTTAGTGCTTATTTCACCTTCTTCTCATCCTTTTTTTAATCTGTATTTTGTGGATGCTTTACAATGCGCCCCATGTGCATTATTGAACGCGACCCCTTTGGCGTCTGTTAACTGTTCCTGTTACCTGGTGACCTGCTCCGCCCACGCCAGCGCGGGAAGGCTGTCGCTGGGGGAAGGAGGGGCTGCAGCGGCGCAGCCGTCAGGGCTTGGCCCAGACCAGGCGGGTGCCCCCGGCCAGTGCCCTCCGCAGCCTTTCCACCCCGCACCCCGCCTCGAGAACACTGTTCAGCGGGCCTGTCCAGCAGACGTATATTTACTTAAAATAAGTGACATACAGGTACTACTGTATAATGCACATGGGGCGCATTGTAAAGCATCCACAAAATACAGATTAAAAAAAGGATGAGAAAGAGACTCCCAGGAAAGGGGCAGAGATGTGACTATCCAACAAGGGGGAAAAAAGGTTTTTGTATTGCAGCTTGTATTTTGTCTTATTTTAGCATCTCGACTCGATAACTATAATCCTGTCCTCCCTGATCTCCCTGTTACGTTGAGCTGAAAGGTTCAGTTTATCCAGATTTCAGTAAGCCTTTTATTAGGGCCAGGCCAGCTCAGCACTGAACTCATGTTCCATATTTTCTGTGCTGATTTTTGGACAGCTTTTTTTCTAGAGGGCTAAGATTTTGCTCACAACCTGTGAGCACTTGCACAGGCCACGTTCTTTGTGCATCTTCATAATCTCATCCTGAGCTTCTCCATTTATCTCTATTCCTGCAGTACCCAAAACCGAGGTTTGCTGTGAAGATTTAGCCCTGACAATTGACAAGAAAACAATCTAAATGTGAACTGGCATCTAAACATGAACTTTCCTAGAATAGAAAGAAAAGAGGTAGGTGTGGATCAGGCTTGTTCACCTCAGGAGTGGAGTGCTGAGACCCAGCAATAAACACATTGCTGAACTGCTGACAAACCCTGCAAGTCGAAGATGGCTTACAAAATCTTGGGGTTGCTGAAAGAGATTTAGTGGAAGACTGCTTTTATTTTTCCAATGTGTCTCACTTCAAAATTCTTAGTTGTAGAGTTTCCATTTTAGAAACTCCTTAGGAGGGGTTATTGGTATTACTGTTTAAGCTTAATCTCTTTGAGACTGGCTTTGTCTTACTTTATGTGCACTACTTTATCTGCAGAGCATTGCTGTCTGTTCTCAGAAGGTGAATAACTACTTTATCTGCAGAGCATTGCTGTCTGTTCTCAGAAGGTGAATATTTCAATTTTCCAGTGGTACCGTTTTCTACAGAAGAATTTAACTGAAGTCCTGTTTTTTTCTGCTTTTGACTTGAGGATCCATGCAAAATTGCTTGCAGTCTCTATAAGCTGCTCAGCATAGTTTGAAAGTGTATGTATATTAATAAGTAAGACTTGCAGAGTAGTTGATCCTGACATAAAAACAAAGTGCTTTTCAGATGCTGTGTTTGTAAACTGAACATATATTCCTATACTGCCAGTGAGGAGAATCGAGCAGTTTGTTAGTGTGGATTTGGGGAGTCATCTTATGTCAACAACATTACATAACTATTGTAGGGAGGGAATGGAGGAACAATTATCCTTTCTAGCTTTCGGGGGAATTTTAAGTACACAAAATGTAATTACTCAAATTGAAATTTTTCCAGGAAGCTAGAATTAACCACCCTCCTCTCACAGAAAATATAACAACAGGATCATGTGACGATCATGAGTTTCAATTTAAGTGAGAGACTGTGGATGAAAAGCCATTATTTAACATATGCTGCTGTTTATCTTTCTCGATTCTCTTTCCCCGCAGTTGTGTTGCCATCTTCTGCTCACCCTGTGCACTCTTCTAGACCCAAACATAACAGAAGTTTTTTTGACTGTGACTTGCACGGTCTGCTGGGGCATTCAGGGAGCTCTGTCTCTGCTCATGGGGTTCACGTGCAGCAGCATCAACATAGGTACATGGGCAAACACCCATGAAACCTTACTTAAAAATAAACAACAATGCTTTTAAAATGCAGAAATGGCTAATCTATAATTCAGTTATTAAATTGTTCAGAATTTGGATTTCTGTCCATTTCCCCATAGAAAAGCCAGCGCTAATCCTCTGTTTTATCTCCAAATGTCTGTAAGAAAAGTATCAGCTCTACTAATGTGCTATATAGAAACTCTAGTTTGTGTATTTCAGCAGCTGAAGGATACGATCCAGCAAAGACATGGTTATAGTGCAGTCGGATCTCTGTAGGTGTATCAAAGTCTGTCCCTAATTCATCAAAATAATTACATACTGCACAGATAGTCCATCATTTAAGTACATGTAATTTTATAGGTGGCGGGCAGCCTGTGTACCTTAGAGGAGCTGGCCAGTTTCATCTCTCCCAGGCAAGCTCCCTTGCCTGCAGCCTGCCTGTAGATTTTAGTAGGCAGATATGGCTGTGCAGCACAGCCTTTTAAGGAAGAACTATCTATTCTGGTTTTGTCTGCTTTGATAAATGGGGCGTTGCAGACGGTGCTGGGCTCGCTAGCTGGATTTCTAGTTCTCCTTTCAGTGCCTGATGAGGAAAAGCCCCCTGCTTCCACCGCCTATCGGCATTTCAGCTCCAGAAAATGTTTTCTGTGCATAATAACTACCGCAGTCTGTGGGCACCGTGTCGGCACAGCGTGGGTTTGTCCACCTTTAATCAGTGTGCAGGCAGGAGAAGGGCTGCCCACCTCTGTGTATGGGTTGGTGCGCTGCCTCTTGGGGAATGGTTTGCTCTCTCGCCTGTCAGTAAGCCTGTGCTGCACAGGTCAGCCAGCACTGCATCAGGTCGTTTGGGAAGTCTGCGGGGCTGCCGGTGTGAGGATAAAGTTCTTTAAAAGGCGTCATTGCATGAAGAGTAAGTACCGCACTGCGTTTGTGTTGCACGGAGGCCGTGGGGGACGTACGGTCACTGCAGGATTGGTGGTATGCCGTGTAACCTTCTAAGCATAATTTACTGCCCTGTGTTACAAAGTGACTTCCGAATTTCAGCTGAATCACTTTTACTTTCCACGTTGCTGTAGAATTATGGGTGGACTTAAAAAAATCTTTTTCAGCAGCCTTGCCTCTCACTCAGGCAAAACTCTTCCAAAAATTATCAGGCTGATTTGTTGGTTTTCCTTTACAGCTGACGGTGCACCCAGGAGCCACAGTTACGACCAGCCGTTGATTTGTTTCCTGCTTGAGTGCCATAAAACGTTTTCAAGAGATGGAAGAAGATAAAGGGCAGAGTGCTAAAGCTACGAGTGTGGTGGGCGACTTGAGGAAAAGTTGGCAGACCTGGGCAGAGGATCGCGTTGAGTATCAGAGAAAGAACCCGTTCAGCAACGACAACAGGCTTGCATCTAAACCGGTGCATACTCACAGAGGAGATCCTACCTACGGGAGACCCCCTGAAGGGTCTCAGACAGAGCAGAGAGGGAAAGATGCTCACTCACACGTGGGTAAGGAAGTAGAAGAGCTGTGCTTGATCATTAGAAACACTGGAGAGGTCGGAGAAGATGGACATGTGAGTGTGACATTCGGGCAGCTGTTTGAAACATATGTGACTATTTCCAATAAAGTAGTAGGAATCTTGTTAAGAGCCAGAAAACATGGTCTGGTGCATTTTGAAGGTGAAATGCTTTGGCAAGGAAAAGATGATGACGTGATCATCACTTTACTAGAATAGCGCTTTGCCATCTGATGAATTCTGCTGCATGGTTCCGTTTGGAAAAACATGTCTGGATGCCATCTTGAAAGAGGTTTTCGTTAAAGAATTTCAACTCAACTGCTTACTGGGACGTGAGCAAGAGAGAAAACGGGTGAGAAGGATGAAAAAATATTTTCATAAAAATGGTAGAGATTTGGACAGAAATCACAAATAATCAACTAATCCATCACGCTGCCGTTGGATTGTCCTTTCATTATTATCATCCACTACCAAGTACACTGCAGTTCTTCAAATAACTCCACTGGCTTACTGCTTTAGGTTACTGAAAGTATAAATTACTAACTCGCTACCATACGACACTGATTCTTGAAGGTTGTGAAATACTCTCTGTGTGGGGGATTTTGATTTGTAAAACATGGAATTGAAAACTTTTATGGGAATTCATATACTTCTTAAAAAAAGGAGTCTGATACATAGCAAAAGTTTAGGTTATTTTCACATGGTGAAACTGAATAAATGGAAGTTATGTTGCCTTTCATGAGGTATATGAAAATTCCTGAATTTAAGGAAATATCACAGCAAAGATATTTGATGGTTCCTAAATTAGATGCATCTTGCATGTATTTTGGAGAGCTGCACTGCTATTTAATAGTCTGTTCTTATCATCATATCGTCTCCAAAACTTCTGTGTCTCTTGTTCTTTTTCGTCTGTATCTCGCACCATTTTTACCTGTTCTGTTCTAATGCTGTGTCATACCTTAGAAGATCACAAAGCTCTGCAACCTTCTTGGTGAATTCAGCTAATATCCCTTCATAGAAAGTAGGGTGCCACAACATAAAGAAGTGAAAGACAACTGAAACTGTATATTGGGGCACTGTGCATTCATGAGGGGAAAAAAATAAGGCTCTTCCTCTTCTTTCACCAAAATGTAGCAATGATGTTGTTTGTTTACAGCAGGAGGAGAGTAGAGTTCCTGTAGTGCCAAATGCATAAATAAAAGTACAGCGTGCAGTCCCATACCTCACTTAGCTGAGGCAGAGCTGTGCTTTGAGAGCACAGTTATGAGTTCTCCAAACTGGGAGGAAAAATGGTCTGCTGGTTAAAAAGGGACTGAAAGATGACCGGTAATAATTTCCTTGATGGTTCTTCTTGGGGAACTTTTTCTATGTTTAAAAAAAGAAAGGATTGGTTATATAAAACGGTTGTAATAGTGCTATTAAAAATAATCAGGAGCTGTACTTACAACAGTCCCCACCATGAAAACTGTTTAATTAGGAAAACAAAATCCTATATTTTACCAGTGCAAATAAAAGCTTTTATGTGGTGTTAACTACACTACTCGATGGGTCTTTAAAATAAGAATATTCTTTTGCCTCAAAAGGATATTGAAATTTAATACAAATTATGAACTTGATAAAAGTGATAGATTATTTTACACTATTTACATAAAAGAACATTTTTTGCAAAGAGTCTAAAAGAATGGGGTTTTGTTTTGATATTTTCATCCAATGGGGATTTGCATCAATATAAGCCTTTTGACTGAGCAAATAAAAATATAGATTTCATTATCCCTCTGCCTCCTTTTCCTACTGAAAAGACAATGAAAATAGAAAAAAGGGAAGAAATTAATATGCTGAAATAAGTATATCTGGGGGACAGGGGAGCCATATGCAGGTAGAGCATGGAGGGGGAAACAAAGGGTGGGTTTTAATCAGCGGGTACTTTTACCATGTTGGAAACTGGGGAATATGTGCTGCACCAGGCACTGCTGGTGTGTGTTCCCTTAGTTTTTCAAAACCACTCCTTCCTAAACAAATCTATGTCTTGCAGCTGAAAACAAGACATGTAATTTGTGATCTTTTAGCATGTTTAAAATGCTTTGTTTTTTGGAAAAGTGTTTCTTGCCAAAATGACATGAGCACACCTTAGTGGATTTCAGCTCCCATTAGATAAAGCCTGTACACGCATTTTGATGTCAAAGTGAATCAAGCTTTTTATAATACAGCTACAGAATGCTGTTTCTTTAATTCTAACAATTTTCTGATTCAGTCAGCGCTGCTGTAGCACTTGCGGGAAGCAGTATCAGGCAGTTCAAGTGTCGCCAGTGGACTAACAGGATGGTAGTATCAGGAAAAATAACACATTGCTAGACATTGCACAAATAATACATTAAAAGACACACAGTTGAGGCAGTGTGTAGCCTGAGCACCCTAAGATGCAAGTCCAGCTCATGCAAACTTCCTAGTTCTTAATTAAGTCTGGCTCAAGTAGTTAAATGACAGGAATCTAGGCTTCCACTGCCGTGTAAGTAAGTAGTTAGTGTTAGATGCTTATATGGCCTCTGCTGCACTCTCTCCTGCTGCTGGTTGGTTTAGATATCACTTGAGTACCTCTACAAGAGCTTTAAGCACAGCTCTGATGAAAACAGGTAGAAGCAGGCTAAGCCCCTAAATGAAATGTTCTTACCAAGTTTGGAAGTGACTACAAAAAGCTTGCCCTATCATGATATTTTGAATAAACCCAAGGATTATTATCAAAAAGATCATTTATAGAGGGGTAGATTTTTTTAAGCAATTATAGGGCCGAATTTCCTTTAGATGAGCATTCTCTAAAGAGTGACCAAAATCTTTCTGTGTCTCCATGCAATGGTTACAAACACCAAAACAGCTGCCAAACTGGGTCAGCACCCAGGCTGACAAATCCAATCTCCAGCTTCCAGCAATAGCTGTTATTTCGAAAGAAGTCTAAAAAACAGATAATACAATAGGTCAGCTTGTCCACTGGTACACTCCAGAATAAAAAAAATTACTCCTGAAGCCTGTACAGTCAGGAGTACATAATATCTAATGGACATGACTGAATTGAGCTACTAGTTGACAAGTTTTACAAAGTTCTGCTTCCTCATCTGCAATGTGAAGATTAGATTAGCATCTACAGATGAGACAGGAATTGAAACTTTTCAACAGGTGACTTTTTTGCAACAGGGCCCCATTACAGTAAATGGAACAGAATTTATTAAATTATTTTCACAAAAATTGTAACCTGTGAGGTTTTTTACTATTACAGATTATTTAGAGTAGTAAGTAAACTCTGACCTTCTAAAAGGTGTTCTTGCCCTACTAAGTTAACTTCCAGCTCTTCAAATCTCTCCTAAACTTCACTTCTTTGTGGCAAGACCCCTCAGTGGTCTTTCCTCTTCTTGCACTTGAAGTCTGTGAATTCTGCATCTGTTTTGGACTGTAGATTGTATAGGGATTATCTGTATTTTGTCTTGTCAAACACTGAAAGCACTTTCAGCACTTCAATAAATATTGCACATCAGTTTGAAATGACATCAAGTGAGTTCTTATGCAGCATTTTATTGTTTTCAAGTTTGTCAAATTTCAAATATGATTTTCACTGGTTTGCTCCCATTTTTATGCTTTTATTTACAACTCACACTTAAGAAGACTTCAGAATACCTTGAGGAGCTATTACCAATTTAATCACATTGAAAATGCTGTCCTTAGTCAAAACACAAACTTTTTTTTTTATTCTACATTTAACAGCGTGGTATGCATATCTGTTTCGCCCTTTCAGGGGGGGCAGTTAGTACTTCAGCATTAAAGCATTATTCTGTGGGTTTGCATTAGGTTGGGAGTTTATGTAAAACAACTGAGAAAAGAGTACAATTAAAGCTTTGTCATTGCTAAACAGTCAAAAAAGCAGCTTTTCTCAGGACTGCTAATACTGGATCAAAGAACAACAGAGCCAGGGGCAGTGGCTAAGCAACCTTCCTTTGCTTCTCCAGGCTCTTGGAGAGTAAGAGCTGCTGAGTTCACTCTCCGAGAGTATTTTATTGATCTGTGCTCACTGGAAAGATTTGGGAAGTTTTAAGATGATGTTACAATGCTGCTGTAGAAGAGGGTGACACAGTTAATGGGGTCTGCCCACTGCCTCTTCCAGGGGCTAGCCAGTAATTCTGAAACATATTCAAAGCATTAGGATAGGCTTTTCAGAAAATATTTCTTAGCCTAATTAAAAGAATTATCTGCTGAGCCTGAGAATGCTTGTCAATACAGCAGGAAAATGGAACACGGTTCTATGCTGAAAAACACTAATGAGGTACTGAGCATTCATCTCAGTAATTAATGTGGTGTTTAACACTTTGTTTGAGCTGTTTTGAAGCCTGTCTGCTAGTGTCATAGACAAGTTGAATTCCCCATCTTGCTCATCAGCAAAAGTTTGGAAGCTAGGTGTTACTCTGATTTTTACCTTTCCAGTCTCACTGTCATCAGTGGGACCCTTCTCAAATATAAGATATGAAAGTTGACCTTTGTGCTTCTGCATACATTTGACAATGTACTGGGTCTGGCTGGGATGGAGGTAATTTTTTTCAGAGCAGCCCATAAGGTGCTGTGTTTTCGGTTTGTGACTGAAACAGTGTTGATGACACACCAGTGTTCTGGCCATTGCTGAGCAGTGCTTGCACAGTGTCAAGGCCTTCTCTTTTTCCTGCTCTGCCCCTCCAGTGGGAAAAAAGCTGGGAGGTGGCACAGCCTGCATAACGCACAAATTGACCAGCAGGGATATTCCATGCCATATAATGTTATGCTCAGCAATAAAAGCTGAGGAGAGGGTTTTTTGGGGGGCGGGGGGGTGGGGGCAGCCATTGCTACTGGCCTGCTTGTGGGAAGTCATGAGTGATTACCTTTGCATTGCATGCCTTGGTTTTCTTTTTCCTCTTTCCTTCATTTATTAAACTGTCTTTATCTTAACCCGTAAGTGTTCCCACTTTTGCTCTTCCTATTCTCTCCCCCATCCCACTGGGGTCAGGGGTTAAGAGCAAGCAAAGGGGTATCTAGGGTCAACCCCCGCAGTCAACTATTCCATTGCACTGGAAGATCATTCTAAGATTAGCATTTATTCTGTTTTGTTTACTAATCCTTTTTGACAACAGTTCATGTTGGTACTTTAAATATTACATGTCACAGTTAAGCACAGTTACATAAATTAATTACAAATCAGCACACATACACAGTATTAACTCTTGAAAGATCTTAATGTTCAGATATTTCACAAAGCTAGGAGCCAGCTCAAACCTCCTAATCTATTGCACAGAAGTAGTCAAAGTTCAGTGGCTTCACACTCTTCCTACCTAATGTTACAAAATAAAACCCTAAAGGGCTGCAAATGACATGTGAGAGCCCACTAATAAGAAGACTTCAGGAACTAGGTCTTACAGAAAAGAGAGATGTAAACTCTTTTGGGTAGAAAACATTGTTCTTCAGAAGGGTGTGAACTTTCTGAAGTATTATGTATAGTCTACTATAAGAATAGTACATTGTACAACTAAGGCAACAGGTGCTGGATCAGTGGAAAACACTGAGAAGACTACGTTCAGAGAAGCTTGGAGGTGCAACAGAACCATCACCACCTCAGCTGCATCTAAATGCATAAGCCAAGGGCACTTGATCAGTTAGGCACCAAGAGATACACTCTGTGAATGAAGAAAATCCACTCCGTGTTTTCTGGAGTTTTAACCTTCCAAACACTCTGCCTGAAAATGGTATTGAAAAACAGAGTGCCAGCATTACTGATTAGAGTTGTACAGCAAAGGCAAATGTTCAGCAGGTTCCTCAGGCAACCGAACATGTTCCAATTTTGGGCTAAGTCCCTGCTATCCCAAATTCAAATCAAATTGCGATTATGCAAGCCTGCCACATACTCACTGCACTGAAGACCCGCTTCTCTTATGACTCCATTAAGAAATCAAATTTAGCCAAGGCATTAATCTCCAAGGGATTTCCAGTGAGAACAATATCAGAACCATCTAAAAATTGGGATTTTTTTTCTACCATCATGCAGAAGAGCAGTATATTAAATCAATTCCTCTGAACTCTCCACGTTTTTTGTAAACATACAATAACTAATTTAAAATATTGTGTACATAAGAGGGAAACAATCTTTAAGTCCAACACACAACCACTTACACATACATTTAAACTATATTCTATGTTATATAGCATTATCACATCTTGGGCACCTATTGCATTAACATTTACTATGTCACTGTCATGCAAATAAGACAGGTAATACATTAAAGTGGTTTAGCACCAGAAAGTTAGTAGTGTACATTCAGCAATGTACCTACTAATAACGAGGCATAAGTAACATATCATACAACTACAGATGGAAAGTGACATGTTTTAAATGTTACTTGCAAGCCCAGAACAATGCATCTTTAAAATAAAAGCTTGATTCTGCAACAAATATTCCCCTTGGTACCACATACATGCTGTTAGTAGTAACTTGTTGCCTTAGTTGAAATACATTCTGCTGCTATACCCCGCCTTTTACTAGGAAAAGTTCTCTGCATGTGTGCATATGTGTGTGTATGTACTATGTATGTATATATATACAAATATAACATTATAATTAAAATACATTGCCTTATTGTTAGAGAAGTATACAGACTCAGGTATCCAAATGGGAGAACTAGGTTGGCAGCTACAGATTCTGTGTGTATTTCCTCATAAGGAACTAAAGCTTTTTTGATCCTGGCACATTATTGGCAACATCAAACTGTGCAACCTTAAATCAGACTTCAAAGACAAACTGGCTAGCGACACAAGGCTAAGAGTGCTTTCAACTGGCAGCATTTTCAGTTTGCAGTCGCTCAATCAGTTGTTCAGCCTGTGAAAAAGAGAAAGCAAGGCATTAACTACACCATGAACCTTCAGTTTACTGAAAATTCCATTTTAAAAATAGTGACACTGACAAAGCATTTAGTTCTCATTTTTACAGAAAAAGCACACAAGAGAAGCAGAATACAATGACTGCTTTGAACAGCAGACTTTTTCACAGTTTCCATCAAACTCCCATTAGGTGATCAGAAAAGGAAACAGAACCTATGGAAGTCAGAAGATGTTTGAGCAAATAAATAGTAGACAAAGCAGAGTGGTTTTAAAGACCTCAGAAGACAGCAGTGCTCAGAACAACCAAGCTGTGAGACCTGGAATTCTTTGGAAGATGCTCCAGAAGGGCGTGCTGTGGCCTCTCATCACCCAACCAGCTGCACACCAGCCACACATGTTTCTGAGGGATGGAGTGCATTCACATATGTGGTTCATGTCACAAGATATACATCCATTCTTTAGTTATGTCGCTATGCTCACGCATCACTTTTCTCATCGTATGGCTATTTATGCATCTAGCGCATAACTGGGACAGCTGTATTTTGTATATGTAACAGCACCAGCACACAGAGCCCCCGGAAAGGCTCAGGGCAGAAGGAAGTCTGCCAGCATTGTTCTAGCAGGCCAAACTGGGCTCGTGGAGACTAACATGGGCACTTCTGAAACAGATCAGTCTACTATCAGCCTTTTTTTTGCCAGGCCCACTGAATTAATCTTTTATTTTTAACTAGTGCTTGAGGTTTTACTAAGATCTCAAAGGAACCATGTTAAAAGGTGAAAAGCTTAAGTTTGGCATGTTTTAAATACACACAGTAAAAATGCAATCAGCTACTTAGGGTAGGAACAACTTAACAGGAGTTAAGTAGCTCTTGCAGTTCATTTGCAAATAAAGCTAGATAAAGCATAGAGCAACTGAAAATGAAGTTATCTGAATTTTGTTTCGCATTCTTAAACAAGTATCACATTCAAGCCATTATAATTAAAAAACAAAACAAAACAAAACCAATCCAAGAACATTTTCCAACTTGACAACAGGGCAAAATATCTTTTGAAGTGCATCCATATTGGAAAATCAAGCTTGGTACAGATCTCCTGAGCTAATCCAAGATAGCAAGCAGTAAAACTACACAGCTATACTTATTTGAGGGCCAAACAGCTGTGTGGCGCTCTTTAACACAGCAGAGACACATCTGCTTTTTTCGAGGTAGGTGAGATCTCCAGCGAGGTACCACTGTGAAGAAGCCAAGTTTTTTCTCTTTAAGTAATAGGCTGTCTATAATCTTTAGATGAGACAGACCTTTTTCAACATTTTTGTTTTGGGGCTGTGCAGACACCAGGATGCTGTAGCTACATTGCAAGGATAGGTTCTTTGCTGCATCGAAGCAGTGAGAATAAGCTTTAGTCCTCGAGACAGAGATTTTCAAACAGTGATTTAGTCAGTGCCAGTTAGTCTCATTGCTTATTTCTACTGACATAAATCAGTACAAACAATGTTTCTGTAAAGCAGATACTTGTTTCAGTCTAAAGATGACAAGATGAAAAAAAACATGTGAAATGATACAAGCAATCATCACGTGGCCATGTTTTTCACCTAAATTGGACGAACCAGGGTATGTACAATACATAGCCCGTCACATTTGAATATATCCTTTCACATTAAAAAGCAAATACTTATAAAGCGTCCTCAGAAGCACATCACATTAACCTAAGCTACACATTAGATCCAGAACTACTGTGAATGTTACTGTCACTCCATTTCCCTTAATAAGCGTAAACATTAAAGTTACATGTTACCATTATATTTTCTCAAATATTTAATGCAAAATATAAATAATTAATAATTATAGTAATGACAAAAATAATTGCTGAAAGAATTCTTGTCACATTTTCAGCGTGCAATCAAAACCTACTGAAAAGCTTATCTGCATTACACTTACCGTGATAAACCAGTAGGAATTGATTCTGTAAATCAGTCTGGATAAGAATCCCAGCTGACTGGCTGGGGCCAGGACATGAAGATGCAAGTGGGATATTGAGCAGAATGGAGGCCAGTGAAAACCCATTCTTCAGAAAAGGAAAACAAGTAAAAAATACTGATGATGTTAATTCAGGAAGAAGTAGAACATCGCAAGTTATTTAACATGATCAATTGAATTAAGAACTCAACTCATCACATTTTCCTTGTACATAAAGGCAGGAACAAAAATATGCCTTTTCCTTTCATTACACTCTCAGGAAAACTTTTCACATATCCATTAACCTCCTCCTTCACATCTCTATATTTAAGATACATTTTGTTAAGGAGGGTTTAAAAAATAAAATGTATCTTAAATGTATCATATCTAGTTTTCAGCTGGAAAGCCAACTGTCACTAGATGAATGTAGTTTCTACCTATTTTAATCATGAAGGCCCAGTTCCCTATACTCTGCACCATTTAAATTACGTTACAATTTACCTCGGCCCTCAAAGGCACTGACTTAAACTAAAGGGTGCAGCACTGAAATCAAATGAGTGCAGGTATGACTGAAACACAACGCACTGCCCTGCTTGAATACGGCTAAGTTTACCTCTTTTCTGGAATCTAAGATTTAGAGCATATTTTCAGCACGTAATTAAAGAGCACCCTTTAAAATAAGTTGTTTGAAGTGCCCTCCCTATCCCAGGATGTGGACAAGAAAGAATCTCAGAGTTGGAACATAATCTGTGCTGGAAATTCATCAGTAAAAAAGAGTTTATATTCAACGACAGCACATTCTACTTGAGAAGTCATGCGATAAGTCAATGCAGACCCGATTTCTTCAATAAATCATAATGCAGTTGTTGCCACCATCTCTAAAATAGCATTCTGAGAAGTAAAAAACCATACTCAATAAACACAGAAGATTTCCATTACATACCTTATATCATTCAAGTCACTAAAATTATTTCTCTGGAGGACAGCTTTTCCAACTTCCATCATTCTCTTCACTATTAAACGCAAATACATTTCATTTAATGTTTAAGTAGTATTTTACAGATCATATGTCATCAAGTAATTTAAAAAAGGTATTCTTCAGAATATTAACTTCAACAAACTGATTATACTGAAATCACAAACATGGGATTTTCAAAATATAAATACTGTAACTACTCATAATCAAACAAAGATTGTCAAGACAGTGCTGTGCAATGATTGACATGTAAACTGCCACGGTTACCAATTTCCACACTAGTGATGCTTTTAAGTGTTGTATGATTCCAACAACTTTGGCCAAAGCCATGCTATCACCACACCCTTATTAAAAAAACCCAACAAATACTGATTGGACAATTTGACGATGTTTACATTAATTCTAGTGTTATATCTCGACACAGCTACAGGACTTTGATCTCTAGGTCCTGTGCAGCCTGGTATAAGTTAGGAAGTTTCAGGGATGGTACACAATTTGAAAGTAAAATAAAATAAAACTCTCAGTCCTACTTATTACTAGGACACAGTTTCATTGCTGTATCACTGAGAAAAGAAGCAACCCTAATACAAAAACTCAAGGCAAAATTCTAAGGAATTGTCTTGAAGCCAAACACATATAGAAGTTGTTTCTGGAGAAAACTACCCTAGGTTTAGAAGAGGAATACAGCGATGCAAGATTGGCAACACGCAACTATAAGTCTTTTCTTGCATCACCTGTAAATTTCCCTAAGGTAGAATCTCTTCATGCATGTATGGCTGTAGTTTCTTCTGTTATTCAACACACTTAGCCAGGTGCTTCTTGTGAAACAAATTCCAGGACAATGTTTTCTTAAGAAAAGAAAAAAAGCCTATAAACAATAAATCATAGCTTCAATACTTTAGAATTTTATCTTTTGAAAAATTATGGAAATTTATTGGAACATTATTTTCCTTTCTCTTCTCTCACTCACTTTTTTCCCGAAAAATAATGTAGCACTTATTTTAAAATATACATTTTATAAAATCCTTTATAATTTTTCATGTAATTTAAATTGTGTGTATATCTAAGAAAACGCAATGAAGTAGCACATAAACACTTTAAAAATAAAGTTGCAATTCCAACAAAGTGCAGAGGCATCTATAATGCATGCAAACAAAAGAGATTTTGTGCATCAGTGCAACATTTTTCTAGAATTGCACAAAAAAATGTGCTATTCTAGAACAGCACATGGAAGTTCCCAGGAATGGTAAGTCCCCACCTATACTCACACCATCTATTTCCATGTTTATATCCTCAACCAAATAGTGCTCAAAGGTATAATTTACTTGACAACACACTAATTAAGGCTGCGCAGAATGATTTTCTTTCACATTAAACACACATGTACAGCCTTACCTATGGGTATGTGTTCTGTCTTCAGTGTTTTGCAGTTTCCCATGTGCTCCACTGGCACCACCAGATAGTGGTGGGGGGCACCAGGTCTGATATCTCTGAAGCAAACAAGGTCTTCATACTAAAAAAGGATGCAAACGTATTAAATTGATTAGAACGAAGATATTGGCAAAGAGTAGGTAACAAAGTCCGTCTTCCCCATATCAATGTGATACTTAATATCATAGTCGAAGTAACTAGCAAAAATCTTAAGATTTTTGGAGCCAGCCTGCAGAAAGACTTGTAAACACGCTTTGTGTCCTCAGTTGACCTTCTGCAGTCAGGATTCCTCGGTGTCTGCTTTAAGGTTTCTAGCTGTTGTGCCAACGTTTAAGTGTAGCAAGATATTTCCTTTCTGACCAATGTTTCACTCCCGTCTCCACAGAAGAGTTGAGGACCCTTAAGACTACCCCACCCCCGCCAAGCCTTCTAAAGCGAGACCCTTCGCCAGCCGGCGGCCCGGGCACCGTCTTACCGAGAGGGAGAGAGGGAGGGAGGGAGAGAGGGAGGGAGGGAGAGAGGGAGGGAGGGAGGCAGAGAGGGAGGCAGAGAGAGAGGGAGGGAGGGAGGGAGGCAGAGAGGGAGGGCTGGCACCGCGCGACCGACAGACACACCACTTCAGGGTTTGATCCTTCATTCTCGGATTAAGCCGCCTCGGCCCCTTCCCGCTCTCCCGGGGCCCTGCCCGCTCTGCAGGCCCCGGCGCCGAGCAGCTCGGGAACCGGGATCCGCACAGCCGCCCTCAGGCAGCATGGCGACAGCCCGGATTTGGCTCTTCATTAGAAACCGGCAACGAACAACAGCCACCCGCCCAGGCCAACAAAAGCCTCCCGGCTGCTAGCGGGGAGCTGGCCCGACCCGCACCTCCGGGAGAGCGAACAAGGGCGGCGGCGAAGGGCGGAAGCGGCCGCGGGACCGGGACACCGCGGCGGGACACCGGGGGGAGGCCGCCGCCGCCGCCCGGGCGGCCCTCACCCACCTCGCAGGGGAGCAGCGCCGTGCCCGGCTCCTCCCGGCGGGCGATCCTGCAGAACACGCACTTGCCGTCGTAGCCGCCGCCGTTCCCGGCTTCTCTCCCCTCGGCGGCGGCCGCGGCCGCCTCCCCCGCCATAGGCCCCCCCGGCCCTCGCCCTCCGCCTGCAGCCACCGCCCGACCGACGGGACCGCGCGCGCCCCCTGCCGGCGCGTGGTGCTCGCCGCGAGCACCAATGGCGGAGCGCCGGGCCGGGGACCAGCCACAGGCACCCGCGTCAGCGCCCCGCCCACCTGCGCGCCTCCTCCGCCGCCAGGGGGCGCGCGCGGGCCGCGGGAGTTCCCCTCCCTCCCCCGTGCGGGAGGGCACCGCGCCCGCGGAGCTGGGGGGCTGTCGCCCCGCTTACAGCTCCTCTGCTAGGGAGGGGGGGACTTCCTAATCAAGCCTCAGGCAGCTCAAGCAGGAATGGATGCAGTCTTAGCTTCACCCAAGACACGGACAGGCTCTTCTCTCAGGTAAAATACCGGATTCCCTCGGTGCCGTGAAGCAAAGCTCCACCCCCACGCTGAATTACACACCTGAAGCATCAATAAAAATACATGAGGTCTGCTCCCCGTTTTCACTAAAACAAAGGTACAAACTGGGAATAAAATGAAGTGAATGCATTCTGAGCTCATTCAATTCATAGAATCATAGAAAGGTTTGGGTTGGAAGGGTCCTTTAAAGGTCATCTAGTCCAACCCCCCTGCAATGAGCAGCGACATCTTCAACTAGATCAGGTTGCTCAGAGCCCCGTCCAACCTGACCTTGAACGTTTCCAGGGATGGGGCATCTACCACCTCTCTGGGCAACATGTTCCAGTGTTTCACCACCCTCATCATATCAACTCCTTCCAAAGCTAGCAGAGGGTATTTTTAAGTGGTAGCTAACCTTCACTTTCTAAAAATGTTTTCTTAGTAATTTGTACTTTAAATCGCTTGCACTGTTCATTAGACTAGAGTTGCAGAGCTGCAGAATCCCTGACGGCAGAATTTCGATGGTTATGTTCTTCATGCAGCCCAAATGGCACAAAGTTCCCCAGATGACAGGCCATAGTGTTTAAAGAGTTAACAAGTTACAAAATGTAGAATGAGATTTTTAAAAAATGTCTTTCAGAGCATGCAAGCTGTGCTTGTACAAATATGACATGGTTAGCTATTCTACCTGAAGAACTGTATTTGCCAGCAATTGCTGACGTGCAGAAGGTGAGGCAGAAGGTCAGCAATGAGCTGACCTGCTCCTTTTCCCTGCTACAAACAGGCAAATGAAATCTTGAAAGTTTACACACAAGGATTATTTTGAAAGTAACTGGGTTTGGGTTTACTTTGGTATGAAGCTAGCTTCATACAAAACATCCAGTGCAAAAACTGTACTGAAACCAGCACCAAATTGAACATCCGCACTTACCTGAGTATTTACAAGCCTTACTGTGAATGAGCATTTCACCGCTGTACTCAATCAAGAATCTTTATCCAAGTACTGCTAAAGTACACATGCTTCATGTTGCAAGAACAAACTTTTGTTCTCCGAGAGAAAAATTACTAGTGACTGTGATTTTTCTCTTACTTTATATTAAGAAAATTCTTACTGCCATTTCACTCAAAGCAAAGTTCACAGGTAACGTTCTGCTTCATGCGTAATCGTAGTTTGTTTTTTCTTAATGTGACCTCTGTATACCGTAAAACCATTGAAAGCCAAGAACCAAGTACTTTTAAGACATTGTATGTCTTTGTCTTGCTTGGACAGAAAGAAAAATACATGAACACTTTAGCAACATAAAAAGGGTGCACACAAAAATGATGTACACAGACTTTTGACTTCTGGGAACAGGTTGGTCAAAAAAGATGCAGGAACGCATGTCATTCATTACAGCTGAGAGAAGCAATGAGAACTACTAGGTCAACTGTTCAACCGTTTACTGGTATTTCTTAGCCCTCTGTCACAGTCTGTCTTTGAACTCAACACACAGCTCTATTTTAGGAGATGCCATACCACACACACAAAAAAAAAAACCCTCAAAAGCTCCCATCTCCTCAGCCATGTTTCTAAAATACGATAGTGCTGGAATTCTCTTTTAGAGGGGAAGCGTAGGTATTTGTCAGCATAACCTGTAACTTAAGCTGCATCCTTTCATCTTTTATTCAAATTTTAGTACACTTTAAAGAGAAAACATCTGTTACAAGTTTCTGAATGCATAAATTCCTTTATTGAAAATATTGTGATAGCACTGCATTACATATATTAAATATTCATAGTTTCAAGGGTCACAGAATTTTGATTGAACAACACTGTTTTGAATATAGACCACAGCGTTTAGATATGCTCTGACAAGGATAATATAATGGAGTAAGTTGTAGGTAGCAATAGTGAAATGTATGTAAAATGTTGAACTTGGTTGATTTGTTTTTTTTTTTTTACCATTAAGTGGTCTGCTACCATTTAAAAAAGCAAACAGTATTAGATATTCCTGGTATCTTCAAAGCGGTATGCTGTTAGCAACTTCCAAAATATTTTACAGCATTACCAATAAGAACTTTATTTATGGCTGCAGTAGACCACATAGAAGGGAAGTGTGAAAAGCTCACGTGCAGCATGTTACAGGCTTACTGTATATAGCGTTGGCTTTTAGACTGTGAAATTTCTGTGCAGGATTAATATTTAGTAAAGCTTTGGAAAGAAAACCACTTGGTTGTTGTGGGTTGTTTTTTTTTTTTAATCTATTCAAAAAGGGAAGAATAGTAACTAAATTGAGTTGTATTACTCAGTTAATAATATTCCAAAATCAGACTGTACTGTTTAATGCATGGAAGCACACTACAGTTTCTAAAACCTGCCTGTCTCAGGACTGTGACACATTCGAGCCTAAGGGCAGGACAGCATCTTAATGTTGGTTGGGTCTGGATCGTGTAAACAAAACCACAGCATAATAGGAAAGCAGAATTCTTCAGCAAGCAGTAAAGATTGCCAGTCCTCTGTTGCACTTGCTCTATTTACTGAAATTTTAAATTTTGTAACATACAGTCTTTTCAGTGTTGGGGGGGAAGTATCCAATTATTTAATGAAATACGAAGAAGAATATTTAGTTGCCTGTCAAATCCTAAGCCAGCCTGTTGCTTCAAGTCTTCTTCAGGAAGGAAATCGTATATATAATTACTAAGAGAAAACAAGTATTACACTGACATGACCTGGCCTGTTAGGGAAATAGCATTCTTCTTTAAATCTCAATTGTATTTTCTCCTTAACAAAGCAGTTATTCTTCCATTTGTAGAGAACTGCTCATAACAGCACAGCATGTGGCTTATTTTGAATCATTTGGTGGCGATACAGAAAAACAATCCTCTCAGAAGTGTCCTTCGTAAACAGTCAAATAATACTAGGGCAGATGCTCAGAGCATGCTGTCCCAATTCTGTTGACTGCAACAGAGCTGATACAGTCTATACCAGGTGGCAGTTTGCCGAATGTCTCCATACACTGCCAAAATAATAATCTATTAACAGGAATGTGGCAGCAGAGTTAATAAGAAGCACTATCCACCTTCTCCCTCATCCCAGAAAAAAACCAAAACAGAATTATGCACTCAAGTGTTTCTGCCAGAAAACAAACCCTCTAATTAGGGTAAAATGAAAACCAAATCTCATTTACAAAATAAAAATACAAAAATTAACTTCAGAAATCAAATAAATTGATTCAGAATAAATGCCAATGCATAAGAAACCTACCTGAATAGTAATTATCAAACTGATATTTGAAACATTAAAAGAAGAAAACTCATAGCTAGTACATTTAAAAAAAAATCTGCTATACAATAACAATAAATAAAAAGATTTTAAAAACATGTTCCCTTAAGTGCTGTGTACACCTATTTCTGATTCTTTTCCATGGCAAACAGTATGCTGTAGATTTTGGTAAAGTAACCTTTTATTTTTGGTTAGCATTTGTACGTTGAACATAAACACACATGGAATGTACTAGATCATTATAGTTTTCCCACAGGATCTTTTTCACAGTTACAGAAAAAGTTTTCAACTTATACACCATCAATGTTTTCATAAGCAACATATCTTCGATGGAGGAGTGTTGGAGGAGGAAGTAAAAATCACTTCAGACTGATCTCCTGCTGTTCTGTTCTGTCTCTTACTGCCTCTCAAAACCAGCTCTGTTTTTTCTTGGGTTGGTTGTTTGGGTTTTTTTGCGTAGTCATGCTCTGGTACAAACTTGAGGAAAAAGCGTGTAACATTGTGAGGCAGCCTGCACCTTCTAGTTAGCGTTTAAGTGCCTAATGGATCCGGTCCTTAAGGCAGTCAGTATTTCATTCAAATGTCCATACTTCTACGTCTTGTATTATGAAATCTTCTTTTTTAGATAAGATGTCATTATTGAAGGTGCTGCAGGAGTTGCTTCGCCCATGATACAAATCTGCATCTAACCATAAGCCAAACCGGCCACTAAAAAGGAAATACATGACAAATTTCAGGTATTATATAGTAGTAAAAATACTGGAAGCTGTAGAAACAACCACAGGAGCGAAACGGGAGAATCTAGGTAATTCTGAGGATCTCCTAGACCAAATGTGAAGAGCTTAATCCTGGCAAAGCACTTGCCAAAAAGCTTGCAGAGCAGTCCCCTCACTTTTCTTTGCACCAGCAAGTGGGGTAGAGCACAGGACCCAGCGTCCTTCGGCTGTTGCACCACTGGCTGTGACTGACATCAGGGCATGGATGTCAGGGTCCCTTCCCTGGCTGTTTGGATGTGAACACAGCCCCTTCTGGTTTAGGAGGAGGAGGAGGAGGGGGGTTTATACGTTGACAATGCAAACTATGCCCAGACATCCCATGGTGCAGCCTGCAGTCAGCTTTAGTTAGTTGTATAGCTTTAGCCCTCTATTTCACACCCACCGACCTTTGAAATGTAGGACCTGATTAAGCACTGTCTGTATCCTTGCTCTGTGTAGCAACAGAATAATGACAATTTAATAAGGACCATGTGAGAAACCGTAGAAGCTGATGGCAAAACTGCCATTAGAGATTATCTTCCAGTGGCAAACCTCTTCAGCAATGAGACATGTATTTACCCATAACACACTTTTTTCCTATCTCAAACAAACAAACAAATTAATTGCCCAACATCAGTCACACTAAGCAACAGAAATTGCTCTGGGATTGTAACAGAAATCAGATTGCTGAGGTATCTGACCTAAACAGTTTACTAAAAGTAAGTTCAGCCATTTTACTGATTAGTTTTTCTTGCAACTACCATTATCCCTATTCTCATTAAAAAAAAAAATTAGCTACATCATTTGAAAACCAAACATTCACTCACCCTCCCCCTCCGAGCTCTAGAGAGCTGGTGTCTCCATTGATGAAGTAGGTGTTCTCTCCACTCCATTTGAATACCTGAGGGGGGGAAAAAACCCAAACATATTTGGACTGTGAGGATTATTGTACTCTAAAACTACTGGGGACTGACTCTTAGCAGGTATTTTTTTGGTGTGGTCACATTTTATTTTTTTTCTTGAAGGGGAGGAGGAAGAGGTAATAGGTAGAAAGTAAAGGAACAATACATATTTAAAACTATGAACAAGGCACCCTAATCCTTTTTAAAATTCTGCTTGCATCTCTAAATGAATAGGCATTCTGTTAAAAAGGAACAATATGTTCAGCATTGAAAAATGCGTAAGCCATGAACATTAAAGGGTATTTCAGTAGCACTCTTATCTCTGGTTTGTTGTCACTGTGATCCTAAGCACGTGTGAAATTATACCCTATTCTTGGTATCACTGCCTTCCAAGGTGAGTCTTTGACAGTCCACTTCTTATTCCTCCCTGCTTCCCCCTTCAAGCCACTTAAAACCCTCTCCTCAGCCTTACAGACTGTCCTCTCGACACTTCAGATAATTACAGCCACTTTTGCTTAAAGCATTGAACCAACGCGTGATTAACTGCATTCATCAACAGCTGGCACATCTTCTAAACTCAGATATGCTGTCTTCATAAAAATCTCATAAATGTTCCAGCAGTGGAACCCAAAAATCTTATTTGAGAAAGTGAACACCCACTTACCTTGAAATTTGGACTGAATGTGTAGAGGAATGTTTCACCAGTGCCATAGTAATGGTCACTAAACCTGAAGGGATGCGTAGCATACGCTCCAAATATCTGTCAGAATAAAACTACTTTTGAGGACAGTGCAAAATTCAAGAGAAAAAAACCCAAACATTTCAAAATACTTTTTAAAGAACAACTGAGCTGCTGTTTCATATTAGAAGAACCAACTAGTAAAGTACATCAGATGAGCAAGTACTCCTGCAAATCTTTTGTATCCTGCAAGTTAAAAGCCAGATGACAACAATGGCAACAGGAATGCTGACTCTAGGAGCTATTGGAGTACCAGACCTCCACAGAGGCATTATTTGTGATAGCCCGTTAACTGAGATACCTAAGGAAGATACTTCCATGAGCACTATTAAAAGGAGCAGTCACTGCAATTATGAAGCTGGGGAGGGTATTAGTGTTGATGTACTTTCCCACCTGTAAGTTTAGTTTAAGCAGTAGAAAATATAAAAGAAAACACCAATGTCTTATTTTGGTATGATGTTATTTCATGGCATGACTAGTACTTCATAATGATCACTTTTTATAATGTTGCCCTTTCAGTCCAACCCCTGCAGAACAAGCACGCTTTACCTGGTTGTCCATATCCTTGATGACGAGGAGAACCGGACTGTCGAGAGACGATGATTTACGGTACAGAGTCTTCAGGCTAGTCCCATGCTCCAGTGTACTGTATGCAAGCCGCCATGGATATCCCTGCACTCGTGCAGGCAAGCGCCGGGCAAGCTGGGCAACAAACAGGAGGAAATGGTTACATATTCAATAGGTTGGGTCACAGGTGGTGCCCCAGACTATTCCCTTTCTGCAGGGGCTTCTGAGCCAAAAAATGGCTGTCAAGGGAGCAGCTGATGCCAGCAGCTTAACGTCTCTGCCACATGCATGTGGCCTTGTACTCTGAGCGCATCTGCCTGCATTCACATCACCTGTGAAAGAGATCTCAAAACTGGCACCCCCTTTCTGAGCACTGAAAGAGTTGCCAGTCCTCAGTACAACTCAAACTCCAGAGCTGTGAAACATAAAAATATGCTTTCCAGGTGAGCCAGTGCTTCAGCAAACAAGACCTTGCACAAGGACACTCCAACATACTAAGTACTTTCCAAACTCTTAAAAAGCATTGGCCTTGCCTCCAGAAGGCAGAATGTCCCATACTCGGCAGAGACAGCACCACAGCTAACAAGAAAACTCAAGGTTTTTCTAGCCATACCTGCTCTATGTGCATATTCTCCAGGAGGGCGCTGTGATGCTTTAAGACAGGCAAAGTATCATCATCATCATCTTCATAGTAACTGCAAACGCTCTTTCGTCGTTTTGCTTCTTCCACAGTAATGATCTGAGGCAAAAGAACAAGTGTCCAACGTAAAGCATAGCTCTTACGCTGTCAATCCTCTGTTGAAGCAAATTAATTAAAAACAACATACTCCTCAGCTGTTACACTGTGTGGAGCAAAACCGCTGTATGGGATGATTGTATCAAACACAGGGAGCCTCAAGCAAATGGGGAAATTCTTAACTGGCAAGGTGTCTTTGAGACAGCATGGCCAGAATTTCTTCTCTCCCTGGTGACCTGCCACAGCTGTAGAGTCCTTTGGGATTAATAAACATTGAGATAACCAGGTGACATCATGTGGTCTGTCTCAGACATACTTGGTCCCAAGTCAGAAGGCTGAAGTGCACCTACTTCCGATGCATACTACATGCATCTGAACTAGATGTCTTGTGGGAGTCTAAATGAGGAGGACATAGAAGTTTCTTTGTTTTCTCTCATGCAGCTAGTTGAGTACATTAATTCTTTTCTCAGGTGCTAATGCATGAGAATATGGAAAAGTTTAAAATTCCACTTCTCCAGCAGCTTTTTCCTGGTTTTCTTTACTGACTCAGACATGGTTTTGTGTATACAAACTCAACCAGCATGAATATAGCAAAGAAGAAAAATGCAAATCAACTTGAACAGGTATTCTGAAGTTCTGTCTTACGGGAAACGTACTGATTAAGATTTTGAGCATCCAGTTTATGCAAGTTCTTGAAAATACTCATTCGGAGAGTCAAGGTCTTTATAAAATACATTCTTACTTGAAAATGATCAAACAGCTCTTTGGAAACTTCTATTTATTCCTTTGCTTAAGACTTTATAAAGAGAGCATACTGTAATATTTTAAAAGGTGAGTCCATATAAGTATTTCCAATGTGAATTTAAATACTTACAAAACAAAGCACAGACTTCTCTCCAGCAACTAGAAGTAAGCCACACTACCTTTTTCCATAAAGCTGGAACCAAAATGAGAATGCGAATCCATACACTTAATGCTTGTCTATAAAAGGACTCAGCAGCCTACAAGGTGCTGAGAGAGACAGGGAACAAACTGTGAACACCATGCGGCATGGCCAGCAAACAGGAGCCCAAACATGGCATGGGGTGGGAGCACCCATGGTGCCCGGAGCTCACCGCAGAGGGGAGAACGCCGCCTCGCCCCTCAGCAGCAGCAGTCCGGGTGTCCTGGCTCCTGACAAGCTGCTGCTGGGATGCTCGGCCTCCCGGCTGGCAGAAAGCATCATCTGGCACAGCTGGAAAGCTGCTAACACTTCAGTGCAGATTGGGGTGCTTAGCGAGTGACAGGAGCCTCAGCTCCGCACAGCAGTGGAAGGTGAGATGAGGCACACTGCGTTCAGCAGCGGGGCTTTAGCTGGGGCTCGGTGCCACCATGGCAAACAGGAAGCAACAGCAAGAGCTCAAGAGATAGGGGTGATGAGAAAGAAAAGGGGAAGCAAGGAGGCCTAATTACAAAACAAGCAGAAAACTTTAAACCACCTTCCTTCCATGAGCATATCACCACAGAGGTTCTTATCTTGGAGCAGGAACCTCAAGATGTGGCTGCGGAGCACACTGCGCCACTGCCACACACCTCCCTTCAAATATGGCTTCCAAAAAACATTCACCTTTCACAGGGATAAAGTTTTGCATAATTCCTCCATGGTTTCACGATCACTGCTTGAACTTGCAGAAGCTGTCAACAGTCGAGGCAACTGCCAAGAAGTGCCTGGAGGTCCTGCACACACCTGCCCCACAGGCAAGAAAACAAATCCACTGGACTGACTCCAGGTGCAGATTTAACCACACCACAAAGCACAGAGAAGGAACTTCTCATGAAGACCAGGACTGGTGAGGAGTTCACCGTGGGTAGGACAAAGCCCTAATACCGTCAGTCACACCTAGCATCTCCAGTGGGATGCGAGCAACATGTCCACTGCATGCACTCATGTCCAGCCTGCACTCACCTGCAGACTCCTGGAGCTGAGCCCAGGGCAGATGCCCCGAGCAGGGCACCTGGGCACTGGTGCTCCAATGCACACAGCAGGGTTAGGAAAAGACAGGAAGGACCACCACAAGGCAAAATCCAGCCTGCAGAATTAACGTTATTACGTGCCCCTGCGCACCCAGGCAGTAGAGGTATTCCTGATGGTGATACTGGAAGAGCTGTACAGCTGCATCCTGCCCCTCCAGCCCAGGCTCAGTGGGATCTAGTCCTGGATCTTCTAAGACTGGAGGGAATCCTGTGCCAGAAATTTTTTCATATGGCCAATTTCAGGGAAGTTTGCACTGCAAAATTAAGATAAATTTAAAAAAACCCCAACAAACTGTTAAAGGAAAATGGTCTTTCTGCTTTTATCCTTGTTCTTTTTTCACTTCCTGAATGATTTTCCTTCCCTCCTCATCTCCCAGACCATTATTTAACTTTTTTTTTTTTTTTAAAATGAACACTTTTTTTATCTTTTATCAAAAGTACCCAACTCCTCTTTCGAAGACTATTTTCTAGGAATAGCCTCCCCTCAGGAGGGGGAGGAAAGTATCACAGTACATCAACCAGCAACAGGTATCTGTAGCAAAATGCAACCAAACTCACAGACATAGGCAACCACAGAAAAATCTATTAACACAACTGTAAATTGCAATTCAATTCCAAAGACAGACAAGCCACCCTCTTCACTGCATAGATAGGCATTCAATCTATAACTGAAGCGCACATTTGAATGAAGTTTGGAGTCAACAACTGCAAAAAAAGAGATCTGCAAGATCAGATATTTACAGACTACACAAAAGCAGGAACAGATGAAAAGAATCAACCACTACAGAAACCGGATCTACAAAATCTTTTAAAGATTTTATGGGACTGAGAAAGCAAGCTACCTGGGGTGGAAATACCCTGTTAAAATTCATTTGAGTACGGAGCACATTTTTTACTAGGACAGAAGTGCTGTATCAGATGCACGCTGTTCAAACAGGGACACAGTTCAACATACCTCCACAAAAGGTTCCCCCTGGTCAGGTCTGGCACAGTAAAGAATTCGAATATTCAAAGGCATTTGTTTCCCTTTCATCATCTACCAGTTTATTTTGCAGTATTCGCTAGACTTCCCTGCTCTAGTGGCAAGAGCTCTCACCCACAAGCATGACAGACAGCTACTGCCTGTGGCACGCTGTGATAAAATTGCTTATATGCTTCTCTACAACCACACTTTCTGTTTCCCCACAAGGGAGAGAAACTCTTACAGTAATCATGCCCAAATTTGGACTTTCAAGAGATTTCCTGGCAGACCTACTTTCAATTTGTAAAGCTTGAATATATTACAAATAAGAGAGACATACCTTCAAGAAGCTGTTTCCAGCTAATTCTTCTTCCAATACATATTTAAATAAAACAATGAAAGAAAAGCTCCCAGTGTGCCAAGATCTCTCCCACCTCTGTTCTTCAGATCATTGGCCCTCCTCCTTCATTTTGGTTTTATGAAAATGGCATACAAATAACTGAACAGTGAAATCTAGTGCAATATACGACTGCACTCAGCTCTGAGCAAAAACAAGGAAGGAACAAAGACTTTTTTTTTTTTTCTTTTCCTTACCTTGCACTTCACAAAACACCAACATTAAGAAACTACAAAACTGTAAAAATAAAAGCTATTTGCAATTAGAGGTGATGTTACTACATTTCAAATCACAAGCCCCATTCCCAAGCTCCGCTTTTGAACAGGACAACATACTTTGAAGACAGAAATGCTTAAAAAAAAGAAAAAGGCAGTCAACTTTTAAAAACAAGTTTAAGACAAAAAATCAGATCACTTTTTAAATCACCATCAAGATATTTCCCACTTAGGGATTTATCTGTTTTTTTAATTAAACCCGTACCCTTAGCACAGCAAGCGCTTCAGCATTCAGAAATACCATTAAAAAACGTGTGCGAGCTTATTTCCCTTAGAAACTAGGCTTTGTATGCACAAGAGACAGACAACAAATGCAGGCATGACAAGTAGTTAAAACAGATTGCAAAAGCCCCCACATGAAAAAGCCAAAGTCCCAGTCTAAAACCTATCCATCTTACAACCAATATTCAAACAGTATTGCTGCATGCACCTGAGAAGCAAGGGTATGGCACATCACATACCAATCCATTTCAACCAGCACACAGGAGTGTCTGTTGGTGTTTACGTATACATATACATTTTGAGTTTTATTTGTAGCATTTAAATACAACACGAATTTAGCAACGCTGACAACATACACCTGTATAGTTTTGCAAAAGGCTAACCTCACATAACCAAAATATTTACACAACTTCTGTTGGCTGCACACCACAGAGCTCCCAGTTGTTTGCCTGCTCTTTCTAAGGGAAAAGAAAGGAGGACTAAAGGAATATGAGTACATTTGTGAGACAGATACAAGCTTTGAGGAGACTTCTACATGAAGCAGAAAGCATTATAAAGAAACACCATAAAAATCATCACAAGAGCAAGTGCTGAGATTCTTAACAGGTGATGTACACTTGATATGCACTTACTTCATACAACTGCGGAAAGCACTCACCTCCCAGCTTTTAGTAGTGGGCTCACTGAAGAAGTTGTCTATCATGTCAAGCTCCTCCTTTTCTACCACGACAAAACCTTGCTCTTTGGCATCCTTCCCATATATTTCTGGTGACCACTGAACAAAAAATGTGTACAAGTGATCCACCCTGTAAACAGAAGAGGAGGAGACAACCGTTGTGCAGTGGTCCACGAACACAGCACTGTCATGTAGTACTGAGGTTTTGCCCGATGACAAAGAAGGGACAACCATACAACAGGATACCCATATACTTCCACCCTCACGTACCACACAAGGCAATAGCTCCTTCCACCTGGCAGCCTGAAGCATTTTAAGGTTTCGCTGCTTTCTGTTCCCACAATATTTTTTTCCTCCCTTTTCTATACACACAGCCAAAGCATCACGGAAAAACTAGGTGGCTTGTCCAGTCCCACACAATTTGTATTAAGACAACAAATTGTTTGGTACTAGATCATGCTCACAAAGTGTTACGTCCATAAAAAACCCCCCACTTTAATTATTTAGTTTGACCTCCTGTACAAACCAAGCCATAAGATATCACCAGTAAAGTCTACGCCACGTTTCTAGCTGCCCTTTAAAAGTTATAGGAACTAACCACAAAGTAACTCTTCACTCTGTTAGCATAATGAAAATAAGTAGTTATTGACAGCTTTGCTTATGATACAGTACCAGCAGTGTATGCACTTCCATAAATGTAGTCAGCTCTCAATCACTGTCTTTAAAGAGAAGTTCTTTGACAACATCCGTAACAAACAGTGAAACAATTTCTAAAGAAGGAATTTATGTAGTATATTGAAGTTAAAATGAACACATGCCGTTTCAAACAGGAATGCAGTAGTGGATATACTGTACAAGAAGTTGAATTGCCAGCAAAAAAAAAAAAATCAAACCCTAATTATAGAGGACAGATATATGCTTGCACAAATAATCTTAAAAGACCATTTCAGCACTGTTGGATTCTGTTCAGGGTCACTAGTGTAATTCCAGAGATTTTTCCAACTGAGTCTTCATTTTTTGTTCTACACTCCTACCAACGAGGGCTAGAGTCTAATGTCAGTTATAACTGCATAAACTGACAGCCCTGAAATTGTTGCCTGCTCATGACAGCTACACTAATTCACAGTCAAAGGGAGATATTTGGAGGGGCTTGACACACTTTGGCCTCAAGAAATTTGGATCCAATTTCCACTGCTCTCAGAAAGAATACAGGATTGACTTTGCTTCATCATGGAAACGTCCTCTTAACCATGAAAAAAGAACAAATAAGCATTGCCAAGAGTTTTTTCTCTTCTCCTTTGCACGTTCACAAATGCTTCTGTGGTGCATGGCTAACAGATGTTCTAGCAGAGTTTAAATTTTTGTTATCAAATAAGTACCTGTGAAACATTTTTAATATATACAACCAAATACAGTTTTAGTACAATTGTCCTGAATTCGTGAACACCCAAGACTAGTTCCTGAGGCATCAGCAAGCTCCCTTCATCAAGAACAAGATAGCTAATGTTGATATCAAAGTAAAAATTTTAGCTGCTGTTTGTTCCTCTGCAGCAACACACACAAAAGAGATCAAGGTAGTACTGTTGTAAATACTCTGATTTTTTTAAAATAATCAAAATATGATTATATAGAAAGGTTAAATTTGATTAATAAATAAAATAATAAAATACAAATGCATAAGTTAGGATTGTTAAGTTAGAAGCAATAACCATAGGAACCTCACCAGGGAGTCGCCGTTCCATACTAAGGAACTAATAGTAACGCGATGGAACGATGAAGAATTGAATAGAAAAGTCTTGTTTGAGTCCCGTGACAAGGTGACCTGATATGCACCAGTGATGCTACTTGGAAAATTCCTTACCTTTCCCATCCTGATTCAAATATCAAGAATGCCAATCAATAGATATTAATAGAAATAACCATTGATTAAGTATGGATATTGATAGAATAGTATAATCCAGAGAGCGATTAATAAAAAAATAAAATATATATTCTGTATGAAGGTAACTAGGTGTGATTTAATCATAAACTAACTGTTGAACAATGTAGCATTGTGAATAGGTAAAGTTTGCTTGTCAAGAGAATGATAAGTTGTAGGCCTGGTCAGTAAACCGAGGAAAACTTAAGAAGATTCCAAGAATGGAATTTTGCAACCAACCTGAGCATGCGCAAAGATTGGGTTCAACTAAAGGACACCATGAGGAAGACTATGGACGACCACCAGAGGACCTCAGACGACCACCTGTGTACCTGAAGGCGCATGCGTCACGAACATTTACATATATTAATGAGTTCTCAGAAATTGTATGAATATGTTAATTGTTTCTTGGAAATATGATGAATATGTATACTTTGATTATATATAACTTTTGTAACAGAGAAACTAAGCACGCACACTAGGTGGAGCGATCCCCTGTGCGTCCAGCGCTGCAATGAAGAAATGCCTGCTCACCTACATACATTGTGTAGATGAGTTTTTATATTACAGATTTGTAACAGTTTTGGCGACCCAGATGGGACCTTGCGAGTGAGACCGGAAGGGATCGAGCATGGATCAGACTCCAGCCGGCACCGAGGGATTCTCAGAGGAGGACCATCTTCCTCGACCCATAAAAGCTCCTCGCAACGTTCCCTGGAGAAATAATAGGTAAGGCACTACTACTCCTTTTTTTCTTTTTTTTTTTGGAACTTTTTGGATTCCGGAATTTTGGAATTGGTGGGTTGCATTTGCAGCATTTGAATAGTCTGCCCGTAAGGCGCGGCGAAAGCTTCACAGGGTTGGGGCTCGGAGGGTACCCTTTTGTGTAGTGGAAGCCTAGGCGTCTGCCCGTAAGTCATAAGCGAAAGCTATTGCTGGGTTGGACATTTGTGTATTTGGGACAATTGTCTTTTGCATTAATTTGGTATTTGATATTCTATACCTATTTGGTATAGGTATTAGAATTCAAATATTTGCATTCGTTAAGATATTGCTTATATTTGTTATTTGAATATATATATAAAATATATATATAACTATGTTTGTATTTGTTTGCTATTACTTATATTTGTTATTTATATATATAAATATATATATAAAATATATATATACATATAGAATGGTGCTAACAAAATTGTTTAAAAATAAGAGTGCGGGGAATTTAACTATTGATGAGAAAATACCATAGACGTCACCTTTGGAACGTTTGTTAGCACATTGGAATAAGCTGCATGATGATGTGCGTAGGAGTCAAATGATGAATGTTGTCATCACTGGTGGCCTTTATATGTTTTAGAAGACCAGGAAAAGTGGCCAAAGAATGAGACTTTGAATTATAATACTATCTTGCAGTCAATGTTGTAGAAGGGAAGGAAAATGGAAAGAAGTACCTTATGTGGATTTGTTCTTTTATTTAAGGCAGTGAACTGATTAGTAGAAGGAGTGTACAAGATACGTAAAAGTTCCGTTTTCTGTTGTTGATTTAATGGCATGAAAACAGGCAGCAGGATTGTACAGAGAAGATCCAGAAAGGGTAGCTAGAGTTGTGTAAACGATTATTAGGACTCAGGATCCCCGACTAGAATGATTTGCAAGTGGTATTGGATAACTTATTAGACAGCACTGAGAAACAGATGGTGTTAAAGACGGCAAAGACACAGGCAGAGGCTGCAAGTGTAAGTGGTATACTTACTCGAACTATAGAACAGAATTTCCTTTTGGGGAATCCCCAATGGGACCCGAATGTTGTGGATCACAGACAGAAATTGACTCGTTATCAAGGACGGATACTGTATGGAGTTAAGCATGCACTGCCAAAAGCTATGAATTGGTCAAAGTTGTATGAAGTAAAACAAGACAAAAATGAATCCCCCTCATTATTCCTGGAAAGGTTAAAAACTGCTGCCAGGAAATACACTAATCTGGACCCTGAAAAACCAGAAGAGGCTGTTCAATTGGCTTCCATCTTTATGGGGCAATCAGCCCCGGATATAAGAAAGAAACTTCATAAATTGGAGGGGGAAGATTCAAGGGATCTGAATAAGCCACTCAAAGTGACATGGAGAGTCTATAATAATCGGGAGAAAGAAGAAGAACAGAAAAAGGAGAAAGAAAGGAAAGTTAGGGAAAATAGGCTGTTGGCTGTTTTAACAGGAAGTTTGATGAGAGGCAGAGGAAGAGGACAAGCGAAAGGAAGAGGAGGTTTTAGGAATTTTGGGGAAAAAGCATTTAATAAGTCATTGGGGATGAATCAGTGTGCATACTGTTGGGAAGAGGGACATTGGAAAGAAAGATTGCCCCAGATTGAAAGCAAATCAGCAGGAAGCTGTGAGAATGATGACTTTGGATGAATGAAGGGGACCGGAGGGGAACCCAGCTGAGCCTCTGGTTACAATTAAGCTAGGAGACTCTGCAGTTGAATTTTTAGTAGATACTGGGCAATGTATTCTGTTTTGAACACCTGCAAAGGGAAATTGGGAAATAGAACTGAAACAAGAAGAAAGGCCATTCCTAAAACCCCTTAATCTGAAATTTGGAAATAAGGTAATTACACATGAATTTCTGTATATGTCAGAACGTCCAATGCCCTTGTTGGGATGAGATTTACTTTCTAAACTAGAGGCACAAATAATTTTTGAAAAAGGGGACATTTATTTAAAAATACCTGAATCAAAGACAGGGGATATATTAGTGATACAAGAAAAAGCAAAAATGCAAGAAATACCACAAGTAGATGAGGCTGTGATACCTACGGTCTGGAACACAGAAACACCTGGAAGATCGAAGGTAGCCCAGCCTGTAAAAGTTGAATTAAAGGAACATGCCAAACCGATAAGAATAAAGCAATACCCAATAAAATCAGAAGCTAGACAAGGAATTAAGAAATTAATTGATAAATTTTTGGAATGTGGAATTTTGGAAGAACGTGAATCTGAATATAATACTCCAATCTTACCGGTTAGGAAGCCTTCAGGATTAGTTCAGGATTTAAGGGCAATAAAATCAGATAGTAAAAGACATTCATCCTGTAGTTGCAAATCCATATACCCTTTTGACAACTTTAAAGGAAAGTCATCAGTGGTTTACAGTGCTTGATTTAAAAGATGCTTTCTTTTGCATACCTCTGGAAAAGGAAAGTAGAAAATTGTTTGCCTTTGAGTGGGAGAATCCACAAACAGGACGAAGAACACAATAATCATGGACAAGACTCCCACAAGGATTCAAAAATAGCCCAACCATCTTCGGCAATCAACTGGCAAAAGAGCTCAAGATGTGGAAACAAAGTAATCCAGAGTTACCTGGTCATCTACTTTTGCAATACCTGGATGATATATTGATCGCCACCGAGGAAAGTGCAACCTGCATAAAAGGTAACGATAGACCTTTTAAACTTTCTGGGACTTAGTGGGTACAAAATATCCAGAAACAAGGCACAAGTAGCAAGTCCAGTCGTAATATATCTGGGCTTGAAATTTCAAAAGGACAACGACAGTTGGGAACAAACCGAAAAGAAGCTATTTGTAGTATACCAGAACCAAAAAATGTTCATGAACTGAGGGCCTTTTTGGGAATGACTGGATGGTGCAGGCTATGGATCATGAACTACAGTCTAATAGCTAAGCCATTGTATGAGGCCCAGAAAGGGATGCCTCCCTTTGAACGGGACCCAGAACAACAAAGGGCCTTTGAAGATCTGAAACAGGCCCTGATGACTGCTCCTGCTTTGGGACTTCCGGATTTAACTAAAGATTTCCAGTTGTTTGTTCATGAAAGGCAGCATCTGGCACTGGGAGCACTGACCCAATGGATGGGAAGCTGGAAGAGACCTGTGGGGTATTTTTCCAAGCAACTGGACACAGTAAGTAAAGGATGGCCTACCTGTCTTCGGGCAGTTGCTGCTACAGTAATGCTCATACAAGAAGCCCAAAAGTTAACTGAACGGACAACAGTGGTATATGTACCACACATGGTGGTAACTGTTTTGGAACAAAAGGCGGGGGGGGGGGGGGGGGAATCATTGGCTTTCTCCCAGCAGGATGATGAAATATCAAGTAATATTGACAGAGCAAGATGATGTGATACTAAAAACAACTAACCTAGTTAACCCTGCAGTTTTCCTGAATTCTGTACAGGAAGAAGGACAACTGGAACATGACTGTTTAGCTACTGTCGAACAGGTGTATTCCAGCCAACAAGACTTAAAAGACAAACCATTGGAGGATCCTGACTGGGAACTGTACACAGATTGTAGCAGCTTTGTGGAAAATGGAGTTCGCTACGCTGGATATACGGTAACAACGGAGAGATCGGTCGTAGAGGCTAATGCTTTGCCCAGCAATACCTCAGCGCAAAAGGCAGAGCTGATAGCTTGACGAAGGCGTTAGAACTGAGTGAAGGAAAGAAAGTAAATATTTGGACTGATCCACAGTATGCTTTTGGTGTAGTGCATGTCCATGGGATACTGTAGAAAGAAAGAGGCCTATTACCCTCTCAAGGGGCAAACATCAAATACAGAGGAAATACTGAAATTGTTACAAGCAGTCCAGAGACCGATCAAAGTGGCAATCATGCACTGTAAAGCACATCAATCAGGAAATATGAAAGAAGCTACAGGGAACAGACTAGCGGATCAACAGCTAAAGGAATAGCAAAAAGGAATGCCTTACAAATGGCATTAATTCCTACAAAGAACATTACATTACCAAAAGAGAACCCTAAATATTCGGAGGAAGATGAGAAACTAGGGAAGTTATTAGACGCAAAAAGGAATTTAGCAGGATGGTGGGTCACAGTTCAGGGACAGGTAATAATTCCCCCACTTCTGATGAGAGAAATATTACAAACAAAACAAAGAGTGCCATTGGGGTCCAGAAGCATTAGTCACTTTTTTAAAGAGATATGTGGTGTCTATAAGAATGTTAGAAATGGCTAAAATGATTTCTGCTAAATGTGAAATTTGTTTGCGAAACAATCTGGTGGTAAAGAGAAAAGTTCCAATGGGAACCTTGGAATCGGGAGTACAACCTGGAGATTATTGGCAAATTGATTTTTCAGAATTTCAGACAAAAAGGGTATCAATACATTCTGGTGGGGGTTGATACTTTTACAGGATGGCCTGAAGCTTTTCCTTGTCGGACCAGTCAAGCAAAGGAAGTCATTAAATGATTGTTACAGGAAATAATTCCAAGATTTGGAGTACCTACTGGAATATCTTCTGATAGAGGCCCACATTTTGTTGCAAAAATAATACAAAATATTAATAAAATTTTGGGAATTACCTGCAATTTACATACCCCCTGGAGGCCTCAATCAAGTGGAAAACTAGAAAGAATGAATCAGACATTAAAAAGGCAAATTAGCAAAATATGTCAGGAGACAAATTGGCTACTGGAATTAGTGATTGGCTAAGTTACAATGGCCTTTGCAATCTTCCCTATTGGTTTTAGAAACTAACCAGTGGCTGTTGTCAAATATATTACCAAAATGGGAAAAGGTGAATGTGGAAGACCATGAATTGGTTGTAGATGCACTTGGTGTGGTCCAAGATAACCTATCTTTGGCTCTCAGTTGTATCCAGGCTCAACTGTGGGCGCAATCAGTGGCCGCTTCAATCGTAAGAGAGGGTGAAGAAGGCACTCTCCCCATCGAGATCTGGAAAATAATTTGGGATAGTGCCACTGATTTAGGAAAAAAAAACAAACAAACAAACCAACCTCCAGTCCTGGTGGAATTTGGTAAACTTTACCTACAATCCTGTCACAAGTACAGCCACAACCTTTGTATTAACTATACATAATGCTTCAATATATTTGATTTACCCTCTATCCATTTGAGCAAAAAGTGGGATAGAAACGGCAAACTGTGGATTTGGAGTCATGTATTGTACGAGAACAACAAGGGTTCATCTGTGAAGGTAATGCAATCAGAGGTCAGGATATCTGTTTAGATACTGAGCAAAATGTTTGTCATTTTGAGACTCGCCCTGACAAAAACCCTGAAACAGTGCTTATATATATTGGTAAGGGCTGTGTATGTTTGAGAACAGCTTGTGATTTTATATCCGTAGATGATGTGGTTATAGATACTAGGAATCACTCAAATTTTTGTGTTTGTAATTTCACTGAAATCACGGGATGTGATTTTTCTTACTTGGCTCCAGTCACATCTCACCAGCTCTTGCAATCTAATTATACATTAATTCAGGAACTGTTGCCTGCACCCATTGGAATGAATCTCACTTTAGTAAAACAATTGCTACAACACCAGGATTTAATCAAAATTTTGAAAAAGGTCAAGGAAAACGGACAAAGAACTTTAATAACTGTCCATCACAATGTGGAAGAAATACACTGTGTTTTAGAGAGGGTGGAAAAGGATGCGGAACATAAATGGTGGGACACTCTTTTCGGATGGTCACCTACTGCTACAGACATCCTAAGTAAGTTATGCCACCCCATCTTGTTCTCCTGATATTGATTTTGATCAGTCTTGTTTTAATCGATTAACTCGTTTGACATCTATACTTGATGCACATAATCTACTTAACTGATTAAAATGAAAGTATTGAAATAATTTTCAAAACTTTCAAAGGGGGAACTCTTGTAAATACTCTGATTTTTTTAAAATAATCAAAATATGATTATATAGAAAGGTTAAATTTGATTAATAAATAAAATAATAAAATACAAATGCATAAGTTAGGATTGTTAAGTTAGAAGCAATAACCATAGGAACCTCACCAGGGAGTCGCCGTTCCATACTAAGGAACTAATAGTAACGCGATGGAACGATGAAGAATTGAATAGAAAAGTCTTGTTTGAGTCCCGTGACAAGGTGACCTGATATGCACCAGTGATGCTACTTGGAAAATTCCTTACCTTTCCCATCCTGATTCAAATATCAAGAATGCCAATCAATAGATATTAATAGAAATAACCATTGATTAATTTAAGTATGGATATTGATAGAATAGTATAATCCAGAGAGCGATTAATAAAAAATTAAAAATATATATTCTGTATGAAGGTAACTAGGTACGATTTATCTGTGATTTCATCATAAACTAACTGTTGAACAACGTAGCATTGTGAATAGGTAAAGTTTGCTTGTCAAGAGAATGATAAGTTGTAGGCCTGGTCAGTAAACCGAGGAAAACTTAAGAAGGTTCCATGAATGGAATTTTGCAACCAACCTGAGCATGCGCAAAGATTGGGTTCAACTAAAGGACACCATGAGGAAGACTATGGACGACCACCTGTGTACCTGAAGGCGCATGCGTCACGAGCATTTACATATATTAATGAGTTCTCAGAAATTGTATGAATATGTTAATTGTTTCTTGGAAATATGATGAATATGTATACTTTGATTATATATAACTTTTGTAACAGAGAAACTAAGCACGCACACTAGGTGGAGTGATCCCCTGTGCGTCCAGCGCTGCAATGAAGAAATGCCTGCTCACCTACATACATTGTGTAGATGAGTTTTTATATTACAGATTTGTAACAGTACTGTGCAAAAACCCAGTCTTTGGGATAGTTCTCACCAATAATGGCCTGGAAAAGGCTAAAAAAGGGTCAACACTCCCATTGCCAACGGTTCCCCCCTTCTTTGCGAGAAGCCACGTGATTGCTTACAAGTTTGCATAGATCTAAAACCAGTGAACTAGGGAAGGCACTTCTAAAAGCCGTATCATCTCATTTTAGTCAAGACCTTTTCTTCTAACTGCAGAAGTTTTCCGATATCAATAGGTGCCACTCAGCATATCCTGTTCCTCTTCACTTGCTCACAGAGGCTTCAGAAAGAGCAGTATGATCATCTCTTTGCTAACTTACGTGAGTTTCAACTGAAAGAGACATTTAACTTGAGCACTATGTTATTTTATGTGCAGTACTCCTAGTCTAGAAAGCTAACTACTTAAATTCCTACAAACCCTTATGAAAAAAACCAATAAAACTAGTGGTTGCTGATGTCTGGCTAAGATCAGTTTGAAAGCCCATTTACGCAGGTGGGTGGAGGAGAGCAGCATACTCCCATCTCAAGAACTGCAGAACATATTTAGGCTGTAAGGCACCTCTGGAGATCATCTAGGCCAACTTCTGTTTATAGTAGAGCTAACTTCCAAGTTAGAGGAGGTTGCACAGTATTGTCCATTTGCAGTAGTGAAAATCTCTAACAGAGATTCCACCACCTCTCCATGCAACCTGTTCCATGCATAACCAGTCTCATGCTGTTTTTCTCTTCTGTCTAATCACAATTTCCTCCAATCCATGCAGCATGTGATCTGAGAAGGGTCTGGCGCTATCCTACTGATTTTTTTTCCTCTCTTCCCCCCCCTTTTTTTTTAAACCACATGTCCAAAAGGAAGAGGGGAATAACCACCACCCAAAGCTGTTGGCTGTGCTCTTCCTTATGCAGCCCAGCAAGAAGTGAAGCCTTCATTACTGCAAAGACACTCCACTGACTTATGCTGAGTTTGCACTCAACTTTCCCAGCTCCTTTTCGGCAGAGCTGCTCCCCAGGCCACCCGTCCGCAGACAGTATCACTGCAGGGGCTGCTCCACCCCAGGTGCACAACTTTGTATTTGCCTTTTCTGAACTTCCTGACGTTTCTGTCAGTCCATTCCTCTGTGCTGAGGTCCCTCTGAACAGCAGTCCTGCCCTCCAATGTACGAACACTCCCCAAATTTGGCATCATCCCCCAAAATGACAAAGGTATATTCTGGTCCAATGTCCATGTCACTGATGAAGGCATTGAACAGTATCAGTCCTCAAGGCATACCAGTTGCACCTGGCTGCCACTCAAACTAGCTATCAACCCTCAATGGTCCAGTCAGTTTTTCATCCACCTGTCCAGGTCACATCTCTTCAATTTGGCTATAAGGATACTATGGGAAATCGTGTTGAAAGTCTTACTAAGGTCACGGTACAACAACAATCCCTTGCTCTCCCCTTGTTCACAGAGCAGCCATCTCAGAAAAGTTACCTGGTTGGTAGAAAACCAGTTTGCCCTTGGCAAATCTACAATAGCTGTTCCTGATCACTTCTTGCCCTCCAGGTGCTTGGAAATGGCATCCATAAGGACATGCTTCATAATCTTCCCAGGCACTGAAGTGAAGCTGACTGCCCTATGCTCCCACAGATCCTCCTTGATTTTTCTGAAGACAGTCGCAGTATTTGTTTTTCCAATTATTGAGGACCTCTCCCAATGTTCATAACCTTTCAAAGGATGACAGAAAACAGCCTTGCAATAACATCAACCAGCTTCCTCAGTATACTCAGAATATTTCCTGTCAGGCCCCATGGACCTGTATATGCTCAGTTTAAGTAGTCCGTAACTAAGTTTTCCTCTACCATGGACAGATGCTAAATGAATCCAGATGCTCCAGATTTAAGAAGCAGTAGCATAAAATGAGAAATAGGTGACTGTAGAACTGAGGTCATTCTGAAAGGGAATGCAGAGCATCCTTTCTCTGTTAATAAAATTGTAACATTATGCTATGGTGGTATTTCCAAGATACCAAATGGAAAAAAAACGGAGACATTTTTTAAATTGAAAAATCACTGCATGAGGAACACTCTTACAGCCAACTTGACAGCTGCGAGGAAATTTGTCCTAGAACTCAGTAGCTGTTTTCCTGATCACATGCTTATGAGTGTGTCATGCACTAACACAGAAACATCAATAAAACATAAAATAGTTGGAAAAGAACAACTTCAGAAATCTGAAGATAATCACTCCAGAAAGAAATTATTCAAAAGGAAAAGATGAAAATAGGAAACTTTTTAAAAATAAACAAACAAAAAACCTAGGAGATAAATCAAAAATGAAAGATGGAACACTGACTAAAGAGGGACCCCCCAGCTGTAGCCAGATTAAAAAGAAAGTGAATATGCTTACAAATATATTTATAGTAACACACACACACAGAGGGCACAAAACAAATGTAAAAAGAAAAGTTTATAGTGAAGGATATAAATTCAGTAGAAAATTAATTCTGGAGAGTACAAAACATGACATAAAGATCATGACAGCAAGGTGATAAAATCAGTGTAAGACAAAAGCTTCGTGGAGTATTTATGCCACTGCATTGCTTAGTAAACTGGGCACAATAAGCTGTGTGTGTGAATACATCCAAACAGAGGAGCACACACTGAAGAACAGTGAGCAGAGGCTATGCTTGCAAGACGGTACTTCAGCCTTGGCAAAAGGACCCTAGAGACCTAAGACAACGGCTCTGAATTTTGGAGCAAGAGCTCTGCACTGGCACACTGATGACAATACTCGGTACCAAGAAAGTAACATTCAGCAGAAGGAATGAGACTGTGTTTAGTTTGGTGTTTGACACTTTGGTGACCACGGCTGGAATACTCTGTCCATCTCTGGTGCACCATTCCCAAGTCATGCTCAAGTGTTGCAGCTTAAGAGACACAAAACCAACTGCCGTACAGCAAGAGGCAATAGGAGTTATTTAGCTTACAGAAGCAATACTCCATGATAGCCTGTATTAAGAGGAACTGAATCCTGGCAATACAGATACAATCACAACCAGGGACTGGAAGCCAGAAAAATTAAAGTAGATATACAGCGCACTGAAAAAGAGCAAAAGCAATTATCAATAAAACACACCAGACAACTTGTCAAAGTTACAGTTGATTCTTGAGGGGGAACCGTAAATTATTTTTCTTCTAAAAGATATACTTTCACAGAATCACTAAGGTTGGAAAAGACCTGTAAGATCATCAAGTCCAACCATAAGAACAAAAAAAACACAAAAAAACCACCACAAAAAAAAAAACCAACCACAAAACAAACCACCCACAAACCACAAAACACACCACAACCCACACCAAAACAAGCCACCCACACCACACAGCACCATGCCCATCAAGCCACATCCCACAATGCCATATCTACACGCTCCTTGAATACCTCCAGGGAGGGTGACTCCACCACCTCCCTGGGCAGCCTATTCCAGTGTTTCACCACTCTCTCAGTAAAGAACTTTTTCCTAATATCCAGTCTGAATCTCCCCTGGCGCAACTTGAGGCCATTTCCTCTTGTCCTGTCACTAGTCACTTGGGAGAAGAGGCCAACACCCACCTCTCTGCAACCCCCTTTCAGGTGGTTGTAGAGAGCGATAAGGTCTCCCCTCAGCCTCCTCTTCTCCAGACTGAACAACCCCAGTTCCCTCAGCCCCTTCTCATAAGACTTGTGCTCCAGACCCCTCACCAGCTTCGTCGCACTTCTCTGGACGCGCTCCAGCACCTCAATGTCCTTCTTGTAGTGAGGGGCCCAAAGCTGACCACAGTATTTGAGGTGCGGCCTCACCAGCACCGAGTACAGAGGCATGATCACCTCCCTGCTCCTGCTGGCCACACCATTTCTGATACAGGCCAGGATGCCGTTGGCCTTCTTGGCCACCTGGGCACACTGCTGCCTCATCTTCAGCCGGCTGTCAATCAACACCCCCAGGTCCTTTTCTGCGGGGCAGCTTTCCAGCCACTCATCCCCAAGCCTGTAGCGTTGCCTGGGGTTGTTGTGGCCAAAGTGCAGGACCCGGCACTTGGCCTTATTGAACTTCATCCGGTTGGCCTGGGCCCATGGATCCAGCCTGTCCAGATCCCTCTGCAGAGCCTTTCGACCCTCGAGCAGATCAACACTCCCGCCCAACTTGATGTCATCCGCAAACTTGCTGAGGGAGCACTCAATCCCCTCATCCAGATCATCAATAAAGACATTAAACAAGACCGGCCCCAAAACTGAGCCCTGGGGGACTCCGCTTGTGACCGGCCACCAGCTGGATTTCACCCCATTTACCACAACTCTCTGGGCTCGGCCATCCAGCCAGTTTTTAACCCAGCGAAGAGTGCACCTGTCTAAGCCACGAGTCGCCAGCTTCTCCAGGAGAATACTGTGGGAGACAGTGTCGAAGGCTTTGCTGAAGTCCAGGTAGACAACATCAACAGCCTTTCCCTCACCCACTAGGCGGGTCACCTGGTCATAGAGGGAGATCAGGTTGGTCAAGCAGGACCTGCCTCTCATGAACCCGTGCTGGCTGGGCCTGATCCCTTGGTTGTCCTGCACGTGTCCCGTGAGCGCCCTCAAGATGAGCCCCTCCATAATCTTCCCCGGCACCGAGGTCAGGCTGACAGGCCTGTAGTTCCCCGGATCCTCCTTCCAGCCCTTCTTGTAGATAGGCGTCACATTGGCAATCCTCCAGTCGTCCGGGACCTCCCCCGTTAACCAGGACTGTTGATAAATGATGGAGAGTGGCTTGGCAAGCTCCTCTGCCAGCTCCCTCAGCACCCTTGGGTGGATGCCATCAGGCCCCATAGACTTATGAGTGTCCAGGTGGCACAGCAGGTCGTTAACTGCTTCCTCCTGGATCATGGGGAGCCTATTTTGCTCTCCATCCCTTTAATTTAGGAGGTCCCAAACTGACATCATCACCACTTCTGTTGATATGGCAACAATATCTGACTTCGAGGGCAGAGGCAACCAGTTTTCCGTAAGTGAATGTCTTCAGGTCAGTCACAGGTGGGAGGGGTGCTACTTCCGAATTTGTGTGTTTTGGTGGTGCAGGAGGGTTTGTGCATCCTGCGATACATGTACAAAGGTTTTAAGTCCAACCACAGCTCCTGACCTCACACAAATTAATTCAGAGGACTCCTATGACTTTGTTATAAACATGCCCAACTAGATGATGATCCTTCATGAATCTTATGAGGGTTAAGGTATTGTTAGCCCTCATATGCTTATATGAGCCTATATAAACTTATATGAGCTCTCATTGTAAGATATTAAGCTATAGATACAAACAGGTTTTCACAGGTTTCATCTGTATAGTTTGATATCTTATTTATCAGGAGTCTAGGAGGACTCTATTTGTAGAAGGCTAATTCAAAAGGACTCTAAACCTAAGCTTTATGCTACCTACTCCATTCCATTACATGCTGGTTTTGGCTGGGATAGAGTTAATTTTCCTCACAGTAGCTAGTGATGGGGCTGTGTTTTGGATTTGTGCTGAAAACAGTGTTGATAATACAGAAATGTTTTTGTTATTGCCGAGCAGTGCTTACGCAGAGTCAAGGCCTTTTCTGCTTCTCACACCACCCCACCAGCGAGTAGGCTGGGGGTGCACAAGAAGTTGGGATGGGACACAGCTAGGACAGCTGACCCCAACTGACCAAAGGGATATTCCATACCATATGATGTCATGCTCAGTATATAAACTAGGGGGAAAGCTTGCCGGGAGACTGCTGCTTGGGGACAGGCTGGGCATCGGTCAGAGGGTGGTGAGCAATTGTTTTCATTTGCACTTGTCTTTCTCGGCTTCTATTTTTTTGTTGTTGTTGTTTTCCTTTTCATTACAATTTTTATTATCATTATTATTAATTTATTTCATGTCATTTATTAAACTGTTCTTATCTCAGCCCATGAGCTTTCTCACTTTTACTTCTCCGATTCTCTCCCCCATCCCGGTGGAGCAGGGGGGGAGTGAGCAAGCAGCTGTATGGTGCTTAGTTGCTGGCTGGGGTTAAACCACGACACATTAACAGGAGCATGGAAGAGTGATCCCTCAGCATCAGGACCATCTTAATCATCATCCCTTTATGCAAAGCCCTGTGTAAGTACATGGAAGCATCATGTAGGTATTGACTCCAGCTAGTTGTGCTACAAGTTCTTCCAGATCTCAGCTTCAACCATATTAACTACCTGGTGTTACATGCTAGATACTAACAGGAGTGACAACCAAGCAACAGCTTGCTCTACAAAAGGAAACCCCACAGAAACAGTAATAAAAACCAAACCAGAACTCACCCAACTCCCCAAACCAAACCAAAAAAAATCAATGGGGCAGGAAGCTAAGACTGAAAAAGAGAAGCAAGGCTCAACCCCTGTTACTTTTCCTCCTTGGAAATCTGCCTGCTCTCAGAAAAGAAAGTTCCAAAAAAGTGCATGCACTTTCAGCAGCACGATCTCAGTGCAATGTCTTTTAGATCAGCATCTATGCAAATTACACATTCATAAACCAAACCTGTCTGCCAAATTTGTATTATAGATAATCAATGAGATTTACCTCTTGACTGAGGAACTAGTCAATGCTAAGATGAGAAAATTATTTGTTAGGACACATGTTTATAAAACAATGACATTCTGCATTACTCTATATGTCCCAGTGCAAGGCATTTTCTTCTGCAAGACCTTGAGGAAATCTGTGACATAATTACTGACCTACTACTAACCCAAAATCCACTAGGGTGGAAAAATCTACATACCATTTAAACATAAATCTATGTAGTAAGAGCATGCACAGACTTACCCTCTAATACTGTAAGCTATACCCATTGCTAGACTTCTCAGCGAAAGAATCAATCTCTCTCAATTAACGTCCAAAAACACGGGTGCCTCTCTGCTCAGCTGAACCCGACAAGAAGCTGCCCTAGTCTGAGTGATCTGTAGTAATCTGTATATAAGGCAACTCGAGATGTCCATCTCCCCTGTTACGTGTCAAGGTGAGCACCACGGTGATCAAGCAGGCAGTGCAAAGCAGCCCTATAGTCACTGATTAACTCAGCTGCACTGTGCAGGTCATGGGGCAATGCACGCCAGGACACTCTTGCCACCCGGGAAGCCACATAGGGAGAGAAAATGTACAACAGCTGCAAAAGGCAAATAAGACTTAAGACATATTGACAGCCTTTATAAAGAATATCAGCCTAACAGTCTTCTCTCTGTATTAATAATGTTTCCAGAGGTTTCCATTAAAAAAAAAAAAGGAAAAAAGGAAAGAAAAAGGAAAAAAATTTTAAAATTTTTAGAAGGTAAGTATGTCTCCCCTCTAGCGTAGCTTTCCCAGGCCAGGAAAGCAGCAACAGTCTGCAGATGGATGAGCAGCTCTGCTGGGAGTGGCGGGCTACGGGGCACAGGCTGCAAATGGAGTCATTGTCACAACTGATGACAGAAGCTGTTTTAACAGCAAACACTAAGAGACCATGGAAAAACATGATTAAATGCAAATCAAAGGAAGATTTAACTTACACAGTGATTATAGACATTCACACCAATTTCTTCACAATCTCAACCCAGGTTTGGTTTGGGTTTGTTTTTTTTTTTTTAATTACTACGAAACATTAAGATGCTGTGCAAGCTACTGGGACCACACTGGACAGAAAGTGTTCTATTTATGCTGCTTTATGGCCAATGACATGAGAGTTGTATTCTTGATATTTTCATACATGAATACAAATTGCATTCCAAATGTTTTTAAACTTAGTAAATTATTTTGATACATTGTATCAAAAATACATTGCAAAGCTATCCCAAATGACCTACTGTCCATGGCACTCAAGATGCAACACTGATAATTATATACTATGCAATACTCGTGCAAGAATATCACCAGCGGGTAGGAAGCGATGCATTTTGCTTTGGGAAGGCATCCAAGAGTTTGGAGAAAACACTGACTTATTAGGTAAAGACATGTCTTGTATTAATACGAAGGAATGGGTCTCACATTTAATTTTTGCCCCAAGTTCTACATTATCTTTTATGCACCTCTGTGACGTTAAAACAGGCATGCCTGAATAGCACCGGAATGACCCAAACTTATACTACATTCACCACTAATTTTGATCAATTTGCCCAGACAGCAAAGATCTGGCCTGTCAGCCAGCACAGCCAAGTGCTGCTGCAACAGCTCACTGCAGAAATTACTTCTTCCTCATTCTAAAAATTTATGTATAAACCAGTTGTCAACACTTCAGATTATATAGGGATTAGGTCCCCTCAATAATCAGAAAATTTCTGCTCATAAAATGACAAGAAGCTGTTTTCCAAGTTTGTGGTAAGAAGCTTAGTAGATTTACCTGTTGCACAGATCAATGATCAGAGACAACCCCAGTTCAGCTCAGCAGCTTTATTCAACATTAGATACGCTATCCCCAAAGCAATAACTGACCTTGTGTTATATTACAGCATCACTCCAACTCCTTGAAGTATTTACTCACACTTCAACCTAGAATTTTCTGAACCCAGCCTTTTGCAATCCCTGAGGAGCCAAGGACCGGGTTCAGCTTTTAGTTTGCTTGCTATCTGCTATCTTCAGCTACACTCCCAACGGCCACATTCCAGCTGGATTAAACATCCCCCCTTCCTTTCCTGGGTCAGCAACTTCCATGCTACTGGTCTGCTCAAAACATTCATTTCTAAAGTACAAGAAATAAACACCTAAATCAACACACATGCTACAAATCTGAAAATAAAATTAAATATTCTGAAAAATTACTAAAAAAAGAAAGAAAAAAATTGACTGCATCTTAAAGAGACACCTCCAAGATTGATCATAAGTTCAGATTCTTCCTTCCTGGTATCTAATTCACCAGAAGCGTGATCACCAATTTCCCTGTTATGGTTCATCAACAGACTAAGAGTTGCTCTAGCAGCCTTCTAGCAAGAGAAGGACCAGGGATTTGATTCCTTACAGCCAGTGAAAATTCTTGGGTGATTTATGTGGAAAAATCACAGGCCTTCACTTTTTTTTTGCTATAGTACTATTTATGCATACGTACACACCTACATGCACATAAAACATTTAAATGGATTTTATCACGAAGGAAGGGATATTTTTTTATGGGCCTGAAGGCAGAAATAGCCACACCCGTTCAGTCAGGAGTGTCTCCCTTTTCCACATCATGCCCTTCGCTCATGTGAAATACCTACTTTTTAGCTCTGGCACCTTAGGGGATTCCTTGCCTCTCTTACCACTCCTCCCCTTTCCCCTTTCCCTCACTTTCTAGACTACAGCCGAAACCCAGATCATCCCCCAGTGTTTTTATCATGTTAGCTGCACGTATATCCCTCTTTTCATCTTCCAGGTGGCACCTCATCCCTTCTTCCTTCCCACTGGGAGCCATATTAGACCAGCAACAAACACTGCTTTATCTCTCTGGCATGCAATGAAACGAGGGCACCCCTGTCCTCATCTCAGCATGCTTCCTGCATTTCACACCTTGGAACCATGTAGGAAAAGTCAGATTCAACTCTAGAAAGCACTACACATTTAAAAAAATAAGAGACAAACATGTTTTTGTGCTATGCACTGCAGCTTACCTTTCCCGAGGAACAGCAAACCAGTACTCTGGTTGCTTTATCTTTTTACTGTACTGTTGAGACATGGTGGTGCTCTGAGACGCAAAGGACTTTCTCATGGGCTTGCCTACTTTAATGCACAGAAACATTGGAGGAGTCTTGCTCTTCTCCTCTTTTGAAGGAAGCATATCTGAATGAGAGACAAAAGAAACAGGCTGCTTACAGGGAAGTACAAATACTGCAGCTGATAAAACATTGTCACAAAAGTTAATAATCTCATGCAAAGGAATATTCAGAGGCACTATACACAGAATTAAACCTGACAGGTCATTCAATAGAAAAACTGTTTTAATAAATCTTTGTTCATCCTAAACTGTGGCCATTTACTCCCATTTCATCACAGCCTGTATCCCACTCAGCTGTACAGCTATGTATGGAATAGTCCTGTAAAACAAATCAGTAAGATGATCAGGCTGGGTGCAAACTGCAACATGAAGCAGGCAAGTAAAGTGGACAGTGTTTGACTGGGTCCAGGAAACCTATTCAGTTGAAGGGTAACCCTACACACAGACACACAGCCCGATCAGTTCCTCAACTCTGGCGGTCAGACAGCCATACAAACACCTTCTGTCTGCACAAGACAGGGTAAAGCATAAGAGCAGTTTAAGTTCATTAAATTGCTCGTGTGACAAAAAAAATTGCTTATTAAACTATAGCCTCAATCACAATGAAGTTGCCTCATCCCCCTTGAATCAAGGGTATGTCCACTGGTTCATTAAAGTACCAAGAGAGAAGCACAAGCACTCCAGGATGGACTAGTGCTGAGAGGCACTGGGCTGTAGCAGAAATAGGAATGTGTACACACTATCCAGACTGAAATTTCATGTTGTTATATGCTTTCCAGTAACAGCCTGAATTTTATTTATAATAACCCAATTACCAATCAGGATAAAATGATCAGTCAATAAGACTCTACATATATTCCTATTTATCACTTCTTTCAGGGTTTCCATAACATGAAAGACACTAGACAGATGCCAATAGTGTCCAGAATACTTTGGTACCCCCCACCTTTACAGCAAGGCACTACTACTTTGGATACGATCAGAAATATACTGACAGACTTCACTGAAGCAACAGAAGTTACCAATACAGAGTGACAATTCCTAGGCCATGAAGTGTGCCCCCTGTCAATACTGCAACTGGATGACATTTCACTGTCCTTCTTAAAGCCAGTAAACAGAGGTGACGATTACATAAACAGAGATCACTGAATACGGAAAGAACACACAAGCTACTTATCAAACTAGAAGCTTACGGAATTTGAAGCTATTTTTTTTTTTCTTCAAGATGTCAGATAATATAAAAATGTAATATACAAGAGTAAAAAAAAGACCAGGTATTATAGAAAGAGGAAATTTAGAACGGAAGGCTATCAATTCAAAGATTACCGTCATAATGCTGTCCAACGCTCAGAGGAAACAAGGATAACCAGAGACCTACCTTCAATTGGCACTTGAATTTTCTGCAGCAGCCACAGTCTGATTTCTGATTGATTGTCTAACTGTGTTTCTTGACAGGTCTTGTCTACAGCTGGTACTAATGAAGAGCCCACAGACTCTTTCAGATCCTTTTCCTCTGCTGCTGCTGAGCTGATTTCTAATGAAGGTGCCTTTCTTTCAACACAGCAGGAATCAAGCTCCATACTTTTAACTGTATGGACTTCATTAGCGTGGGACTTTGAACAGCTAAGTGTAAGGTCTATGCCAATTGCTTTATTGTTTTCACCTTTCTGGATTTCAGCCTTGTGTAAGTCTTCAGATGACTGAGACCCATTCCCATCTTTATTGAGGTAAAATTCAATAAGTTTATCTTTCTCTAGCTCTTTCTTAGTGTCCAGTGCAGTCTCCACCTTACCTGTCGGGGAACTGATACATTTGTTTACTTCTGGAATAACATCTTGCTTTTCACACAGCTCTAAGTCTAAGTCAGCTTTAGGTTCAACACTGTCCTTTTTTTCCAAGGAATCAACTGTCAAGTGCTCCTGGACTTCTGTAGTGGGTTTGGTTACCTGCTGCTTAGTTCTCCCCAACTCCCTGGGGTGAGCCAGCAAGCCTTCCATTACTGAGGTTTTCCTGTCCAACCCTCTATCCATATGAGATGACGTCTTTTCCAGCTCAATGAAGTCATCCTCCCCTTCTCCCAAAAGGGATTTTTCTTTGGTTTTGATGTCTGAATCATTTTTTTCCCCAGAGGGCTCCTTGGCACATGGATCCACAGCAAACTTTTCTAAATGTTCAGTGGCAGTGATGTTGTTGGGAAACTCCACTGACTTTGACTTGATTGAGCCTGTACTCTCAGATGACTGAAGAACTTCAAAATCAGCAGACTTTTCCTTATCTGAAGGCTTTATCTGTCTGGCATCCAGAGCAATGGATGGATCCCCATTCTGCTGCCTCTTTTCCTTGCTAAGGGATTTGAATTTGCTGAAAGGATTGATATCTTTCTCAGAGGACAGGTCTTCCCATTCTCCTGGCCTGTACAGAGGACAAAGATCCTTTGGTATGTCACTGTCAGGGAAAATGATGGATGTACATAGGATGTTAAAAGCAAAATGGAAACAGAAAAAAAATGGAAAAGAAAAAATAAATAATATACCAACTTAAGCTCTGAAACTCAACAAAAAGTTACTTTCTCCAAAATAAACATACATCAACGGAAATAAGTGACTTTAAAGAAAATGGAGAAAAATGTTGAAAGGATAATACCAAAATAAAATGAGTAAACCACTTGGCAGAATATGCCATGTGGGTGAAGAAATGGTACACATGTAATAACAACGTGCAAGTCATGAGACGTTCAGCAACAAAAAACCATAGGACATGTATTTAGCATCTGGAATTTCATTCATACCATGTTAATATTGTTATTTCCCACACCTGACAATGAGTCAACCTTTACAACCATCCATGCTTCCCTAGTCAGTACAAATGTATTTTTGAGAAGAAAGCAAATTGGAGATAAGCCGTACCCTGTCTGAACACGTTTACTGCAAAACAGTAACAGGCACCAGAGTTGGGGTTTTTTCCTCTTATTTTTCTCCATTAATCAAATGTACTTTTTGACTGCAGTCTTCCCCAAAGATTTATTTTTAAAGCAGGACAATCATAAAACATTTCAAAATGGAAAATTCTTAAAAACTTAACAACATACAACTTGAGCTCTTCATTACTGCTAAAAAGTCTGAGGTGAATGAGAATACAAGATTCTCATCACCCAAAAGTTACTAAGAAGTTACTAGACACTCCAGTAATAAGCGTAACACAAATATCTGGTAAGTTTTTCTTGAAATGAGAAAATGGAGGGAAGTAGATGAATTTCACTGATCAAACAGGAGCTACCTATACAGACAAAACCTTGCTTAGAACAAATATATAAGCAGTGCCTAGACCACGGATAAATGAAAGTATCCCACCCCAAAAAGTCTATTATTTATTATAAATGCAAACTACCAATGCATTTCTGGTTCTGAAGTGGAAGTATTCCACAGACTGGTATTTCTGTAAGTACTGAAGATGGCAGTTAAGGTGCTGTTATCTTCAAAAATTTTAAATACTCCTCTCAGAACAGTCCTGGTAACACAACAAACGGTCCAAATCTAATCCTCTTCACGTCCACTGAAATACCCCCAGAGATGGGTCAGTGCAAGAGCCCAACCATAGCATGCCACCAATGCTTTTAATTACTGGTTTTTACTGGTCTCCTTTGCACCTTGGTTCTCATGTTCATGACCCATTTCTCTTTACTACCACTGAAGTGTTCTCAAAAGAAAGCAGAACAACAATACAAGCGAATCATTCCTTTGCTGACACTTTCCTTCCCTGATTTGTTTTATTCTGCTGCATTAAAACTCTTCCCTTTCACTCTCCCTTCTCCTTTTCCATGACCCTTACTGAAAATCTGTAACCATTAAGTTCAGGGAAGAACACTCCTTACGATGGCAACGCGTCTTTAATCTTCATGTGAGAGATGTCATTGTAGAGTGCTATTGAGACAACCTCCTCCATGGGGCAGATGAGCCCATATTCTTCACAGCCATTCTCAATAACCAGAGGATCAGACTTATGTGGGTCAAACATGATATTGTTTGGAGTTACTATCATGACTCCTCCCACTACACCCTAAAATAGGAGAAGGAAGAGTTAGCATATCACATGTAATTCACTTATCATTTGTTATTGGATTTTAGGCTACTATCCTGAAAAGAAAAACCTCTCTCCTGCCTCTTTATACCCCTCATGCAACGTTTGCTAACAAAATGTTTTGGTTTCCAATTGCATCAAGGCAGACGTTATAAGGAGAGTAAAGAAAAACATTGTTTAGTGACACCCAAATTCCTGGCTGATAAGGAAAAACATCTGAACTATTCGAATTTCAGTGCTGGCTGCTATAAGCTAAAACTGCAGATTGTTAATCAATCTCAGACAAAATAGGTTAGTGGATTTAAAAAAAAAAAGTACCATTTTATTCTAGGTGCAGCCACCTTCATGCAATACATGAATTTATATGCAACCAGCACGCTTGAAGGTGGTCGTACTCATGGAAATGTCAGGGTACTATGCTAAGCTACATTAGTTTCCCTTGATCTACTCTCCCAGAGGTACATGCGAAAAACCTTCTATATATAGGGACCAGACATGAAACAGTTTCTCCCTGATCTAGAAGCAGCTTCCATCACTGATCCAAGCATATATTGCACAGCTGTAGAAGACACATTTAATTCTTCAAAACATGCTCTAGCCATGGATTCGATAAGAGGCTGCATCAGCCTTTACTCTGCATTCAACCTATGGCAACTGACCATTTTTCAAGGTTTAAAAAGGAGATTTCCAATGTCTGGCTCCTGCACCCTCTCTTCCAGATGAGCTACAGTATTTACCAGACCAACTCAGAAGCTGTGTGTAAATCATGACATCTGACAAATAGGAGCCACAGATCAACAGGAAAGACCTACACTATAGATACTATTACTTATCCAAGGTCATCTGTAAGGCAAGCCAAGGTAGGCTAACAAATAGGCAGGTAAAGGACCACAAGCTTGGTTTGTTTTTTTTCAAATCAGGGAGACGCCAAGCTGATGCCTTGGCACTGGCAAGTGAATACATGTGTGCCTGCTCCTTTGTAAAGCAAAGCCTGTATGTATTTCCCATTTACTTCTCTTGTATGACTCACATACACGTGCCTGGTTTGCATTTGGATGAAAGAATCAAGATCAAGTACAGAGGCTTCTCCCACAGGTATATGAATCTATTTAGCCAGAAGAGCAATACATCAGTAGGCTGTACTTCCTACCCAGCCACTGCAGGAAGCAAGGCAACAAGGGATTTTAGCTACACTGGCAAAGAAGCTGTCCCACTTTTGATTGTTCTGACTGCACATTACTTTTTCAGTCCTGCAGCCATAAAATTGGCAATCTGTATCCTCTGCACCTAGCAAGCATCACATAACAAAGTGACAGTATTGCCCTAATTTACATGCGAGACATCAAGTAGCCCTCTATTACTTTCTACAAAATAACAGACTGAAAAATTGCAGAGTGGTTAAATACAGTCTACATCCACTCGATGCAAAAAGAAGCCAAAAACAGTAGGTGTAAACACATCCATCTTCCAAGTCAGGACTAAGGGTAAAATGTTTAAACTAAAATGGTTAGCATCTCCAGTGTTATAAATTCCAGAGACCTTGAAAACCCAAACCTGCAGATATCTAACCAAAACCAGAGTCAACAAGAGTAGATATATCAAAGTAGACAGTTCAAGAAGCCAGTGTCTTGCAACCTTGAGAAGAAAAGAGGGTTAAAATACTGCCCAAGCTTTGTGCCCTTGCTTCTAAAACAGCTGCTGTAAAATTTAGGGTTGCAGTCCCAGTAGGAACACGTATGTTACAAGAACACTTGCAAGAAAGAAAAGGTTGTATCATGCAATATTTATCTTTTTATTAGGATGTGCATGAGATTCATTAGAAAGTGCAGAAGCAACATAGATGTATTTGGAAACACTGCTCTGGAAACAGTTAAAAGCTAGCTTAAAGTCATAAATTAAATAGACAGGTATGTGCTCATTTTATCAAGCTGTTGCACAATTTGATGGAACCGGACAACTAATCCTGACACGTCATAACTCTAAAGTGCAGTTTTCTCTGTGTATCTAGCAATACGCTCTTAAACAGATAATTCTGGTAAGACATGCTAAGGGAATGAAGATGGGTAGAAGAGCTATTCTTTCATAAAGCAATTATCACAACAGATTAAACAACTGAAAGAACAAAATAATACAGCATATTACCACAGTACCAATAAACCAATAAAGCCACCATAACATTTACATTCTTTACAAACATGGAGCACATTAGACTTTCCCAGTATTCATCGCTCACTTATCCAAACAGATTTTGCTTTTAAAGAATCTCAAACAATTCCCAAAAGCCAGGTTCCACCTACCTTACCATCTGTGAAGTAACGACAATTCATTTTTAAAAATTTGACAACCACAGGCTCATCCTCTTCTGAAGTAGAGGACAGGACTCTCTCAACTGGTTTGAATGCTTTTCTTGCCAAATCAGCATCCTTGAAAAAGAAAAAGTTCAGCGCAGAGCAACAGGACCAGAACCATATACTTTTAGATTTTGGGCAACTAAAAGGCCAGGTTCAACCAATTGTTTTCCTTTTGCTTAAGAAGAAAAAAAGTGGTGGTCATGTATGTACACTTCCCATAGTATCCTGTACGGAAGAAAAACCTCATAACATTAAAAAAACCCTCCATACAAATACCAGACGAGAAATTAAAAAATGCCAAGGCAAGTCAGCTCGCTGAATTCCAATGAGACACTGTCATTAAGAGAGGGCCAGTCCTGCCACCACATCTACACTGAAGACATCTGCACACAGTGCACTGGTGTGATGCCCCATGCAGGCGGCACAGAGGCGTAAGACTAAGGTTAAACAGTTACTCAGTCCAGGCTTCTCTCCATTTTCTTTTTCTTTAGTTATGGATTTGAAATGTCTAATTGCTTTAACATCAGGAGGTAGACAGCTAAACTCCCTAAAACTACTGCCTAAAATCGTCGTGGCCAATCACCCTTCTAAGGAAAATGAAAGATCAGCTATGCCAAGGCCTTTCACAAAGACTAAATCCAACAGTCTTGCTTATGTAAGACAAGTTTATATATGGGTACCACCATAATATGCTTATCTAGAAAGAAACTGACTGCTCAGACTAAACTAACAGCCTCCATGCTCAAGGATCCCAATGCAGGATCAAGGCTCTGGACTGCAGAGCACCATAGAAATCTCCAGGGTAAAACACTAATTCTTCATATTTAACTTTATATTCTTTAAAAACTACACACTACACCATTTTCAATCACTTTGATAGACTCTGAGCCCAACTGAACTTGTATTGGGTTTCTATACTCAGATAGAATTCCCTCAGTTTGCAATATTTTAAAGATACAGTAAATTTTGTAGCACAGCAAATTAAAATTAGTGTTACTCACACTACACACAAGGTCTGAACTGTAACCTCAAAAAACAGCTTTGAACCTCAGCTTCAGAATCTGAAATTATTTTGCGAGTTTAACACCAGTGAACCAATGTTTAACTTACAGGGAGTTTATCATATTCAGCATCTGATGATGAAGGAGAAACAGGCACAACAGGACTGAAAGAAGACAGCCTCACAGCGCTTGTTTCTGGCACAAAGAGAATCTAAATACAAACACAGATGTCAAAACAGTAAGACACAAGCTTCAAAAAGTTATTCATTATAAATACTACATTCTACTAGAAAGACAACCCAATATTGATCACTCGTGACTGCAATGCACTCGTTAAAAACTATTTATTCTAGAGTCATTCTTCATAGGTGGTGATGGTGGGGCACATGCAGGTCTAATTAATTACAGGACCTAGCTCTACATTTTGTTTTGCAGCACAGGCAAGAAAATAAAACATTTTCCACAGAGTGAAACCTCCTTTTTTCCCTAAAGTTACAATCCCAGATTGTCTTTCAACTATTGCAACTACAAAACAAGTAACTGTAAAACGCCTATTAACAGTCATTAACTTGTAACAGCAAACTCCAGTCCAAAATGAAGGCCACTGCTGAAGATGGGGGATTTTTAGTGCTAGAAGTTTAACACACTTCGCTATAGGTTTTCTGTTTCCAAAAACATACTTGCATCTCCAAATTTAAGAAAAAATTCTTTATACGAACCAGCATTTTAGCATCATGTACTACAATTAAAAGAAAAAACCCTTACACTAATATGAGTGTATATAAAAATATAACGCTTTGTTTGTACTTTCACATTCCCTCACAGTGAAGATCCCAGATTTTTGGTACTAAAATTGCAGTATGGCTTTGGACCTCCACCCCAAATAAAAACACAGAGTCATTTGTTGAAAGTGTCAGAGCAAAGAAAGATATTCCTAAAGTTAAAAAAATGTTCACAGTTTAAAGTAAAAATGTTCAGAAAAATAATACCATTTTGCTTAGAAGCATACCCAGCTTTTGTCTGCTAGGTATTCTTAGGCAAGTCACGCCATCTCTGTGCCTCAGTTTCCCCATCTGCAAATCTGGACACTTCAATCTCTTTATGTCCATGAAGAAGAAACAGAGATCTGCTCTTCATGAACCATGTGTTAGCCTTCACATTTGCATTTCCATTACCTGACTCTCCCAAAAACAGTCTGTTTCCATTTATTTCTCATCCTGCAGGAGACTGACTCATCCCCAACATAATGACAAAAAGCCATTTTCAACTACTGTATCTAACTCTCTAATTCTTTAATGTATTATATATGGCATTTATCTAGGCTTTCCAAGAACTGGACTCTCTTGCAAGAGCTACATTAGCCTCTTGAACTTCAGAGTCATCTTTAAGCTTTAGTGACAGCAAATAAGTAACAAAAGTCAGATATGGCAATTACAAAGCTCCCAACCCCCCAACTCCAGGTAATGATCTAGTGAGCTCCCCTTTGAGGGATTTAAATGACTGTCCATTATCCTTGTATCCAAGTACCTAAAAGATATGTGAAAGTAGTAAAAAGCTTTTAAATACATAGCAAATAATCAGGTTTCAGGTATAAAAAACATAAAAGATTTACCTGGCCTGGCACAATCGTCTGTGTGAAAAGCTTATTGAGCTCCACAAGCTTGTTTGGAGTGATGTTAAACTTTAATGCTATGCTGTTTATGGTGTCCTGATTTCCAGCCTAAAGAAAGAGTTGAAGCTTAAGATACCATAGTGAACACATTCAGCACACCAGCTGAACTAAAACCATCTAACAGACTGTTTGCAGGGAATAGATTTGATGATCTCAACACACCCTCTGTTTAACAGCTTACATGATAAGCCAGTATTGATAAAGAGAAAAAAAAAATATTCTCTCATACTATACGGTAGATAAAATGGAGAGGTGTTTCAAATGTCTCTCTCCTTTTCTCAGAAAACTTTAAAGCAGCACCACCTTATTTAGAACTGGTCTGGCAAGTGGGGAAAGGACACACACTGGAAGTTCATTACACCTTCAGCAGCTGCAGCACGTCAGGCATTTGCACTGTTCCCAGCTGGGACACTTGCCTTCCACAGTCACTCTGTGCAATGGAGGGTGGTGTTCAGGGACCTGGCCGGCTGACACAGAGACTTCCTGGGCAGACCCAGTCCACTGAGCCACCGCAGCAGCACACTGCCACCCTGCTCCAGCTTAAAGAGGTCTCACATCATCTCAGCACCAAGCACAGGCCAACTACTTGATGACCTAAGCAACACTGTGGAATGGAAGCATTTTTCAGAACAACAAAATCTATTACTCTACTAAAAAGCCACGGTGCCAAAGTAAAAACAGGACTGGCAGCTGTGAGGAGAGGCAGAGGACCTGGGTTGAACAGTGGTTCAGGACATGATATTCATCACACAATGATATTTGGAGCAATCCCTATTGAGATAGGTACAAACTGCAACCAGTATTCACTTAGTGCATTCAGTTTTGTGCCACTGGCTCCGTCTCAACCTCAACACCACCACTTTCAAAAAGCAGACATGAAACAAAGCACACACCAATACTTACAGTATATTCTATGGTACCATGAGGTTTCTGAGAAACCATTTTTTTCTCTTTCTTTTCATTGGTTTTGTTTTGATTGTCATCTAAAGAGAAAAAAAATTATTCAAGTAATTGACTTTCAAGATGTTTGCCCATCAACATGTTTTGAAAGAGATTTACAGGACATACAAATCGCAACTGTGAACAGAAACAGGAGGGGACATCAAAAATATCTATTAGGTCTTAAGATTGCATTACAAGGCAAGCAAAACTTCATCAAGTACAGCAGGTTTAGTAGTCATTCCAGAACTCTGCAAGAGTCACGTACACATGATACCATATCAATACAGAACTGCTCCCATGTTTTTCTCCATGATTCCTACACAATTCAGCTGTTGAATACAAGTTCTTTATGCGATGAGCTGCTAATCAACACTGAGGCAGAAACCAGCAGATGAATGTACGCACTGATACTAAATCAGTACGACCACAACAAATACTGGTTAATCACTACTTCACCACCAGTACATCATATTTATATACTATTTTAAACTCTGAAGGTAAAAGTATGCTAAGAGTCCTGCAGAACGTGCATGCATACAATATACAGTCAAGTATCAGAAAGCATAAAGCTTGTTCAGAAGACATTTTCCATCAGTTACAGTACGCAAAACTCACTGCACCTGCAGAAACCCTTGCAAGACCTGAAAGGCACACGTGAGCTCTCAGGAGCATGAGCAGGGTAACTATTTCCAATTCTTACCACAGCAGAGGGTAGGCAAAGCTGAGGATCAGGGAAGACACCTGCTGCCCAACAAACCCCAGCTCCCTGAAAGTGACGCTGGCCCGGAGGGCTCACCCACCGCACCCCGAGCCCAGACCTGCATACCTGGGGGGGACAAGGGTGGCGCGCAGCCCCAGCTCCAGGAGCGTGGTCGGGACGCAGAGAGGCCGTGCATGGCTGCCGCACTCAGCCAGCCAGTTTGCCCTCAGCCCTCAGCAAGGCAGGGCTGGGCCCGGCAAAGCCAGCAGCCAGGACTAGGAGCGGGGAGACACTGCCCTCCTGGGGGGATCGTTCCCACAGTCCAAGCTGGCAGCTCCAGAAAGAGGTCAGGGAGGAAAGGACAGGGAATGGCAGTGCAGGGCTTCTGGCTCACATTCAGGCTTTGCTGCAACCTTTGCTATTTCCAGAGAGCAAGAGGCAGATAGTAAACGAAGGGCGAGGACTCGCCTGCCTCACTGTAATGTACACAAGAAGAAAGGAGGGGCTCAGAAGCATGCTGCACCTGACCCTTCTGCCATCCCATCTCCACAGCGACATTAATGCTGGGGGCTGCCTCGGCATCCTCCAGAGGCTACACGGTCAGAGACCATCTCATTCAGTCAACAGAGACTCACAAGACCCCAGCCTGGTGCCTGCAGTTGAACATACGTCCAGGCGTTACTGCAGGGGTACCCCACCTACTACCTGCCAGCGATGCAGTCATGAGAAGCACCATGGTTAGCGATATAACAGATAGCAAAGACGTTTTTCCCACAACATAATAGAG